>NC_064624.1:39275436-39622683 GCF_023898315.1 Schistocerca nitens | reverse complement strand
CCCAATCTTTCTTGGAAAATAATTTTTTGTTTTCCAGTATACATTCCTTAGGAAGTCTTCTCTATTGCTGTCTCAAAATATCCCCAATCTTTCTTGGAAAATAATTTTTTGTTTTCCAGTATACATTCCTTAGGAAGTCTGTTTTCTCTGATGGTACCAATGGCAGAGTATCCACAGTACTTGATAAATGAAAATAGAGATGCCCCTGTAAATAGATTGTTCATGTAGAAGTTGTAGCAAATTTTTCTGTTCACTTCAGGAATTTCATCCAATAAAACAGGTAAGGGACTTGCCGACTTGCAAACAACTGCTCATAGACTGCTTTTCCCTTAGGAACTTTTCCCTGATACGGTTCATAATTCACCAAATATCCATCTTTAGTATTTAGGCTCCATATTTTATAGCCGAATCTAATTGGCTTACCACGAATGAACTGTTTGCATCCATGGTGGCCGTAGTACTTCACCATATAATTCGTTATATGACAGGTGTTCTTCAGGTACAAAATTCTCAATGCAGCACTTCTTCAACATCTCCATAACTGGACGAATTTTCCATGCCTTGTCATTTCCATGGATCTTAGTGTTATCTGCACAGTGCAGAAACCTGCATATTTGTAGAAATCTGTCTCTTCTCATAGACTGAGACACAGCCAAGTTTTTCATGTCATCTTTTGAGTCCCAATAATTTCTTTTAGAAGGTAACTTATTGTAGCCACTGGGATACAAAACGGAGATGAAACACGATATTTTGTCTGCTGTAATTTTTGGGTCCTGACAATTGAGAAATAATGCATAAAGCTTTGTTTCTTTCGCTAAATGCTCAATAAATTCCTGGCCAATGGAAAGTTCTAATATGTCATGATCGACATGTTTCCATAGCTTGAGTAGTCAGGTTTTGGAAATGTAGAGGTAATTTGACTCTCAAAGTCAGCTCCTTTCTCCCACTGCCTCCCACACGTATCTTTTACAGAAACCCAGATCACGATATTGTCCGATAATAAGGTAGATCTTACCTCAGATACAGATGGCTCTGGTATATTTGGACGTTGTGTAGCTGTTTCAGGTACAATTGGATCTTGTGCAGTACGCATTAATGGTGCTGGCGGATTACAGTGCTCATAATCAACACCAATCCTTTCGTTATTTGGCATTCTTATTTCGGCATTAGCTCGTAGTTGACGAGAGGACAGGTTGTCTAATGATCTGTAAAAATAAGAAATGAAATAGTAAATAATAATAAAGTCGGCATCAGTATACAAACAATTACAAACCAATGATAGGCATACTCACCCGCCAACATGTTCATCTCCCGAATCTCCATCTGTGTCTACATTCGGATCTGGGGGCTTAAGAAACACATCACCTTCAATATCGTCATTATAAAGAATCTCCAGCGCCTCAGCAAGCGAGAAACCTCTTGTAAAACAAAACAAAAAATTCGTCCTTTTACTGAGTACAAGCGCCTAGCAACACCGACGTTCAAACGGACTAAATGAACGTAATTTATTTCACAGCAAGCAGTAACTTCCAAAAAATATATATTTGAGTATTTAAAGCACAACCATACTAAAAACCCAAATTATATATCGTAACTTACTGTGTAAAACATACTTACTCGAACTTATACTCCATATTTCTTCGTCGCAGAGCAAACGACGACTTCCAACACTGCTTGCGCCACAGAATTTAAATGTATTGTTAAAACTGTTGCATTGTAGTTATCTATACAGTCTTGTGGAACGGAATCCAGTGCTGCCAACACTCTCGCTTCATTGTTGTCGTGGAATCAACGATTTTAAAAAAGTGTTACAAACATTGCATTATGGCAACGCACGGCACTGATGGGTAAATAGTGTGTACATTTATGTTCTGTTAGTACTAATCCTGCATTAGTAAACGTATCAAAAGATATAGCAACCTGCTTAATAGCATGTTTGTCCACCTGTGGAACACAATACAATGACAATTCTACATGATATGGATTTGACATGTCTTTTACACATTTCTGGATGTATGTTGCACCAGTTGTATTCCACACGTTCAGATCAGCTAAATGGAGTAGTCGAGACATCAGTGTTAGTTACCATGCTACTCAGACCACTGTGGAGTCGTTCTGCACATGTGACATGGACAGTTACCCTGCTGAAAGATGCCTTCACCATGGGAGAGCACATCAGGCATGAACGAATCTATCAGTTGCAACATAGGTCACATAGTCTGCAACTGCCATGATGCTTTCGATTACTACCAGATGTCCCAAAGGAGCCCAAGTGACTGTCGCATGCACAATTGGCCCTCCATCTGGTATCATTCACCTAAATGATAGCATATCTGGATGTGACAACTCATCTAGTGTAACAGGAAATGTCACCCATCCTGACAGTTGACATTTGCATTGACCTTCATTCCAGTATCAATGATCCCTTGCCCACTGCAGTTGCAATTGAACGTTTTGGTGGATCGGTATGGAAACATACAGTGACTGTATGTTGTGGAGCCCCATGTTAAAAAATGTACATTGAATTGTGTGTCTCAAAAACATGTATGGCTGCTGCATCATTGTTTTCTGTCATTAGATACGCCACACATTGCCACATGTCCAGCTTTACAGAGCAGGCAAGCCTCTGACCGCCATGATTTGTGATGAAGTATAGATGTATTACACCTTTTCATAAGGTTATGGATTTATCATCTTTCAGACACTTTCCACAGATGTTCACAAAAGTAGCATAGATCCAGCCAACCAGCTTCACCACTTTTGAGGCGCTAGTTCCCAACTGCAATGCCACTGTAACTTGCCCTTTGCTAAAGTCACTTACAGCATTGGATTCATATGCTCACAACCTATCTAATTGGTGGAACAATTTCTTGTTAATCTCTCGTGTGTTTATATACCTGTAATCTGCTTATTGCATCATGTGTGTAACAACATGTGGCATTCAGTCTCCTGATGGGCAGTGTTCATGACATTTTTGTTCATCAGTTCATCTTCACGTCAATGGGTCAAATGCGAAAATGTGTAATCTAACAAATTCATTGTGCCTGGTTGCCTTTACACCAGTGCACAACTGCTATATTTTGGGTGAAATTTTTTTTGTTTCACAAAGCTTTGTACATGATTCAGAGATAATGTAGATAAGTGTTATGCATCAAACTTCTTAATTATTTGTTCTGTGTTTAATACTGTGTAAGTTCTCTAAAAGTGAAATAGGTAAACAAACATTAGATGTTACAATTCGATTCCATATATTTTTATACACAAGAAAAACACTTGGGAGACATCAGACCGTCTGTACTAAATATTTCTTGTGTTATATTCAAAGATGTTTCCATTGTGGATATTTTTCTTAATTTGTATAAATAAATGACGTTTTTTGAAATCTGTATTTATGCTTCATTTTTAATTTCAGAACGATTGTTTTTATTTTTGATTTCCTATCTATTTGTTATTGGTGAAAGTGGTTTAGTATGTCCCATCATATGTGTAGGAACTGGAGATAGTTGTGTTAAGGGATTGGCACTGTTCTGTTTTGCTACACTTTAGCTATGGCACTTTGTAGTGATGTGATTACATTTTATTCCATATTTAACATGATAGGACATCCACAATTGCTGTATACATTATTCATAATGGGCAACATCCACATACATTCGTATTAAATATTATTTTCCAATAAAACGGAAGAAAAACAGGGTGTCTGGCCAATAGGCTTATATTCAGTTGAATCTGAAAATATACTACTAAGTGTGGCGACTATACAAATTGTGAATCTCTAAGTAAAACATTAAAATTTGTAGTAACATGTTAAAAAAGGTACACAATATGTATTGAATGTGTCAGCTAAAGATGGGTCATTTAGCGTTTATCTGGTACACGAGATGTAAGCAGAAAATAAACATATTCAGTGGTTGTGTGGAAAACCACCCAGAGAACTGAGTCTACATAAACACAGTAGATACCCATAAATTAAAGAGTGTAACTGCACCTAATAAAATCATGACAGAATAAACTGTTGTACAAGAATTGTCAAGTACAACTCAATTGTAGGATGTGGATCCAGGAGTACATGGTAATCGAGCATATTGTTTAAAAAAACAACAATGTAGAGTGCTTTGAAACAATTGACTTGTGTTTACATCAGAACTTTACCTCTAAGGCCACTAACAGACTGAGGAGCATAGTGCTGGAGAATGGGATGGAAGGGCACCTCTGATGAGACTGAAAGCTGGTTGCTAAGAGTGAGCCAAATTGATCCCAGCAATGCTTTATGGCCCCATGTGACCATTAACAGTTGTCTAATTGGTTGCTGGATGGTTTTCTAGAAGCTATTCCTCACTAGCGATGCTTCTCAGAAGTGTCACTCCATCAGCATTCTCACTGCCAGGATGGTATGAACGTGAACAAGGCATATACAGTGCTAATTGGTACAGAACCATCCCTTGCCTAGCCACAGCTCTGCAGTGAAACATATTTCATAAAGTGTTTCTGACTTAGTCTGTCAGTCTACCATGGACACTTCACTCCCCCTCCATAGCATCAGGCTAATTATTTCAAAATCACAAAAGTAGTAGTTTAATGTTTGAAAATGCTCCTTTGGACAGGTGGCTCTTGCTAAGCGATGCAAGGTTTTAATAGGGGAAACAAATAATTCCCAAAATGTAGTACAAAAAGTGGACAGGAATAGAAAACTCAAAAGAATTTAAGAAATTAAAGATAATAGTACAATAATTTATAGTTTGAATTCGCCAATTTTGGTTATTGTAGAAATATATGCAGCCAACTGAGATAATGAACTGGTACAGTGGTGTGGTAGTGCAGAGGCAGCAAGTGCTCCGACCATGTACTGAGCCAGCTGGGAGAGGATGAGGGCTGTCAAGATGCATCAGCTGGGCAGTGGCTAGGCTGCTGCAGTGGTGATGCCTATGGGTGGTGATGGAGTATTCTGGCCAGGAGTGACAGCATTGGGGCCACCAAGTGTTGTTACCAGTTGTGAAGGTCTAGCCTTGCAGATCACGAAAGACTGTAAAACTGCATCAAAGGGTGCATCGGCAAAGGCTGGCTGGGTATTTCAATACAAAGAGAGGTTTAGCTCAATAATATTGATAAGATTCGTTACCTTTCCTATAATCTTTGCGGATTGTAGCATAAAAGTTAAAATTACAAGGTTATTGAAGGATACATTACAAACTGATTATATATGCATAATGAACTAATCTCATTAAGACAACTGCAACACAATCATTGTTTTATTAAATCTTATTTCATGTACTTAATTATTGATTGTTAAACCCTACGCCATTGGTTTGGTCCTTAACTAAGTGAAATGTAATGCTCTCCCATGTTACAAAATACGCAAAATGATAAAATTATACAATGGAAACAAAGTAATACATATTAGCATCTCAGATCCTAATGCTTAGTCATAAACGACAGTCGTGACTGAATTGCGCCAGGATCCAAAATCCACTGAAGTATAAAATTACCCAACAGGTGCTGCTTGTGCGCCACTGATTTTGGTGATCTGAATATTTCAAATTATCCTTGATCATATATGGCCCATATAACCATTCTGAGTACAACTACAGTGACTGGAAGAGAGATGACACTTGGCAACCACTCTATATAGGTATTCCAGCTTACTCCATTCAGTGATGTGAGCAGTGCCATGGTCAACGGTAACTTGCAATTTTCCCAAGCTAACATTCATCAGTGGTTTGCAGAAGGCGAGTCTTTGATTTTTTTGGTAGTGTAGGCAGGCTGTTGGTTGGGTGCCAGCACAAAAGCTGTTTCAGGCATATCAGCAGAAAAAGTTCAAAGCTGTTGTGTGTGTAAGTTAAATGAGCAGATAACCTAATGGTGGGTGTGATACATCATAATAAGAACGTTGAATAAAAGTCTACCAATAGAGAAACTCGGTAAGTCTGAAGTGTAAATGCATGGTCACAGCAGAGAACTGCTACTACAGTTGACTGTGCTACCACATAAAGTAATATGTTCCCAATGGGCATAAATAAAGATTTGTGCACTGCAACAATAGTGTGAGAGCAAGGGAATTCCTTAGTTTCCTCTGAAAACAGTGCAATTTCACAATTCATGATACTAGTGAGCTACCCAAGCACGACTCACACCCCATCCTCACAGCTTCAATTCCGCCAGTACCTCGTCTCCTACCTTCCAAACTTTTCAGAAGCTCTCCTGCGAACCTTGCAGAACTAGCACTCCTGGAAGAAAGGATGTTGTGGAGACAGCCTGGGGGATCTTTCTAGAATGAAATTTTCACTCTACAGTGGAGTGTGCGCTGATATGAAACTTCCTGGCAGATTAAAACTGTGTGCCGGACCGAGACTCGTGCTTGGGTAGCTCAGTTGGTGGAGCACTTCCCTGTGAAAGGCAAAGGTCCCGAGTTCGAGTCTCGGTCCGGCACACAGTTTTAATCTGCCAGGAAGTTTTACAACAAGGTTGATTCCTGCGTGGAGTAGATCATTTGCATGTGTACTGATGTATGAAAAAGTTTATTAGTTATGGTTTACAGGAAGATTTCAGCTGGCACTAAGTTAGGGCTAAGTCTCTGTTGCAGTCTTGGCTGAATGGTAGTGTGCAGGGTGTTAACATGCAACTGTTGCATGTGTGTTATACAACAAGATCTCTAAGGCTTTGGTTACTTCCAAAGTTGCAGCCAGTTTACACATTCCCTGTGTACAGTCATTACGTCACCCTGGTAATATTGCATTATTAGCACAGTGGCTATATTATGGATTTGTCAGTTGGTAGCCAAAAGGTTGTCTTCCGTGTGATTGTGCTGCACATGTCAGCATACTAACATTTCATGATACTGCGTAACAAAGAATGAAGCTCGCTGGGGAACTTTATAACAGCGATCAGCATCAGTCTGATCAGGGGTACCAAATTTGTTTTCAGCACAGCTGCACTTCCATTAAAGCAAACTCGCATAACATTGTGAAGTGGTACTGTGACTGGTTGTTCACAGGATGAACAGTGTCTGTAATGCAGTTAATGAGAATTAAATCAGTGTGAAAAGACAGACATGGCAGTACACACTGTCGGGTCGTTTCTGCTTGCATATTGCAAGAGTTACCACTTATGTAGAGGCAATTTCAACATGGTACCAAGGTTTGATGGCTTCACAGTCAAGATGATTGATCAGCAGTATTTATAGTGTGTTCACAGGTGCTAGTTGTCTCGAAACTTTGCACATGTTTAAAAGTTTATTATTGTTTCGAAAAAATAGTGATGATTTATGTTGAGTATGGCTGAATGTTGAGCGGACTGAATTCATAGCCAGTTGTTTTTGGCATGCTCTTAGAAAGAACAGATGACGTTATAGCCTGGCATACTGCAGGATTAGGTCAGCAGTTCGCTAACGTGTATGATTTACTGTAGTTGTGCTAATTCTTCACTTTGTTGGGAAACCAAATGTGAGTTTATTTCCCATTTTTCTGACAATCTAATGAGAATGAAACTGAATTTTGGAAATGTCCATTATGTAAACTGGCATGATTATGGAGATGTTAGATTTAGGACAAGCATGTCAAAATGGGAGCCAGTTGACCTACCCAGTAGTGATAACTTCCTTGGTGAGCTATGGGAAAGAATAGAGGGCTTAGCTGTTAGGAAAATGGCCAAATCAGCATCAATTATCTGTAACGAAGTTAAAGTTGAGAGTATAGGTTACATTTATAATTATAATGTATTAAAATATAACAGAAGGTGCCGTAATGATGGGAGGTGAACAAGGAAGGAAACCATGATCAACTGTCCAAGCTTATGATGTCTCAAGCAAACTTCCATGTTGTGCACCACACAGGGTAGCCTATATAATGAACTGAAAACAGGCGTTCACAATAGTCAGTTTTTGAAAATGATTGTAGTCTTGTGACTGTTGAGGGACCTAACTGGTCCATGCCAGTCCTAATTAAATTAGGTGATAAAAACAGATGGCAGAACATGACAGTATGAAGTGAAAAACAGAAATACATTAACAGGAAAAGAGGTGACATTGTGCACTAGAATTACTGCAACTGACATTTAATCATAAAGGGAAGCAAAAGGAAGGGCAGTACCTTGTTGCTAGATGAATCAGACATTTTTTCGTCATCTCATCAGCCTATCAAGGTGTAATGAACTTACGAGCCGTAGGAATCGAAGTGAGTGTGTTGCTGCCATACAAGATTTGTGTCATGAAGCCATAGAATTTTGATCTACTGATATAAAAGTATGGCAAAGCTAAAGGTGGTAAAGGAATGTGAAATGTGCATAAATGCTTATAGATACATGAGGTAAATAATTGAGTTAAAAGAGGCAAAGAATTTAATTTTTTTTTTTTTCAGTGATGCATTGCTGACAAGTACTACATTGACTTTGTAGGTGTGTAAGGAACTGTGGTGTGTCCAACTGTATAAATATTTATATGTACTACATGTGATTGTATAATGTGGTACATATCAGCGGAAATGAAAGGGTCAAAAAGTAACCTGTGTCAGTAATGTATGCATATCCAGATACACTGCTCTTTTGGTTAGTTATAGATGGGGAACCACAGAGGAGTTGAACAGATTGCACGAACCATTCTAAAGCTTTCTGTAAACGGAATGGTGGTCATCAGATGAGTTTGCATTCATCTGATCAAAATAGCAGAGCCTAACTGGCAGGTGAAACACATCACTGGAGGGACAAGTACACAACATTGTGGGTTAGTGAGTATTTAATTAGTGTATGAGCGTAAGTGATAACATTGGTGGTGGCCACATAGGGAAAAGACTTCATTATTCATATTTCTTCTTGAAGGAGTGAACAAGGCTAAAATTCGTGTGCTGTCAGGTGCATCAGCTAGAAACTGCTCGATAAATGTGATTCTGTGCTGCTGAATGCCATATTTAATTCAATGGAGTATGTAGATAATGTCTGAGATCCCCTTTTGCACGATGGCGACGAGTAATGTAGGACAAGTGTTCATAAGCATCAAATGAAGGCTCCAGTATTATTATAAAAATGTACTAAACAGATAGATATCCAAGGGCAGATCAGTGTTCAAACTGGAAAGTGTCAGTGGTTAGTGAAACATTACGAATAAAAATAACACCATAGTGTAGGAATTAGAGATAGTTACCTACTCAGGGAACACTCTGTAGGTGTCTTAAGACGAAAGTTATGTTTCATAGGTATTTGTGTTGTGTGTGAGTGGAGCCACTACGACCATAATTGAGGTACTGTAGTTCTCAGTGTGCAAGTGGGGCACTCATGTTTTTGTGTGACAGCAAGATGAATGATGGTAGAAACGACCATAGTACAATCATAGGTAAGTGGTGTGACCAGACCAGAGTCTCTGTGATGGCTAACCACACCGTGTTAGGAGGACGTCCCTGGAGGAACCAGAAGGCCAAGCAACATCCTCCTGTCTCATTTGCATGGGGTAGATGTTGAATGACGCTAACTGCCTATCTAGCGAGTCTCATTGGTTCCTTTCACACATAAATTGTTGAGCAGTTAATGATATGGAATAAACAAGAGGTCTGTGCATCAAACAAGGCATATCACATTGCTCACACTATATCATTGTTTAATGGTCTTACATCCTTATGTTAAATGTAAGTTGTTGTAAAGAAAGAGAGTGTAAGAGATAGCAGTACTATTATGTTTCAGATTAGGATGCACACAGGAACCAGTTCTAAACTTGCTGAAATCACCTTTGTCGAATTGAAACATACAATATGAATATCTTAAAAGAATGATCAAGGTTCCAGATCATTCTCTCATGGTGTGGTAAGTCCAGAATTAACAGGGCATACATCTAATTTGCGGAACACATGAATGGAGTGACGATATTCCCATTGCCAAGATATATGAGCCAAGATGATGTGAATAAATCACAGGTAGGTGGAGGCCAAGATAGAGTGCTTAGCGATTTTCCTGTCACTGGTCAAACACTTACTTTTTGACAACTGATGTGTCAAATCATTCCTATAGAAAATAACACTGCCTCCTTGCTTAACTGATCAACTGAGAGACGGCACATACCATGCAGTAAGTCTCTGGAGAATAGCTAAAGCGGACACTGCAACAAAGCAGCACTGATAATTCTGTTGTATTGGCTGGAATAGTGAAACAGAACTGGTACTATGGTACTATGAGAGTGACATGGTCAAGATGAGCTCAGACTAGTCCCTTCTTAGCGGAAGAACAGATTCAGGAACATGGTGGTAGGGACAGGAATAACAGGGAAGGGTTAAGAAACTAACTGCAATGATATCTGATTACAGGATTTCTCCAGCAGTACAGGATGACTGTTCGTCGTGCATTAGCAGTAGTGTAAGAAACCACGTGATTGAGAAGTTGTCCCTATTCCTCTTTGTTTACTGAATATGAGAACCAATGACACTACATGCATTTTTTAGCAGATAGCCAGATTAAAAGAGGCTACCATAATCTTCATTATCACATGCCAGCACCATAGGATTGTCTAACGACAAAATGGTACAACTATGGATCCATGCATATATTTATTCATAACCGTGGGGTTGTATCAAAATTATGCCACTTGGACATTAACCATATGTAATACAGGTAACTACCACGAGGTCTTGTGGGAACAACTCGTTTTAATGATGCCTACACATTTGAATAGTGGCAGATGCAGTAGAAGCGCAACTACAATTAAGATATAGTACTATATTACTTGGCCAGAGCACACAATGTAGTTAATGATGCCAAAAGTGGATGGAGAGATAACATGTGTCACTGTAGTGAATGTAGTAAGTAAGGTTTCCCAGGAGGATATTAAATCACAATCACTGGGTAACCCATAAAAGAAAGAAACAAAATAATTATTGTATAAGAATATGCACACTGACTGATCAGAGTATTTCAAGTGAAATACTGTGTTGAAGCTTAAAGGAAGGTAATCTATCACATTATAATGTAACAAACCAGCTTACTGGTTTTGGCTAGTTTCAGGGGAGAGTGACTGTCATGTCATCATTTCTATCACACATGAAATACAGTAAACAAAATACAGAAAAAGTAACACAAAGCATAAAAAGAGGTACTCATGAAAATATTTAAAGTGAAATGTAAATGACCATCTATGAATGGCGTGCTTTCAGAGTAACTGTCGCAGTGACAAGAGCAGTTCGCCCATCACTGTGTAATTACAACAATCAATGCATCTACCCTTGTTTGCAGAACCGTAAGTAAATCTTATTCATCCATATGACAGTGAAGGTGCTACTGTTACCAGTCACCGTTTTATTTATTTCCACGACGCGTTTCGAAGGTTTAAACCTCCATCATCGGGTGGATTTACATTAGTAAGTATTACATTTGTGTGTGTGTTGTGTTACGATTTTGGAGGAACTTGTGGCACTGCCTAGTGGAGAAACGAGACACTATTTCAGAATATGGTTTAGGATAACTTTTGACGAAAAATTAAACTGATATCTAATGGTAAACATTAAATAAGTAAACTACAGTACCCTCAGTGATCACAGGTTCCTTTTGCTGTCGTAACACATCACATGTATACTGCCACATTTGTAAACAAATATGGCGTCTGGAATCAGCTGGGTGCAAAGTTCGTATAACAGAAGTGAAGACATAATCGCAAAGTGCAAAGAATATACATCATAACAATATTATTATAGAATAATTGCTTTAAGCATTTGGCGGTGTTTGTTTTGAGGTGTCAAATATATGTCTGTGTACTTCAGGTGGTATATAAATCCAATTCTGACAAGTTAGAATAGCAAACATTCGTACTCGTTTATACAATCAGGTGAAATGTTAAAATGGCTTAAACTTCATACTTATTGATAACAATAAGGTGAAAATGTTACAGACTATAATTACAATGATCATATTGGCTACAACATTAAAATCATACATACATTACATTATTTGATTGGGGTTAATAAACAGATGTGAAGTGAGGGGCTGGAGGCAGAAGGAGAGGTAGAGAGAGAGAAAAAGTGTGTGTGTGTGAGTGAAAGGGAGAGGGAGAGGGGGGGAGGGAGAGAGAGAGAGAGAGAGAGAGAGAGAGAGAGAGAGAGAGAAAGAGTGATTATTGAGAGGAAACATTTACATGGCAAGGAGTCTTAAGATTGCATGTTGCATATAGTAGCTGCCTAAAGGTTGGAGTAATACATTGGTTAATGCTATGAAATATGCAGATAGATATACATTTGTGTCAGTAGTTGATGTACATACAGTTTTAAGCTGACAAGGGGTACAAGCTGTTAGTGTGATGAATTATCTGTGAATGAGGTCAATCTCTTGTACTCTTGGCAGCTGTCAATATTTATGTTAAATATTAGGTGTGTGTGTGTGTAAGTGTGTGTGTGTGTGTGTGTGTGTGTGTGTGTGTGTGTGTGTGTGTGTGTGCATTTTATGAGTGTATGAGTGTAGGCAGTTGCTGAAAACGGAGATGATACTATTGTAAATATTGTCATTTTTGTCATTTAAGATAGATTCTGGTTGTTTCATTTGATGTTTGTATATTTGGAGTGTTTCCGGAAAGATTTGAGCCCATTGCCAGACCATCTGTTTGTTGGTAGATTTTATTGTTAAATTTAAAATAGTTGTGTGAAAGTGTGAATTCAAGCAGGTCCATTAGTTCATTAATGTGAGTTGAAGGGATATTTTTGTGTTTATGTAGGTTGGCATTAATTATCTGTAGTGTGGGATCTATTGGCACAGAGGAATATAGGTTTTGTATGTCAAATGAGGCAAGTGTGGCTCCATCAGGTACTTGTATGTTTTTGACATATTGTGTAAATTCTGTTGTGTTTCTAAGTGTTCTCTCATTATTGAATGTGTATGCTTGTTTGAGAATTCTGAAGAGTATTTTATTGAGCCTGAATGTTGGGCTGTTCCTACAGTTCACTATGGGCCTGATGGGGGTCCCGTTTTTGTGGATCTTTGGTTGTGATCTGAGGCAAGGTGCTTGTGGGCTCATTGTTACAATGTTTCTTGCTTCTTGGATGGTGAGTAGAAAGTTGATGTTGTTTGAAATGTGTTTAATCTCCTTTTGTTGGATCTTTATGTATTTCAGTTATGTTGCTGGTTTGGAAGAAGTCTAAAGTTTTTTCTATGTATGTTGTTCTGTCCATTACAACAGTTGTGTTGCCCTTGTCAGCTTTTACAATTATTGCATTATTCACGTTTAATTTACTCTTAATGGTACGTGTAAGGGCTTCTTCTCTTTTCTTGTATGCTGGGAAAGGTTTTGCAATCTCCTTTTCAATGATTTCGTTAATTTTGTGGCAGGCTGATATTCTGTCAGTTTGCTTCTTAAGGGCGATGGTCGAGATCTGTGTTGCACAAGTGATGAGCTTTTCTTGGTTCTTTTGATCCAGCGGAGCTTGAACATTGTGCTTTAAGCCTTTGCAGAGTAGTGCCTCTTCTTCTGCAGTGAAAGTTATGTTCGTGTTGTTAAGGAAGGGTGTGTAGAATGTGTGGTTCTTTTGGCTGTTTTGGTTCGGTTTGGGAGGTAGTTGTTGCTCTATAAGATTGGCTAGTTTTTTCTTCTGTGTAGTTTTCGTTTTCTGTACGATGAACTCTGTGTACTCTTTGACTTTTTTGGTTATGGAATCATATTCTAATCTATGAAGCAACTTTCCCAACTGTAATTCTGCATTATAAAGCTGTGTATTGAACATTTGTTTTTTAATATAAAGTTCTTTCAGTTCATTTTTCACCCAGAGTTTTCGTGCGATTTCCAGTGTTTTCTTCGCAGTTGTTGTGTTTGTTTTGATGTCAATCTTGACATAATTTGGGATGACGTTATTCTTGAGACAATTCCTATTGAAGTGTATGTGTTGTGTCGTCATTGCGACCTTTTCTGCACTGTTTTTGTAATCGAAAATAGCCTTGATTGCCTGAATGGGCAGATTAACTTTAAATGCGAACATTTTTAGGTTAGGCTTTACCGTGACTGTTACTGACATTAAATGAAACAATAAGTTCACTGTTACCAGTCACCGTTTTATTTATTTCCACGACGCGTTTCGAAGGTTTAAACCTCCATCATCGGGTGGATTTACATTAGTAAGTATTACATTTGTGTGTGTGTTGTGTTACGATTTTGGAGGAACTTGTGGCACTGCCTAGTGGAGAAACGAGACACTATTTCAGAATATGGTTTAGGATAACTTTTGACGAAAAATTAAACTGATATCTAATGGTAAACATTAAATAAGTAAACTACAGTACCTTCAGTGATCACAGGTTCCTTTTGTTGTCGTAACACATCACATGTATACTGCCACATTTGTAAACAAATATGGCGTCTGGAATCAGCTGGGTGCAAAGTTCGTACAACAGAAGTGAAGACATAATCGCAAAGTGCAAAGAATATACATCATAACAATATTATTATAGAATAATTGCTTTAAGCATTTGGCGGTGTTTGTTTTGAGGTGTCAAATATATGTCTGTGTACTTCAGGTGGTATATAAATCCAATTCTGACAAGTTAGAATAGCAAACATTCGTACTCGTTTATACAATCAGGTGAAATGTTAAAATGGCTTAAACTTCACATGTGATGTGTTACGACAGCAAAAGGAACCTGTGATCACTGAACGTACTGTAGTTTACTTATTTAATGTTTACCATTAGATATCAGTTTAATTTTTCGTCAAAAGTTATCCTAAACCATATTCTGAAATAGTGTCTCGTTTCTCCTCTAGGCAGTGCCACAAGTTCCTCCAAAATCGTAACACAACACACACACAAATGTAATACTTACTGATGTAAATCCACCCGATGATGGAGGTTTAAACCTTCGAAACGCGTCGTGGAAATAAATAAAACGGTGACTGGTAACAGTGAACTTATTGTTTCATTTAATGTCAGTAACAGTCACGGTAAAGCCTAACCTAAAAATGTTCGCATTTAAAGTTAATCTGCCCATTCAGGCAATCAAGGCTATTTTCGATTACAAAAACAGTGCAGAAAAGGTCGCAATGACGACACAACACATACACTTCAATAGGAATTGTCTCAAGAATAACGTCATCCCAAATTATGTCAAGATTGACATCAAAACAAACACAACAACTGCGAAGAAAACACTGGAAATCGCACGAAAACTCTGGGTGAAAAATGAACTGAAAGAACTTTATATTAAAAAACAAATGTTCAATACACAGCTTTATAATGCAGAATTACAGTTGGGAAAGTTGCTTCATAGATTAGAATATGATTCCATAACCAAAAAAGTCAAAGAGTACACAGAGTTCATCGTACAGAAAACGAAAACTACACAGAAGAAAAAACTAGCCAATCTTATAGAGCAACAACTACCTCCCAAACCGAACCAAAACAGCCAAAAGAACCACACATTCTACACACCCTTCCTTAACAACATGAACATAACTTTCACTGCAGAAGAAGAGGCACTACTCTGCAAAGGCTTAAAGCACAATGTTCAAGCTCCGCTGGATCAAAAGAACCAAGAAAAGCTCATCACTTGTGCAACACAGATCTCGACCATCGCCCTTAAGAAGCAAACTGACAGAATATCAGCCTGCCACAAAATTAACGAAATCATTGAAAAGGAGATTGCAAAACCTTTCCCAGCATACAAGAAAAGAGAAGAAGCCCTTACACGTACCATTAAGAGTAAATTAAACGTGAATAATGCAATAATTGTAAAAGCTGACAAGGGCAACACAACTGTTGTAATGGACAGAACAACATACATAGAAAAAACTTTAGACTTCTTCCAAACCAGCAACATAACTGAAATACATAAAGATCCAACAAAAGGAGATTAAACACATTTCAAACAACATCAACTTTCTACTCACCATCCAAGAAGCAAGAAACATTGTAACAATGAGCCCACAAGCACCTTGCCTCAGATCACAACCAAAGATCCACAAAAACGGGACCCCCATCAGGCCCATAGTGAACTGTAGGAACAGCCCAACATTCAGGCTTAATAAAATACTCTTCAGAATTCTCAAACAAGCATACACATTCAATAATGAGAGAACACTTAGAAACACAACAGAATTTACACAATATGTCAAAAACATACAAGTACCTGATGGAGCCACACTTGCCTCATTTGACATACAAAACCTATATTCCTCTGTGCCAATAGATCCCACACTACAGATAATTAATGCCAACCTACATAAACACAAAAATATCCCTTCAACTCACATTAATGAACTAATGGACCTGCTTGAATTCACACTTTCACACAACTATTTTAAATTTAACAATAAAATCTACCAACAAACAGATGGTCTGGCAATGGGCTCAAATCTTTCCGGAAACACTCCAAATATACAAACATCAAATGAAACAACCAGAATCTATCTTAAATGACAAAAATGACAATATTTACAATAGTATCATCTCCGTTTTCAGCAACTGCCTACACTCATACACTCATAAAATGCACACACACACACACACACACACACACACACTTACACACACACACACCTAATATTTACCATAAATATTGACAGCTGCCAAGAGTACAAGAGATTGACCTCATTCACAGATAATTCATCACACTAACAGCTTGTACCCCTTGTCAGCTTAAAACTGTATGTACATCAACTACTGACACAAATGTATATCTATCTGCATATTTCATAGCATTAACCAATGTATTACTCCAACCTTTAGGCAGCTACTATATGCAACATGCAATCTTAAGACTCCTTGCCATGTAAATGTTTCCTCTCAATAATCACTCTTTCTCTCTCTCTCTGTCTCTCTCTCTCTCTCTCTCTCTCTCTCTCTCTCTCTTCCTCCCCCCCTCTCCCTCTCCCTTTCACTCACACACACACACTTTTTCTCTCTCTCTACCTCTCCTTCTGCCTCCAGCCCCTCACTTCACATCTGTTTATTAACCCCAATCAAATAATGTAATGTATGTATGATTTTAATGTTGTAGCCAATATGATCATTGTAATTATAGTCTGTAACATTTTCACCTAATTGTTATCAATAAGTATGAAGTTTAAGCCATTTTAACATTTCACCTGATTGTATAAACGAGTACGAATGTTTGCTATTCTAACTTGTCAGAATTGGATTTATATACCACCTGAAGTACACACACATATATTTGACACCTCAAAACAAACACCGCCAAATGCTTAAAGCAATTATTCTATAATAATATTGTTATGATGTATATTCTTTGCACTTTGCGATTATGTCTTCACTTCTGTTATACGAACTTTGCACCCAGCTGATTCCAGACGCCATATTTGTTTACAAATGTGGCAGTATACATGTGATGTGTTACGACAGCAAAAGGAACCTGTGATCACTGAAGGTACTGTAGTTTACTTATTTAATGTTTACCATTAGATATCAGTTTAATTTTTCGTCAAAAGTTATCCTAAACCATATTCTGAAATAGTGTCTCGTTTCTCCACTAGGCAGTGCCACAAGTTCCTCCAAAATCGTAACACAACACACACACAAATGTAATACTTACTAATGTAAATCCACCCGATGATGGAGGTTTAAACCTTCGAAACGCGTCGTGGAAATAAATAAAACGGTGACTGGTAACAGTGAACTTATTGTTTCATTTAATGTCAGTAACAGTCACGGTAAAGCCTAACCTAAAAATGTTCGCATTTAAAGTGCTACTGTTGTTAGAAAATTGTTTGTCTCTTAACTTCATATAGAAGTGGGCATAATTTAACATTACCTTTCGCAAACCATTGCTGGGAAACTACATTTGACACCTTCTGTGTTCGTAGTTCCTTTCAAGTATCATTGTTTGGTAATGGAGTTAAGTCATTTTTGATACAGCAGTAGTATACAATTCAACTTATCTATGCTTTCTTTCTCCTGAGGTACCATTCATACCCTATATTTTTGTCATGCTGGATCTATGGTCTCGACATGTAGGAGTGTCTTCTGACAATGGACTTACCTGTGATGTTCAGGATTTCACGTCGGAAATCTATTGTATATTAGGTGGAGAATCAAGGAAAGTGTACTTTTTAAAGGCGTAATACATTTCCTATAATGGCATATGGCAAAATTCGTAACCATAAATCGCTTGTTTCACCAGATCAATCCACGTGAGGTACAACACATTCCACCACAAATTACGAAGACCAGGGCTTATTTTTGCTGTGTTATCCTTTACATACAAAGAATATAGGTCATCTGACGTACAAAGGTGCTGCCAAGCAGTAACATATGCTACACTATGTGCATGCGTTAGCCTAACTGCTAGTAAAATGTTGCAGTGTGAGTTATTATTTGTTTACAAAAGGGCTAACACAACTTCCAGATAATATTGTTTTATACATTAGTTCCCACTAGTGTATACTACGAGAGTTTTGGGTAATTTCAAATAACTGTGGTTTGCCGATTTTAGGCGAGTGTGTCAAGTACATGGTCTCTGTAGGTTACTCATTGCATTAATTGGTCTTTAGTGTTAACGCCAAACACTTCATGTAGATGTCCTCTGATTGTTGCAAATTTGGTTCTAAACTGTTTTATAAATGAATGCACTTATCTCTTGTCTCTTCATGTATTTAATTAAGAAGTTTACTTGCCTATTTTGGACAAGAGAACTATGAATTCTAAAGTAAATTTTGATAGTAACGTGGAAATAGCATGACATCTGATAATAATTGAAATTTCGTGTATGTGTTTTTCGTACGAAACTCGGCAAAAGAAAAATATGTATTCCTATAAAGAAACCATTTTATTAATAGCAGCTACTGGAAAGACACTTCGTTACATAATGTCTGCAATTATCTATTTCATGTCAACGCCGCTTATGAACTGGTTCAGTAAAACATTCTTCTACCTCAAAACTGTAATTCTCATCTTATAAGAATGTAGTACTGATTAAACCTCGTTTGCAATAGTGTAAATTCGTTCGTAAAAAGTTCACTTCACATGACGTAAAATCTTTAGTGCATATAACGGAAAACAGTTATTTCATGTATCACCACAGTGCGTTTCTCACTTAAAGGAACGTCTAAGGCCTTACTGAGTAACATAGTAACCTCCTGATGATGTTGAATAGTAACCCCTCACATTCTCTTTTACTGGTACATTATTATTACTAAATAACTGATCTCTCTAAACTCTTGTCCACTGTATAAGCAATTACTTCTGGTCACACTTTAATCATTTACATTATCACTGCTCTCGTTACCTTGCTGTTAATATGCAGTAACTTATAAAACAGCAAGGCACACTCCAGTTTTAGAAAGCAATTCTTGCAACTTCTTGCATAAAAAACTGCAAATGGAAGATGGCAATCTAGCCTCAACTGGAGACTGGTTCTACAGTCTAGCACAATTCGTTTGCACCAGTCAGTCAAAATGACTGACTGAACAAAAGAAATATTACTCACAACCACATCAATAAGCTACATTTCTTCCCATAGTGAAATCACTCCTACACAGAATAAAATACCACATGAAACTTGTTCAAACAAACAATACCTCAATCCCATGACCTCAAGGCATAAGGGTGCTTATTTCCCAAGGCATACTGAGGATATGCTGACAGCAACTTGTCCTTTTCTTCCTGCATTTCTGCATGATAGTACATGTGCCTTCTCATAAATTATTTTGAGCTGGACTAAGTGACACTGTAGAGGGTGGCAGAGCTTGACCATGGTATAGCTGTAACCAGTCAGAATATACTACCACTGTATGGTCAGACAATGAATATCAGCACTGACAGAAATCACTCATATGATGGAATAAGCGGTTTCATATTGAGGCATGAATTTCTTAGTCCTCCATTTCTTAATCATGGGGTTACGAATCAAAAAGTAATTCTCCAGGTTTATACTGAGAAAGCACAGCTCCTTTGTTACTTCGTTCATCATGTTTCTGGGTAGCTTATATTTATTTTGCTTTATCTCCTTACAGATAGCCTTGAGGTGACAAATTTTGCCAGATCCACGACAGATGGGAGTTTATCATGTTCAAATGTGGAGCTCATAGGCCGTCCATATACTTCCTCATAGGATGTATACCTAGTTGATTCATGTATATGACCATTTTACGCATATGTTACATAGGCGACCTACCTGTCACAGTCACTGTGTGGTTTATGTAGTAAGACAAAATCCGAACTGTTGTTTGATGAACACATTGGAGGTGGCTGTTAGCTTTTGGGTGAAAAGGTGTGTTTCTCTATTTTTGGTTCTTAGAAATTTGTCCGCTTGTAAAAACAGGGTGTACAAGAAATTAGTCCTTTGTTCACTCAAAATATCATCAGGACTTCCGAATGATTAAACTTAACTATTGACAAAGGCTCTTGTTACTGTTCCTGTAGTCATATCTGCACACTTTTACTAGAATTAGATATCTAGGAAAAGATCAGTGATAGATAGGATATATTTATTATTTTATGTCGTCTGTGACAACGGTCTGACAATGTCTGAGGTAACATTCTGAAACGGGTTTGTAACGTCTGTAGCGTCTAGAAGTGCTTGCAAGGCAATTTAAGTTCATGGTGGGACTGACCTCTGACCACAAGACAAGTAGTTTTGTATGTGCTTCTGAACATCAGTCTGTCTATCTTCCCATCAATACCGTGTGTCTATTCTGGCATTCATGGGTTTATGTCCATTATGACATGCCTGCAAACTGTCATGATACTGAGATAGTATACATGCTTGCAACTCTCTCTGCAATTATGACTCTGTTGCTCAGGGGGATTTATATGGCATAGCATATAATCAACTGTGACAAAATGTGTAAGAGAATTGTACCAATGACACTGTACATCTCTCAATTCTTTTATTAAAACATTGTCAGTCTGAATCATTTTGACCATGTGGCTCAGTGCATCAGCGTTCAGGTGTGAACAGCTTTGTTTGTGGCATACGTCATAATCCGATTTTGACGGTTTTAATGCCCAACGAGTCAAATGACTACTGGGGCCCTTTAAACTGAACCTCTACAAAAGAGCAGTATTATCAGGTACTACAGCGAATTTTCTTCTGTACAGACAACATCCGAAATAGTTGACTCCAACTTTAAGTTCTAGCAATTATACATGACAACGAACAGCACTAACAGCATATTCGAGGTGTCTATTCAAAGGATATAAGGCTTCTCAGAATCAGTATATTAATAATGAGAACCTGTCAAATGATATTTAAGTTTCCTCATAGCCAATTCAAATCCTTCTGTCCACTCAAACACTGCACCTTACTTTAACAACTTATTTAATCGTTTGGATGTCATTGTGTAAACCTTTACCAAAGACGATAATAATTAGTGAGGCCAAGAAACGTTGAATCCCCTTAACGTTAGTGGGCCTGGAAGAGTCTCAACTGCTTTGGTTAGCTGTGGATCTGTCTTAACCTCACCTGAACTGGTATAATATGTCCCAGGTACTTAGCCTTTGACTGTGCAGAAAAAAAACTTTAAATTCAAATGTGTACGTTGTTAACCTTGATAAAACGTACCTTAATCTCACCAAATGTTCCTCAGTACTCCTTGAAAATATGATATTATCTAAATACACTAAGGCTAGGCGCAAATTGAGACGCGTATAGCGCGTGTGGCGCGACGCTTTTGTAACATCACAGGTTCAAATGGGACCGCGCAAATTGCGACGCGACGCGACTGGGACGCGACACGCGCCTGCGCCAGGTCGCGCGGCGTTGTGGTTGAGGCACAGTTTCTCGCGCCGCGCGTCGCGCTTGCATCGCTAGCACCGTGGGAAATTTGAGGTGGGGAGCGGAAAAGTAGCCCGGCCATATGCTCACATCGGAACGGCGCATATGAGCTGTGGTAATATTGCCCATTCGATAAATTTTGCCTTACTGTGTACTGAATTTTATTGCCTTTGGGTAGTGTTTCGTTTTTCGCCATTTAAACGCTCCAGCTTTCTTCGTTACCACGTTATACTTTTCTGTTATTTATATGTGCACAGTTTTGTTTTGTTTTTCTTCTGTCAAGAAAAATGTGTACTTCAGTAACTGATGAGCCATTGGCCGTTGGAATTGCACCATATGCCTCCACGATGTTTTCAGATCGCAAGAAGGGACAGAGGGTAGTGAATAAGGAAGCAAGGAATTTATAAAATCATGTGATTAAGAATCAAGGCAGGAAAGTAAAGCAAGGTTATCTTTTCGCTGCCTAGTAAGCTAGCGTATCTGTACGATCTGATATAAAAATTTTGAAAGGGATAATCTCCACAGGTGTGATCCCTTTGTGCTTCTGGTAAAAGGCGTCCAAGATCTGAAGTATAGAAGTTTCACTGTGATTACTCTGATATGGATGTAATAATGTAATACGACACACTGTACTACATGGTTCAAATGGCTCTGAGCACTATGGGACTTAACATCATAGGTCATCAGTCCTCTAGAACTTAGAACTACTTAAATCTAACTAACCTAAGGACATCACACACATCCATGCCCGAGGCAGGATTCGAACCTGCAACCGTGGCAGTCCCGCAGTTCCAGACTGCAGCGCCTAGAACCGCACGGCCACCGCGGCCGGCTGTACTACATGCATGTGAACAACATATTTCCACTGCAAACTAGAAACAGTCGAAAAGCAGTCACAAATAACAATGTTTTAATTGGTTCGCCGTGATGAGAAAAAGCATGTCAATTATTGCATGGACATTATCAGCAGTAATAAACTAATTATACAACAAGAGGCTACACAAATAAAGAAAATGGTCGGTATTATTACGAAAGTAGGAATATCCTAAAAGAGTGTTATGATTAGATATATTTAATTTGTTGAAATGTGCTGCTGACAAAGGCAGATCTACTTTCATGACAATGTTTTCCGAACTCCATCTCACAAGGCACACATGGCTAGCTTGTGCATTCCTGTCGCGGGGATTATCCTTCGCTGCTGACAATACACTGACCATTGTGTTGTGCGACAGAGCAATTGTTTATTTTTCTCAATAACAACTATTTTATTCGCGATCACGCATTGTCAGTTTGGCAAGCCGTAGGTGAGTAAACAGTATCTGGCATGTGCCTATCATTCCGCTTGAAGGAACGCTCGTCATTACTTTAATACTGCCCAGATCAAGAGAAGGAATAACATCCTTTGCTATGTTTCCATTCCAGTCGCTCAGTGTTAAAAATACGATGGGTTACGAGGATTCCACCAAAATTCCAACAGAATTGCCAATCTGTTTTTGTGAGTTGTTAACCTTTTCTCATTCGAAGAAGCATAACTATTTATGAGGAAAGGCCACATTTCTCTTGGTGACTGGTTTAATTGTATTTCCTTTGTCACAATGTAATTTGCCAAACTCATCTCACAGCAGCTATTGAGACAGAATTCCGAAACGGAGGGCCTCATTAAACAAGTAATTGGCAATCACAGAGCTCAATAGCTTACGAAAAACCTCATAGTATCGGTTTGCAGTAACATAAAAGAAGAAATTTCATGTTTATTTTCATACTAGGAAGCTCTTGTTTCGCTAGCTGTCGATAACTCTTAAAAATTACAGTCACTGGAGTGAAATAAATAAAAAAAGAAGTATAAGTAGTGATATATCGCCATAGATAAGAAAGTTCCGTGTGTTTAATAATTGGCAAAACACTCTCCTCCTTGTGTGCTATCATTCGCCAAACTTTCGTTTCGATGTCTCGAGCGGTTTAGGAGATACGAGAGATGTTGCGAGTATTTCATTCTCGCTGGCGTGAGATCGGAAGTGAGCGCGCTACATGGGATCCATTTTCTCGAGACCGGAGGCAGATAGAGATCTTCTCCCAAGTATAAACAAAAATTCAGCATGCTAGCTAAATTTCATACGCAGCAACATATGGTGTAATACGCACCAAACGGAAAATCATAGCGACCCCTAATTTTCGTTACAAACTTTTTGAGTTTTGCGTAATGCCTTACTAAAATGTGTACATTACAATAAGAATGGTCATTAGCGAGGTGATGGGCACTTCGTCTCGAAGCTGACATATAACGCTACAAGTAAGGCAAAAATCATATATTTTCGGAGAATAGTTTCCGTAAAATCGTTTGAGAAAGATAAGATGTTGCGCTCGCTTTGGTTCAGTCAGCGCAGAGCGTCGCCAGTCGGCGCGTGCGAAGTATGGTGTACGCGTCGCAATATGCGCTGCACCCGCGCGACCAGTGCGGCACGTGCGTGTCGCGCTGTACTGTCGTGTCACGTCACACGTGCTATACGCTTCTGAATTTGCGCCTAGCCTAAAGACGTTGTACGCTTCAGTCATCTTAGCAACAAGTCAACGAATCTTTGGAAAGTGACAGGCGCATTTCTAAGGCTGAAAGGCATGTGTTAAAACTAATACAAACGTCATGGAACCACAAATGCGATTTTTCGGTATTCTGATGCAATAGGAATTTGGTGGTAATTAGAATACATGTAAAAGGTAGTAAAATACCTACAGTTTCCCAGTCTGTCTAATATTTCGTCGATATGGGGTAGAGGGTAGGTATCAGTGCTTATTGCTTTTACGTTAATGCATAGGTGATAGGCTTTCTCTCTGCTGATTGCCTTTTTGGGTACCACAACTATAGGGACCAAGCAGGGGTTCGCAGAGGAATGATCTATCCCTGCATCCAGCTGTTGTTGTGTAACATTCTGAATAATGGATTGTAGATAAAATAGGAATCTGTCCGGTTCCGAACCTGTCCCGTTTCTAAGCTATTGGCCTCATCTCTTAAGTTCGAATTTCTTGTTGAACAACGTCAGTGACTGACATATACTGCTGTTCCTCGAACAACCAAGCATATTCCTCCAATATCGAGTACAAAAGATTACACTTACACTGGCAAATGTGCTAACTTCTCATAGGCCTGATTTTCAAGTAAGGTCGCTACTGTGCAAATTGTCCTTCTGTCAACTGCTTGCTCTTACACTTTAACTTATTTTCACACTGAAATTCTTCCTCTACAACTTCCTGACCACTAATAAGTATTGTTTCACGTGTAATCTCTATATCTCCTTACCAGTGTCTCTATTTTATTTACACCTCTTCTCACATGAACAACGACCTGTAAAGAACGTTGTTTAGGCCGATTGTATCAACGTTAAAGTCCAATCTAGGCAGCATTTGGATTGTGAACACTGGCCTGTGCCACTGCTGATTGTTACCAGTTTTGTAAGTTTCAAATGCCCATGTATGTGGTTCTGTTGGAGGTTGTGGAAGAGGCCTCATCCCACAAATTCCTAGCTATTGAGGGTAGCGAGTTCCACCGAAATAGTTGCCTCACTGAATCGAACAATATGCGCACCATAATCTACCACCACCCGGTGCCAGTGTAGGAAATCCTTCTCTAGAATGACACTGAAATCCCTTCTGCGTCTTCTCCAAACTTGCCTTACAAAACCATAATTCTTATCATGCGTCTGCAGGTTTTACGAAACATATTCCTGCAGGCAGTATTACTTCTTCTCTTAATCCTTTAATGCTACAGCGCAACGACTTAAGTGCACTCTTATCATTATTAGAAACAAATAATGCTCTAATTTGAGTCCCTGTATCTACTGACCACTGACTCTTTGGCAGCTCTTCCTCTGATATTGGCCTCTAAAGTTATGTTAAAATGGTTCAAATGGCTCTGAGCACTATGGGACTTAACAGCTATGGTCATCAGTCCCCTAGAACTTAGAACTACTTAAACCTAACTAACCTAAGGACATCACACAACACCCAGCCATCACGAGGCAGAGAAAATCCCTGACCCCGCCGGGAATCGAACCCGGGAACCCGGGCGTGGGAAGCGAGAACGCTACCGCACGACCACGAGATGCGGGCAAAGTTATGTTAGTCACGTCATTTACACTTCTGTCTTGGACTGGACACATTACCCACGTTACGTGGAGGATGGGTGGTGGGGCCTCATCGACCATTTCCCCAATGTGTACTCACATTTTGTCTATTATCATGTGGAGAATTGCGCTATTGAAGATTCTGTCTCTCATCTTTTGGGCAGGCAGTACTTGCATTTCAGCGTTTGAAATTCGTGTCATTTACAAAAACGATGCACAGCTTTCTGCTTTGCGACAGAGTAGAGACGAACCTTGCAACAACCTTGCAAAAAAGTGTCAGTCTTACTGCCTCATGTAGTGAAGTAGGTGAGGCCACATTTACTTCACTACATATCTGCAGATTTATTCCACATATGAATACGTCAATTGTTCAGGCTGTAGCTACCTCAATTAACACGTCGTTACGTGTGTTATCCCACCCTAACGCATATGTGCCACCTGAGACAGCTCGTATTTGATCAGCAAAATCTTCATTCATCTTGTGCTTTAAAGTGGATAAATGATCTGTAGTAGCTGATTTCTCATTTGTCGGGATAGTGCTCTGCTAAATCGTAAGCCAGGGCTTCAGAGAAAGGTAATTAAGAAGATTACCAAGGACTGTCCTCAAAGTTCCGTAAGTGGCCCACTGGTTTGGGATCTTAGTATTGAACTCTGTTACACCTGAGGCAGATGCTGTTGAAGGCGTTGTCGCATACGCAGGTGACATCCTAGTATGTGTCTGCAGACTCCAGAGCGAGACTTAGTTCAATGGCGAGCGATGTGCTTGCTCAGATGCAGCGTCGGTGCAAGAGCAACAAATTGACTATAGTTGTTCATAAAACCACATACATACTTCTGAACGGAAGGCTTTCTCTTAGTAGGAATCCTTCCCTGAGGCTTGACGGAATACCTGCAAAATGCAGTACTGCTAGTACATATTTACGGTTTCTTCAAGTCGAGGAAAGAAACTGTCAAGAACACTAAAAATCTGTTACTAAAAAAATGGCTCTGAGCACTATGGGACTCAACATCTGAGGTCATCAGTCCCCTAGAACTTAGGACTACTTAAACCTAACTAACCTAAGGACATCACACACATCCATGCCCGAGGGAGGATTCAAACCTGCGACCGTAGCGGTCGCGCGGTTCCAGACTGAAGCGCCTAGAACCGCTCGGCCACACCGGCCCGCTCTGTTACTCAGAAAGCGGCCAAAATTATGCATAATATTGCCTGTGCTGACTATAAATTACCATTTCATGTGGTGTGGTTATAACACGGAGCTAACTTCGACACCATTATGGACTTAATCGTATTGACATATTGTCTTAGACTAGGGAGCAACAAAACCGTACTGCTACGAATTCAGTGGAGCATACTTCTGCAGCTCACTGTGCCTTTCGCACTACGCCTGTAGAGGGTTTGTTGGTGATAATCGGGATATGTCTGATGGATATTGTGGTATGTTACAGGGCAGTGCTGTTTTGGTGAAGGTGTGAGCAATATGATCTTGTGTATGAGATCAGAGGAATGCATATTACTGATAAAAGACATTTATGAGCCTGGAAGTTAGAATAGCAGTCTTATTCGAACGCTAGAAGCACTACAAGGAGTGTTTAACGCATATTGTCAAGCACCAGGAACAGATTCAAACTGAACGACGAGGTATGGTGCACGAGGTCGAGGGCACTATCCATATCCCAAACATCTGCACCATGTCGGACGTGGTAATACACGAATCTGTGAATGTGGAGAGGAAGGTTATGGTGATCATGTAGTTCTCAGATGTCTCCTTTTTCAGGTAAAGAGAGACTGCAGATGATTAGACTGCAATCTGCAAACAGTTGCAAGTGACCAAAATTTTAGGTCCGAAGTCAGTGTGATAGCACATCAGATATCCAAAAGGCAACTGCTTAACGTTCAGTCTACAAGATCAAGTGGAAGCTCTGAGTATCAAAATAATGTCAAAAGTTTACAAAAAGCATTTTCTCAGTTACACATAATAATATGCACATACATAATTTGTCGTCGGTCATTTGCTGCTCTATGCACACAAATGGAGGATGCCACATTTATTTACACTGACGGCTCCAAGACCACCTTTGGTGATGGGAGTGCCAATATTACTGACGACACCCCTATTAGGTTTCGCCTTCCCGACCAGTGTTCGGTTTTTTATTGTAGAACTTTACGCTGTTCTCAAGGCTGTCCAATAAATCCGTCTCCATCAGTGGATGCAGTATATTATATGCTGAGATTCGCTCTGCTCTCTTCTCAACCTCCAAGCTCTTTATCGCATCCGCCCTTTGTCCACCGGATTCAGGACTGCCTCCACATGCTCCACCTGGGGGGCATTTCTGTGGCATTCCTCTGGATCCCAGGGGATGTTGGTATACACAGAAAGGAGGCAGCCAATATAGCGACTGCTGTCTGTCTTCCTCGGCCCACTGTTCGCATGGTTCCCTTTGACGATCTACAGAGCGTTTTCCGTCGCCGTGTTGTTCTTTTATGGCACACACATTGGTCTGCACTTCTGTATAATAAATTACGGGACATAAAACTTCTTCTCAGCGCTTGGACCTCTTACTCCCGGCCTCGTCGTCGGGAGGAGGTAGTTTTTACTAGACTCCGGATTGTGCACTGTCGTTTTAGCCATCGACATCTTTTAAGTGCCAATCCTCCCGCGGTTTTGTCCCCACTGCTCTCAGTCGTGGACGACGAGACACCTTTGTCTTCAGTGCCCCTATGTTAATTCGATACGCGCCCACTTACAGCTATCGTGTAATATATATTGCCTTTTAGCAGATGATGCACGCTCAGCCGATCGCGTCCGTGAGTTTATAGGTGTTAGTGAGATGACATCGGTTATTTAAAGCTCTTTTCGAGGAAAACCACACCTCTTCAATAGCACTTTTTTAGGATTTCCTTCCGTTTTTAGTTTCCCTTCTTCTTGAGTTTCGCTCCCATTACTGATGATTTAAGTACCTATTTTTACTCTTCACTAAGCAAGAGAATGGGCGCTTACGACCCTAGCTGTTTGGCGCCCTAAAACCATAATACCAAAAAAAGCAGACCTGCGAGTCTTCTCGTACAGGTTCGTAGCAGGCATCTCAATCAGGTGCATAACGCCCTGCTCTCCTGCGGCTTGGTTCATATATTCGGCCGCAAAGCAAGCGGGAGCGTGGAAAATCCGTATGAATGTTTTGCGTAATATGAAGCATCTTTATCTGAGTCGGAGCCTCATTTCCCCACGTGGCTGATGCACAGTCCATCACTGGAAGTATGAGGAGCCTGCAAATGTGGAGACCGTAGTCAGTGGACTACACAGAGTTCTGGTTGAGTAGTGAGTAGAGGGCTCCTAACCACTACAGTGTCCTGGTGTTGACGTCACTGATGGGCCACTGTCAGGTTAGTTTAGTGCGCAATAAGGCCCCCAAGTATCTTGCAGTGGATGTACGTCATAGTGGGGTACCGAAAAACTGGACCGGTTGTACCTCTGGTTTCCGGCGTTTTGAGTGTATCAATCTTTGAATTTTGGCGCTGTTAAACCCCTTTCACCATCGAGCCGTCCATGCTTCAAGGATTGTACAAGCTTCCTGCACCCACTGGTGGACCACGTGCGGCCGTCTGTTCCTGGTATAGGAGACAGTGTCGTCGGTGTGTACAGCTGCAGAGGCACGAGGAGTTACCGGCAGCTTTGACGTGTATACAGAGTACAACACAGGGCCCATGACGGAACCACGTGGCGCTCCTGCAGGCATGCTATAACATTATCCATTCATTCATCTGAATTTATACTTTTTTTGCATTTAAAATTGCCGTAATATAACTGTGATATGTAAAGACTATTTGGTATGTATGATATATGTGATATTAGAGTGCTTTTCAAATGTATATTTGAAACTTGCGTGAAGAAAAATGTGAAATGTTTAATTTATTAAATACTATTTTGTCATGGAGTAATGAAATGAAAATGTTTGTGTGTGTAATTTTATATGTTTGTGCAAGTTGTCATTTGTGTAAACTAACACACGTTTAGGGACGATGTGTAGGTTGGGTGTTATGTAAAAGATGGAGTGCTTTTGTACTGTACTACTAGCTTGGGTTTTGGCGCACCACCTGTAGCGCCAGCGGGAACGAGAGGACGCAGTCTGTAGGCAGCAGTGCAAGAGGCAACCCTCGGACGGAGCAGGCGATGCCTTGCTGGAAGTTGTTGCGTAGTTGTCTCGGGTGACGACTCCTGTGTTATTACAGCTTCGGTACAACTTTCAAATAACTTCCGGGAATGCAGCCAGGTAACACTTTCAGCGACCACCGATATTTCGGCGGGAGAACACCCCGCATTTTCCAAGACAAACTGCAACGGGCAGGCGGCGTACATGCAAATTTAAAACCTCGGTTCTCGGACTGAAGCAGGAAAGATAACACACGCACTGAACACTAGTGCCACCAAAGATGACCAAAGTCATAGCTATCGATAGTGAGACTATGAACTCGCATGTGAGGTAGCATTGTTCTCTGTCCCTCTGTTTTTTGACAAGGGAGAGAGCCGGATTCCAAACAGAGTTTAAACAGAAACCTCCATCCCTGTTAACGAGGTTGCTTGCTAATTTAATCTCAAATGCCTCCCTAACAACACTGTCCCAATAGCTGGACGTGCATGCCAAAATCTCGGTGTTATTATATAACATGGGGTGACCAGTACCCAAGCAATGTTCAGGAATAGCAGATCTATTTGGCTGCTGTAATCGTGTGTGCCGTTTATGCTCAGTACATCGGTCCTCCACGGTCCTGATAGTTTGACCAATATATGCCATGCCGCAGCTACAAGGAATACGACCGATCTTGTTGGACGTGTTTCCTACGTAAGGCAAAAAGGCAGTAGTTACATTTCATCAAAATGGTTATAGTGATAGATTGAACGTGCATTGCGCTATCGACCAACTGTACATCGAGTGATTGATAATAATTCTGAGTCAACACCCAAGTCTACTGCCTTTTTGCCTTACATAGGAAACACGTCCAACAAGATCGGTCGTATTTTACGGAAATACGAATGTTTTCCGACCTCCATCTAAAATTAGAGCACTTTTGAGTTCCGTTAAGGATGATCTTGGACTGCGTAAGGCGGGTGTATATCGTATTCCTAGTAGCTGTGGCATGGCATATATTGGTCAAACTATCAGGACCGTGGAGGACCGATGTACTGAGCATAAACGGCACACACGATTACAACAGCAAATAGATCTGCTATTGCTGAACATTGCTTGGATACTGGTCACCCCATGTTATACAATGACACCGAGATATTGGCGTGCACGTCCAGCTATTGGGACAGTGTTATTAGGGAGGCAGTTGAGATTAAATTAGCAAGCAACCTCGTTAACAGGGATGGAGGTTTCTGTTTAAACTCTGTTTGGAATTCGGCTCTCTCCCTTGTCAAAAACCAGAGGGACAGAGTCAATGCTACCTCACCTGCGAGTTCATAGTCTCACTATCGATAGCTATGACTTTGGTCATCTTTGGTGGCACTAGTGTTCAGTGCGTGTGTTATCCTTCCTGCTTCAGTCCGAGAACCGAGGTTTTAAATTTGCATGTACGCCGCCTGTCCGTTGCAGTTTGCCTTGGAAAATGGAGGGGAGTTCTCCCGCTGAAAGTGTTACCTGGCTGAATTGCCGGAAGTTATTTGGAAGTTGTATACGCCAGGAGAAACTCAGGTCTCACCGCTTCGGTACAAGTTGTTGGGCTGGGTAATGTGTGTTAAAACGACGCCAAGAAAAATTAATTAGCCCCTACTATAAGAAACTTGTAAGCCGTATCATGGTCAGTGTAGCCACCATTACTATTGGCTACGGACGACGATGTACACGACATCGAGCGGTCAGCACTTGAAAGTGGGCAACCAGGAGTGCCGTTAAATAATGGTACAAAAAAGTAGATAAAATAAGGAGAATACATTTCAATGTACGGTATACAAGTGGCGCTCCTAGGGAGGAAGTTACCAGGTGTAGGCCAGTCTAGGAGGACGAACAACAAAATAAGTGGCCAATGGAAGAGGAGGCGATTTTTGTTACCTTGTGTTAGTGGCCAGTCACGGAACGTAGAGCCAGAGACCCGGCCTTACGAGAAAGATGTCTGTTCTGCTCGAGGTCTGGATCACAGAAGAGAGAAGCTACTGTGTTCTGCACTGCAGAGCCCTCCAGAGTCCCTACACGTGACCTGTACCCCACGCACGCCATTGGCTAAAACCAGTGGCTATTAGTTTCAGCAGAGAGCTCAAGGCGTCTCTTGTCAGCTGCTTTAACTGGACAGAACGGCATTGGTTATGAAAGGCAGGGAACTTGTGTCACCTAGGCACAGCGGAAGTTGCTCTGGAAGAAAACTTGTAAAGATTTGACGGGTTCCTTTGAAATAAAAATTTTTAAACCCTAAAATATTCTTTGACTGGCTGCCACCCTGAATACCGCCTCACCCAATGGCTTCAGCCAATAAGTTAAGAACAGTATGATTAGAATTGTAGAAGCGTGAATCATAGAAATTAATATTTTTTGATTAATTATTGTGTTAAAACATAATATTTGGAGCACCATGTCCTTTATTACTATATTCACCTATATAAGATCTTCCCTAGTGTCTGATTGTTCTGAGTACTGTTATAAGAACATTTGAAGTGATTTATTCAGTATCTACAAGAACTAATTTTGACCTTCGAATAAATGTCTGAAAACAACTGTTGTGGCTAATTTTTAAAAGTGAAAGTGAGTAAATAAGTTTTGAGTAAAATACAGACATGAAATACAAAGTGTTATGCATTACAAAGTGTTGTGAAAACAAAATTGCTTATGTGGCTGAATAACACTGAAGTAGGGTTGCAAATAAATATTGAATGACAATATGGAGTCATCACACCCTTCTTACATTTGGCTTTTGGCAAAAATATAAACAAAGTGTCTTAATAAATTTAAATGTGTGTATTATGCTATTAGAATATTTAACTATTTAATTTGTTGGTTATAAAAAAAATACATGTGTCGCCCTCCGCCAACCAACATTTTTAATTTTTTTTAGCAAATAGTAATGATTAAAAATTTGTGACCATTCTAAATCGAAGCAATGTAAGTATGTGGCTTACAAAACACTCGTTCGACCTATACTTGAGTATTGCTCATCAGTGTGGGATCCGTACCAGATTGGGTTGACGGAGGAGATAGAGAAGATCCAAAGAAGAGCGGCGCGCTTCGTCACAGGGTTATTTGGTAACCGTGATAGCGTTACGGAGATGTTTAGCAAACTCAAGTGGCAGACTCTGCAAGAGAGGCGCTCTGCATCGCGGTGTAGCTTGCTCGCCAGGTTTCGAGAGGGTGCGTTTCTGGATGAGGTATCGAATATATTGCTTCCCCCTACTTATACCTCCCGAGGAGATCACGAATGTAAAATTAGAGAGATTCGAGCGCGCACGGAGGCTTTCAGACAGTCGTTCTTCCCGCGAACCATACGCGACTGGAACAGAAAAGTGAGGTAATGACAGTGGCACGTAAAGTGCCCTCCGCCACACACCGTTGGGTGGCTTGCGGAGTATAAATGTAGATGCAGATGTTGTTGTAGATGTACGTATGTGGATGTAGTAGCTAAAAAATTTCTGTGTCTTTCTCAGAACCACATCCTCAATGTTATACTTATTTGTGAAGTTATATTAGGCAACAGCAGGACAGTAGACCATTGTATTTTTCCTGCTTTTCTGAATCTTAACCATTCATTTACCTAGATAGGATGACAACCGTAAATCTGTTAGACAGACCACTTAATGAACTTGATGCAGAAAGATTCTAGATTCAGTATTAACTCATTTTTACTGCGTTTCTTTCTAACAGCTAGAAAACTCTTAGGAAAAGGAACTAATAGTCCGATTACCATATCCATTAGTCATTGATCACGGTCAAATCCTGTGAAAGGCGTAACATTATACTATACGCTCAATTCCCTATATAATAGTGTTACACATGCCTTTTCCATTAGAAGAACTATTTCTTCTCTTGCAGTACATTTTTTTCTGCCTTGTACACACTCTAGGGATTGATCGATCAGAGGATGCGGAATAAAAAGGTGTAATGAACCTATGTTCAGAAAAGCACGGTTACCATGCTGCAGACCATTTATTCAATCATACATTGTAATGGAGACTGCGGTCTAATACGCAGTATACCATGGAGCCAAAGTTACGGTATGTGATGGACATCGGTTCCATGTGCCTCGACACGTTCGTGCACACGCCGTAGCGTGTTCTGTCTCATGTGTTCACGTCGTTCAAGCTACATCCGAACAGTGTCAAAGGCAGCATGAATACGCTGCTCCAGTGTCTCCACATCTGGAATGGGCTCTGCAAACACAATACTTTTGAGATGGCCCCACAACTAGAAATCGCACAGGTTGAGATCGAATGAATGAGCAGGCCAAGCAACTGGATGCCCTCGCTGATCCATCGACCAGAGAAGACACGATTGAGATGCGTCTGGATGTTAACGGCGAAGTGGGCTGGACCATCATCATGTAGCAGCGACATAACCCTTCGAATCATCAGTGGCACTTTTTCCAACAAGGAAGGCAAAGTCACCCACAACAAACGCCGATAGTTCCGGTCGGTCAGGCGACGTGGAGGGAAGACTGGCCCCAAAATACGTTCGCCAATTATTCCTACCCACACATTCCGGCTGCACCGATGCTGATGATTCGCTGCCGCCATACCATGGAGTTCTGCATACTGTCCCACAGATTACTGTTATAAAAGTTGAAGATACTACTCTGCTTAAGGTGGCCTCATGTGTGAATGGGATGGATGACACAAATCCCGGAATCGTGGTTGCCTGGTGAGGAAGCCAGTGACAAAACTGCTCCTGATGTCGAAAATCTGTCGCTAGTAAGCGAAGCACAAGGTGTAAGTGATGTGGGTCGTAATAGCTGTCATGGAGAAAAAGTGCCTTGAGAAAATAGCAAGTGTAGTCAAAAATGAGACTAATGCATTTCTCATGGCACTTTTTTACTTCACAATGTCCATATGCTAAATGGATGTAATCAATTACCTCCACTTCGAATTTTGATGGCCAACAAATTTGTCATTCTTCACTATTATTTCCTTTTCTAATATACATTACATCTTAAAAGATTTTGTAAAATTTTTGTATCTGTTGACAATCAACACTGTCAACTTTGACCTTCACTGACTTCCACATTTAGTCTTCGGTTTGAAACCGTCTGATATTTTTACATATAGTAGCTGAGCAGTGCTTCGACTCGCATTTGTGCCATTGACAGGTTGGCGTCGTGTATTGGGATTGTGACCTCTCGTTTTTTTAGTGTGTTCACTGGCGCCACTACGTTTGCTCGTTTTGTCCTTCCATCAGTGGCAGCAGCAGCGCTTATCGATAGCGAGTACTGTGGTACTATCTTTGGAACGACCTTTAGTATTTCCTGGTCGTTGTGTGTCGGAGTTCAGTTGGGACGGAGCAGCAGTTTGGTTCACACAGCCAGTACTCGCCCGAGCACTGGTGACGTACGTGCACTGCCCGACGGAATGATGTGGTCGGGAGAGTGCACGACCACTTCGAGGTCCGGATTCAGCAAGTTGAATGGATCGCTATATTCGAGTAGTGCAACCTTCACTTGTGTGTGTGTGTGTGTGTGTCCGTCTGCCGAAGTGACCTCATGGAATAAGCTGTCAGTCGACGATTCACACTGGGACCTTTCCCTTGCCTGACTTCAGCGGCGACGACCGTTGGTTGGTCGTTATGTCGGTCGCCTTAGCGGACGACGTGTATTTGGGCTGCCGACCGCTTCTGGCTTCTCTGTGTTTGCCTCGACTTGCGATTCGTCTTTGTGGCTCTGCAGTGACTGGTTTTAGTATTGTTTGAGTTGTTTGTGGAATTCTTTCAGCGGATCCGTATAATGACTTTTCTGGAGACTAGAAATCTACTCTGTAGGAATCAGCATGGGTTTCGAAAAACACGGTCGTGTGAAACCCAGCTCGCGCTATTCGTCCACGAGACTCAGAGCCGGCCGAAGTGGCCGTGTGGTTAAAGGCGCTGCAGTCTGGAACCGCAAGACCGCTACGGTCGCAGGTTCGAATCCTGCCTCAGGCATGGATGTTTGTGCTGCCTTAGGTTAGTTAGGTTTAACTAGTTCTAAGTTCTAGGGGACTAATGACCTCAGAAGTTGAGTCCCATGGTGCTCAGAGCCATTTGAGACTCAGAGGGCCATAGACACGGGTTCACAGGTAGATGCCGTCTTTCTTGACTTCCGCAAGGCGTTCGATACAGTTCCCCACAGTCGTTTAATGAACAAAGTAAGAGCATATGGACTATCAGACCAATTGTGTGATTGGATTGAAGAGTTCCTAGATAACAGAACGCAGCATGTCATTCTCAATGGAGAGAAGGCTTCCGAAGTAAGAGTGATTTCAGGTGTGCCGCAGGAGAGTGTCATAGGACCGTTGCTATTCACAATATACATAAATGACCTTGTGGATGACATCGGAAGTTCACTGAGGCTTTTTGTAGATGATGCTGTGGTGTATCGAGAGGTTGTAACAATGGAAAATTGTACTGAAATGCAGGAGGATCTGCAGCGAATTGACGCATGGTGCAGGGAATGGCAATTCGATCTCAATGTAGAACAGAGTAAATGTGCTGCGAATACATAGAAAGATAGATCCCTTATCATTTAGCTACAAAATAGCAGGTCGGCAACTGGAAGCAGTTAATTCCATAAATTATCTGCAAGTACGCATTAGGAGTGATTTAAATTGGAATGATCATATAAAGTTGATCGTCGGTAAAGCAGATGCCAGACTGAGATTCATTGGAAGAATCCTAAGGAAATGCAATCCGAAAACAAAGGAAGTAGGTTACAGTACGCTTGTTCGCCCACTGCTCGAATACTGCTCAGCAGTGTGGGATCTGTGCCTGATAGGGTTGGTAGAAGAGAGAGAGAAGATCCAACGGAGAGCAGCGCGCTTCGTTACAGGATCATTTAGTAATGGCGAAAGCGTTACGGAGATGATAGATAAACTCCAGTGGAAGACTCTGCAGGAGAGACGCTCAGTAGCTCGGTACGGGCTTTTGTTAAAGTTTCGAGAGCATACCTTCACCGAAGAGTGAAGCAGTATATTGCTCCATCCTACGTATATCTCGCGAAGAGACCACGAGGATAAAATCAGAGAGATTAGAGCCCACACAGAAGCATACCGACAATCCTTCTTTCCACGAACAATACGAGACTGGAATAGAAGGGAGAACCGATAGAGGTACTCAGGGTACCCTCCGCCACACACCGTCAGGTGGCTTGCGGAGTATGGATGTAGATGTAGATGTCGATATCTTGTGTGGTTTTGAATGGGCGGTTATTTTAACTCTGCCTGCGTACTGAGTAGTTGGCTTGGGACGAAGCAGCGAGGAGGTCCGCACAGTGCGAGGGGAGGCCGGCACCTCTGGCGGCGTGCAGCCACTGTCGGATCGAGGGTCTGTAGTCGCGAGGGTGACGACCTCGTTGTCCACCCAAGTTGAGTGAACTTTATCCAGTAGTGAAACCTCCACTGTTTGAGATCTCGCTGTTGTTTGCGTGTTGCCGCTCCCAGGGTCGGTGAGACAAACAGCAGCAAGTGGAGTGTGTCAAGTTGGCGGAAGCTATTAGCCGTCTTCTACTGCTTGTTATTAGTTTTGAATTTGGGTTATTATTAGTCAAGTGCTACCAGCGGTATTTTACTGCCTACTGGCCGCTAACGGCCCAGTTACCTGCCCTGGAGGTTAGCGTATTTTGCAGCAATGTACTTTTCCTCGTCTTGTCGATACTGTCCAGCATGGCGCGTAATTTTACAGCTTCCTTGATTAGCGTGTGGATAGTTGTTTCTCTTGTCTACTTTGGTTGTAGAGGTTCCTTCTGCAGATCGGTGTTTTAAACGTCGGATTCTGAAGAAGCAGTGCTGTCGGTCACTTCGCCCTGGACTGAATTACTTCATCGTTGTACTGGTTATCTGACGTTAGGTGGATTTGGTAAGAGGGTTGATCGGCGTTTAAACCGTCTCTAGTTTGAGTTACCATCCTGTTAGGTGAGCATTACTCTTGGCTGCCTGTCTCACCGCTTACACAGCTGTAGGGACTTTCCTCAGGTCGATCCTTGGAGCAATGTCTGTGGATCACTGCATTTTTATTTGGTCAGATTGTGTTAAGGGGGGTAGGACGTCGACCGGCCGACTTGGAGCAGGAGAGGCATCACAGGATATTTTAATTTCCAGTGTCTATACTTTTACAAATAAATTCATAAAATTTTGTCAGCATCACCAGGAAGGATTCAGGATTCACACTCATTGAAGTGGAAGTTCGAAAACATAACAAAATAAAATTTTTACATGTGAAATTTCATCAATTTTTTCACTTACTAATGGCTGCATTTGTTGCTATAGGAACACTTTTCTTCATAAGTTAGAGAGATTCTTCGATGAATTTTGCACAGCATACATACCATACGTACAGGTGTATGAAACTCTAGAATTTATTTGATTTATGAAAAAACGAATGATCTGTTGTATTTTAAACTTCGTGTTTAGAAAAAACACAAATTTTGTAGTTAATTACCTCAATTTTTACCACAGTTTGTAATAGATTTAGAAAATTTTAGAGTTTCATACACCTTTAAGTATAGTTTGTACGCTGTGCAAAATTCATCGAACCATCTCTCTTACTTATGAAGAAAAGTGTACCTATAGCAACAAATGATGCCATTAGTAAGTGAAAAAATGATGAAATTTGACATGTAAAAAAAAATACTTCGTTATGTTTTCGAACTTCCACTGCTATGAGTGTGAATTCTGAATCGTTCCTGGTCATGCTGATAAAGTTTTATGAATTTATTTGTAAACGTATAGACAGTGGAAATTAAAATGTCCTGTGGTGCATCTCCTCCAAGTCGGCCCGTTTGACGACCTACCCCCTTAATTGTTCAAAAATTTATTTTAATATTTTCAGCGTGTAATTCTCTTCCTGACTTGTAATTCAGGCCATTAGCCATTAATTATTTGTGGTATCGCTTCTGGTCTTCAGCCGACAAATAATTTTGAATTTTTTCTTAATAAGGCATTCGGCCCAGTCAATTTTTTTTTTAAATGATTGTTTTAAAAACATGTTTTAGTATCTTCAACGTGTAATTTCTGTCTCACTTGTAACTCAGGTCTTCAGCAGTTCGTTGTTTGTGGTATTGCTTGTGGCCTTCAGCTGACAAATAATTATGAATTCTTTCATAATAAGGCCTTCATCTGTCAGCAGTCAATAACTGAAAGATTGTTTGAAAATTTATTTTAACATTTTCAACGTGTACTTCCCTTCCTGACTTGTAATTCAGACCTTCAACCATTAATTGTTTGTGGTATTGATTGTGGCCTTCAGCCGACAAAAAAAATCTTGAATTCTTTCTTGATAAGGCCTTCAGCTGTCAATGTAGTTTGTGTTACAGTCAACTCCTTTAAATTGATTGTTGAAAATTATTTCCTTAAATAAAGTGTATGTTTTGCTGTGCAACCATCGGTAGCCGATTACGGATCCGTCCACAATTGTAACCTTATGCTGCCTCTCCCTGAGTACCAGATTACAGTAGCTGTTCTCTTCCTACCAGCTTGTTGTGTCCCGAGAGGGAGTGACATTGACACGAATTGGATTCAGGGGACTTGCCTCAATCGATCTTCTCGAAGAGTAGAAGTAGGGGCCGGCCGATGTGGCCGAGCGGTTCTAGGCGCTGCAGTCTGGAACTGCAAGACCGCTACGGTTGCAGGTTCGAATCCTGCCTCGGGCATGGATGTGTGTGATGTCGTTAGGTTAGTTAGGTTTATGTAGTTCTAAGTTCTAGGGGACTCATGACCTCAGATGTTAAGTCCCATAGTGCTCAGAGCCATTTGAACAAGCCAGTAGAAGCAGGCGCGGGCAGATTCTGCAACTCCGACAGCTAGAAGGAGCAAGCTAATGATAAGGTGCAGGATATGGAAGTCGTTGGGGAGTGATTATTGCTGCAGGGCAGAATTCGTAAGAGCCCTTACAGTTTGAACACTGACAATCCCTACTGGCACTATCTTGCACTACTTTCTGTCAGTTGAATCTCGTACTCTGGAATCTATCTCCCTGGTTGTTGCGGAGCCGAGGCTAGCGAATCGTACTAAGTTCCCACTTATGGCGTAGAATGACACGGAGCTTGCGTTGTTATACTCAGCAGATCTCGACTGCCTATAGGGTGCTCCTGACCCCCTGTTTATACTACCTTCGTGCGTCACGGAAAGCTTCTAGACCGTTCTATACCTCCTCCCCGGAGGCTGACCATGTACTTGGTATATTTCCATTATCATGTGATGTGAGAAAGCTACTTTGATCCCTGTTATGCATTCGGCTGCAGCGTCCAGCTGGTCACGTAAGGTCTTTTGTCGCCTGGCGCCGCTTCGACGGTGCTGGCCCGTATCATCGACAAACACTGTCGCAGTGCTTCCGTACCGGAGTGTACGCCCAGCTGCCTCTCCCGCTGAATAAGTCCTAATACATTTAATTTGTACCCGTGGCTGATTGAGATTCGCAACAAGCTAGGTGTTTCAGATATAATAACTGAAATATCCTTTCGTCATTGTTTTCCAGATTAGTTTTGCCTTTGCCTTCAGGTAGTCTCGAAAGTGAATCTGCAACCTTTCACGAAAAGTATCTCATAGTCATATTGCTGTAGATATAAAGCCCAACGACATAACCTCTGGTTCAGTAGTCTTCAATCCTTCAAAAATGTTGCTTGCTAAAGCAAGGCATTTACCATTCATATTCGACTTCCTGAAAGGTTTCTACTCCTGCCCCATAGTGTTGCTACTATTCTCACTCATATGGCATGGTAATGATCAGGCTAGTGCAAAATATTGTTTGTAAGCAATTCGCTTTTCATTTCTTCGAAAACTCTTTGACATTCAGAGGTCCAAACTAATCCACTGTTCTTTCGTAACAAGTTGTTTAAAGCCTGAATGTTAAAAGTTTGCCTCTTTACGAATTTTCTATAGAATCTCCACAAACCTAAAAAAGCTTGCAACTGTTTCCTGTTCTTTGGAGGAGGACACCATTCAATAGCTTTTAGTGTCTCAGGGGCCTTCTCTATTCCCTCTGTTGTAATAACAGGTTCTAAAAATTTAATTTGTTTTCTCACCAGTTCACATTTCTTAAATTTCAGCGTCATTCCTCCATTCTGCGATGCAATGAATACCTGTTCGAGTTGTCCACAATATATCCTTTGCATTGTTCTGTAGCTATTAATAAATCGTCTACATAAATTGTGAACCTGCTGCTTAATTCTGTTCCTAACATCCAGTTTAACGCACGTATGAGCACAGAATCTGATGTATTTAAGTAAAACGGTACTACCTTGTGGTGATAACATTTTCCGCTGAAAAGGAAAGCTGTATGCTTTCTCGACTCAGCATCAGAACTTACTGCCAGAAACGGGCCGTCGTGTTCAGGCATTATAAATATTTAATATCGTAATATCTTTGTAACATTTCGTCCAATGATTCAAAACGATCTATTTCTCTCTTAATTGTCTTATTCAAAGTTCTGGTACCAATTACCACTCTTAGTCCATCATCTTTTTTACCTACAGTAATCAGTGGATTATTATATTCTTTGTTGCTACGCTCTGACTTTCCATCCAAGCATCCTGTCAATTTCGGCTTGAACGGCCTGTTTTTTTGCTGCCGTTACCGGATATGAGTAAACAAAAAATTGTTTATGTGGCAGTATTTTCACATGATATTCGAAATTTTTCATTCCATCAGGAGTATCTGAAAACATGATATAATTTTGTTCTCGTATACGTAGCAACTAATTTTTCTGCAATGGATCTAAATACGGTACGTCAGTGACAACTTTCCGAAATTCTTCGAACATCTGGTGTAAACTCTTGATGCTTCGTCTATGGTAACCTTCAAATAATTCTGATAATACTTCATTCTCTGTATCTATATCGATCACCACAGACTGAAATTCTGGTTCGATGCTTTCGTTTGCTTCTTCAAAGTCTATATTTACGGCACCTTCTCCATTCGTAATGTTAACTATTTCATTTACATAGGTAATTACTACTTGTTGCTTCTGCAGCCAATCTATGCTCATTATTAGTTCGATGCTACGTTCTGAGATCACCAGGAAAACGTGTGTAAAAACACGACCTTGTATTACAAATTCTATTAAACCCTTCATCTTTATCGGCGTACTTTTTCTTCCAATTTTCATTCTTTGCACAGACATTACGACTGGTTTATCTTTTATGTACTCGTAAAAGGACTGACATGAAGCACTAAATTAAGAGCCAGTGTCCAGTAACGCTCTAATTTAGTATCCATAAACCTCTATCAGAATTAAGGGTTTGTTTAGTTACTTTTACCTCCATAGCCTTTTCTCATCTAATCTAACATTGTATATTTCCATGAAATGGCGTTCATTTCTTTAAAATCAGTGTCAGGTGGGTCTATTTTCTTTCTTATCGCAAATTCTTTCAAAATCTTCAGTTGTTGTTTGTTACTAATCATTTCGCACAGTGGTTCCTTTCTCTTTGGCTCCGTTACGTCTTTCGTTTCCTGTATTGGCATTATTCCTTCTTCGCATGGCTCGTCTTCTAGTGTTTTTCTTTCTTCTGGAACAAGTTCTTCATGTCTCATATCTCGTTTCGGCAACTTATCGCACGAAATGTACTCATTTCCTGGCATTATTGTTTGTGTAAGACAGAGGTTTTCAGTAAGCTTCTTTTCTTCCCATTCTGAATTATTTGACCGAATGATATCTTCCTTGTAAGCCGAAATCTTCAATATCACTTTCTGGTTCTAACATGAAAGCCCTTCTTAATTTATTGGAAAATTCTAGGTCATTGCCAGTCTCATACCTCATGCACTTTTGAATTCATTCGATAGTAACGAGTTCCTCTTGCTTATCTTTATTAGCAGTCAAATTATTTACTGTACGTTTTAGTTTGTCTTTATCCAAACTGTCTTCTACATCTTCCGTGATATCATTAGCTTGCACTTCATATACGTTGTAATCTTTGTGAATTACCACCAGTCGCGCTAAATAATTATCGTTTAAGTCAGGCTTGCAAATGACACAAACAATTTTCGCAGATTCGTTGTCACGGAATGACTGTTCTCCGACGTCTAAATTTTTATCGTCCATTTCACGTACACTCACGACATCTTCGTTTACCCTAACGTCAGCCAGGCGCGTCCTTTGCGCGGTGCTCTTGGATTCATTTGCATTGGCATTGCGTGGCTTTTTCTCCTTCACTTCGCTGCTATCCCTAGCCAAATTTTCGATCGTAGTAACGCAGTCTTGCTTTTCATTTACTGCAAGTTGTCTGTCCATTTCCTCTTAACTTGTTATAGCGAGTGAATCACCGCCTACTAGCTTACTTACAGCATCAGCTGATAGAGGGAGGTGTCATTTCGGTGACCGGCTTTTTGGCATCACTCCCAGTCTGCACTGCTATACAAGCTACTCTTCCTACGGCTGCTCGCCGCAGATGCTCCTCAGCGCACGAAACGGGCCTGTTCCTAGCAGACTGTGATTCGCGCTCCATACCATCTGTCGTGGTGGGCCTACTGCCCAATGTCGCGTCCCTACACTATAGCTGTGCATCAAACTTCTCTGTCCGTGCTGAGAATTCTTTCTGTGTTTAGGCCTAGTGTGTCTTGTTCTCGTGCCTGTCCGACCCCTAATGTTCGCGGTTATTAGTTTTCCTCCTCTCTGTTGGAATAATTTCTCGGGCTGTTACCTCTACCGCGATTGTTAGCGGAAAATGTTCCTCTACCTCTTCCTCTCTGAACATCTATCAACATCTACATGGATACTCTGCAAATCACATTCAAGTGTCTCAGAGAGGGTTCATCGAACCACCTTTACAATAATTCTCTATTATTCCAATCCCGTAAAGCGCGTGGAAAAAGCGAATACCTATATCTTTCCGTGCGAGCTCTGAATTCCCTTATTTTATCATGGTGATCGTTTCTCCCTATGTAGGTCGGCCTCAACAAAATGTTTTCACATTCGGAGCAGAAACTAGTTGAATGAAATTTCGTGATAATATGGCGCCGCAACGAAAAATGTGTTTATTTCAATAATGTCCAATGCAAATCCTGTCTCGTGTCAGACACACTCTCTCCCCTATTTTGCGATAATACAAAACGTGCTGCCATTCTTTGAACTTTCTCGTTGTACTCCATCAGTCATATATGGTTAGGATCCCACACTGTGCGGCAGTATTCTAAAAGACGACGGACAAGCATAGTGTAGGCAGTTTCTTTGGTAGATCTGTTACATTTTCTAAGTGACCTGCCTATAAAACGCAGTCTCTAGTTAGTCTTCCCTTCAACATTTTCCATGTGTTCTTTCCAATTTAATTTGTTCATAATTGTAATTCCCAGGTATTTGGTTGAATTTATCGCCTTTAGGTTTGACTGATTTACAGTAGTAACAGTATTAGCCTGATATAGATTATCATTCTGCTCCCCACTGATGTCATTTCGACTGTCCCTAGTGTTGTCATTCTGATGGAAATTGTGATTTTCTCGCCAGTGGTCTAGGTTAATTACATTCTCTAATAATGAAGAAAAGGAATGTACCTGCTGAAATCTTCTCACAATTTCTTTCAGAGTTCCCATATTATTTCGGAACCACTGCGACGGTTCCTTAAGTAAGGCAGCTCCCTGTACCATAACTAGCAAAATTCTTTCATAGTAGTTCGCCTTTACCTTCTAACACTCTAATCATTATAAATTCATGACAAAGACTGTATTGTATTTGCTTGGATCAATATTCGTCCAAAAACGTTTGTCTAAATTCACCGAAGGTCATTGCTTTAGTGCTTACGTTAACACCCCATCGTTTAGCATCTCCTGCTAAACCATTAGTCACAATGTTTGCTTTTTCCTGATCTGTAAGGTTTTCAGGAAATAACCTTTCACAGGTCTTTATAAAGTCCGCATGGGTTAATCTACTGTTTTTTCGATAAGGGCTCCTTGTTGTATGGTGTTCTGTCTACAACACAGGTACTATTACATCTGATCTTTCTTTCTATGTCACTAACCTTCTCCTGCATACTGTAAGTATTGCTACAACACTTCTCTTTGCAATGTTCTACGCTATTCTCTAGAAATTTCTCAGGCTCTTGAACAGTTATTCTCATTTACCTTAATCATTACTTTCTTTATTGGCAAACCTTTTCCTCTGTCTTCGATTCCACCATAGGTTCTACTTGCTCTTGTATTTTCTCTATTTCAGTTTCAAACCTCTCATTAATGTCAACAACTTCTGCCTGAATTGTACTAACAGTTTCATTTAAATTTTTTACATCTTTCTTTATACTACTGAGTTCCTCGGTTAGGAAACCTATTTTGTTGTTTACTTTTTCTAACTGATGGTTATTATTTTCCATTTGTTCTGTCACTTTTTAGTAACTTTGGCCTGTTCCTGACTAATTTCGGTTTAGTTGTCCAGTTTTTCGTTCATAATCTTAGTGTGTTTAGACTGTGTTTGCATGTGCTCACTTATAATTTTAGTATTTTTGTTGTGCGCTGTTATTTGTATATTCCTACTGTGAAGCAATGCATACAAATCTATCGATAGTTGCCTATTTTGCTCAGTGCGATTTTCTGCTCCTTTGTCTTCCTCCTATGACCCTACTTTTTCCTTCTTAATTTGTGATGTGCTTAACAGCGTAAGAGTTTCATCACTATGGTCCACATTTCTGACTATTTTGCTAATAGCAAAACTGATAACTCTGTCTTTTGATCATTACCACTGTTTGCAGGTGTGTCTTCTCTTTTATCCTACTGTTCTACTTCCCTATAATGCATATACTTTTATTTGTCCATTTCCAATAATTGTCTAAACCACTTATATTGCTACTTTTTACTGCTCTGTAACAAATTCGTGCCACTGAAACTTTTGTCCTTTTTCCAAAAAATCTTACCTATTTGTGATATGTAAAACAATACTAGGCTAGCTCTGGACGCTTTAGTATTGTAAAAGGACTTTCACCAGGCGCCAAGTACAACACTACCAAGTGCTGTTACATTAATACTATACCGATAATGTTACACCTGTGAAAGGATTTTTACTCTCATGGGCGCCACATATAGCACGATACAGGGTGAATTTTTCTTTCAAGTACAAACTCTATGGATTGATCGATGAGAGGATACGGAACAAAAAAGATCTAATGACCTTATGTGCAGAAATGCAGGGTTTTCGGCTGGAGACCATTTATTCAACCATACTGTGTTACAGAAACTGCAGTCTAATACGTGCTGTACTGTGCAGCCAGGTTTTCTCATAGATGGTGCTACTGTTCTTCATATCTCACGCCCTAGCAGTTGATGATGTTGTGTCTGATTCGCTTTTCTTGCTTGCTTGTAGTGGATGTGTACACAATGGTTCCGTATTCGAATGGAGATCTTGGCGACATGGTGTTTACTTACGGAAAGGCAAATGGCAACGGGCGGCGGGCAGCAAGGTTGTATCAGGAGACCCATCCCTGCTGACGGCAACCATAGCTACACTGTTTGCAACCGTGTTTCGCCATTTGTCTTAGACAGGATCGTTTCAGGAAGCAGGAAATCATGAAGGTTGTATCTGAAATGTTCGGATACCAGAATTGGAAGAAAATATGACTAATACTGAGGAAGACGATCGCCATGTCACTTCCTGGGAGTTGGCCCGCCAGTACAAAGTAAGTCATATGACCGTGTGGAACGTTCTCCATGACAATTCTTACTACCCTTATCTTTTACAGCGTGTGCAGGGCATACTAGCGACAGACTGTTCACATCCGGAGCAGTTTTGTCACTCGTGTCTTCACCAGGCAACCACGATTCCGGGATTTGTGTCATCCATCCTATTCACAGATGGAGGCCATCTTTACGTGGAGTGGTGTCTTCAATAGTCATCTGTGGGATGTATTCAGAACCGCCTGTTATGGTGATGGTGAATCATCAACATCGGTGCAGCCAGAATGTGTGGGCCAGGATAGCTAGCGACCATATTTTTGGACCAGTCTTCCTTCCACTTCGTCTAACAGGCCTGAACTATCGGCGTTTCTTGCAGGTGACTTTGCCTCCCCTGCTGGAAGAAGTGACAATGATGATTCGAAGGGTTACATTGCTTCTACATGATGGTGCTCCAGCCCACTTCGCCGTAAATGTCCGGATGCATCTCAATCGTGTCTTACCTGGTCGGTGGATCAGATGAGGGGGTCCAGTTGCATGACCCACCCATCCACCGGATCTTAACCTGTGCGATTTCTAGTTTTGGGGCCATCTGAAAAGTATCGTCTATGCAGAGCCCATTCAAGATGTAGAGACACAGGAGCAGCATATTCGTGCTGCCTTTGGTACTGTTCAGATGCAGCCTGCCCCATGTGGAGGAGTGAGACAGAACATGCTATGGCGCTTACACTCATGTGTTGACGCTAATGGAAACCATTTTATACAGACACTGTAGCTGTGGCTGCATGGTACAGTGTGCAATAGACAGCAGCCTCTATAACAACGTGTGATTGAATAAGTTCATTACACATTATTTGTTCTATATCTCCTCATCGATCAATCCCTAGAGTTTGTACACAGTGGAAAAAAATCACCCCGTACTTCAACTGAACAGATAGTCCTGCTAATGGAAAAGACATGTGTAACACTATTATATGGGGAATTGTGCATACAGTATAATGTTTTCCCTTTCACAGGATTTGACAGTGATGTGTGACTAATGGGTACAGGAATCAGACTATTAGTAACTTTTCCTAATAGTTTTCTAGCTGTTAGAAAGAAATGCAGAAAAATGGAGTAATACTAAATCCAGGATCTTTCTGTACCAAGTTCATTAAGAGGTTTGTTTAATGGATTTACGGTCGCCAGCTTATCTAGACAAAGAAATGGTTAAGTTCCAGAAAAGCAGAAGAATTAAAATGGTCTACTTTCCTGCTGTTCCCTAATTTAACTTTACAAATAACTATGAGGCTATGCATCCGAGAAAGACACACCAATCTTTTAGCTACTACACCACATACATACATATATAGTTTCAATCTAGAAACGCCGCGAATTTTTAATTATTGTTATGGGTTAAAATAAAAAAAACAGCCAGGGAGGACTTCTATGACTCTGTGTAACCAACAAATTAAATACTTAAATATGCTAATAGCATATTACATTTAAATTTATTAAGCCTCTTTCTTTACAGCTTTCTCTTAACAAATGATCTGTCAAAAGCCAAAGTAAGGGAGGGTGTGCTCACTCTCTATTGTCATTCAGTATCTGTATGAAATCCTACTTCAGTGTTACTCAGCTTCATAAGCAATTTTCTTTTCATAACTTTTTGTACTTTACTGTATTTCATTTCTGTACATTACTCAAAACTTTATTACTCATTTTCACTTTAAAAAATTACTTATAACAATTATTTTCAGACTTTGGTTCAAAGATGAAAGATTGTGCCTGTAGACAGTGAATAAAGCACTTCAGATAATTTTATAGCAAGTTTACTCGGAATAATGAAACATCAGGAAAGTACCCTATATAGGAGAATGACTAAGAATAAATAACAGGTGAAAAAAATTTTGTTTTGTAGCACAATAATTATTCAGAAAAAGTTAATTTTGAATTAATAGTTCACGCTTCTACTATTCTAATTATACTGTTCGTAACCAGTTGGCTGTAGCCGTTGTGTAGAATATTTTGGGGAGTTGGATCAAAAAATTTTATTTCAAAGGAACCAGTCAAATCTCTACAAGTTGTCTCCCAGAACAAGTTCCTCTGTGCCTACGTGACCCAAGTTGCCTGCCTTTCAGAATCGAGGCCGTTCTGTCCAGTTAAAGTGAAACGATCTTGTTCTATCGTTCCATATTTTTCTCATTAAATTTCCGGTGCAAGAGAATTAATAGCGAGAGGGTTTTTCTCTGCAGAGATAAATCAGTTGGTAACAAGTAGGACAAAATTGACCACGCGCCGTTTATTTATTTATTTATTTTATTTAACGTTTGCCACGTTTCTTGCATCCTTTCCCTTGCGCGACCTGGGCTGTATGAGTGAGAAATTATGTGAAGTAGCAGAAAGATTTAGTCAGAGTTGGTTGCATCGGTTGAGTAGAGTGGTTCTGTGGTAGGGTAGTACTAACCAACACGCAAGCGCAAACAAGTTTGACAAAGACAAAATGTCAGGGAGGTCGCGAAGGCACGAGTATTGGGTCAGGTTGGCGAACCACCCCCTCCACACCCGCTTCTGAACGTGGAGCGGTTAGGTGATGTGGCCTGCAGTACAGTGGTTGCTGTGTAGCGGCGCTGTGCAGGCATTCAAGGCTTACCTCTCCGTTTTATGATAGTATTATCAAAGGTATTAGGATGTTGCAAATCTGTTCGTTACTAAGGTCCAGATGTTGAAATCAAGTGGGAGATTACCTTGAAATCCGCATAAGGGAGTTTATTTTTTGTAATTTGATTAAATTTCATTAAGAACTTTGCGTTTCTGCCTCGGTCAGGTACGCACCATGGGCCTTAAGCTCACAGTCGTATTATTGCTCTGAGCGTAATGGAAAGTTAATTCATTTAATGTACGTTAATGTGGTGTTGCTTTCACAGCGATATTTTGGGGGATCTTTCTGATTTCTGATATGTTTTATTTGTGTACTTAGTTTCCCGCCATGTGGTCGGTTGGAGCAACCGCCACATTAGTAAAGTGTAGGTTCGTTCCAAAAATGTACAGTAGCGTCACTACAGTTTCGTGTAGCTCAATTCCGAAACGGTAAATTTGTGCGGACAAAAATAACTCTGAATCATGAAATGCGTGCGTATTCACTTTGGCGCGAAACTGTGTCAACCGTCGATAACAGGAAGGTGGGCCATATCAATGATACAAGGTACAAGTAAATAATTATACGGTAGTGCGAGAGTGGAAGATACGACAAAAAAAATCTTGTGAGAATTTTTGCAGTTCTGTTGGCTACCCCAAACTTGGCCACGTGTGTGAACTAGTACCAAGGTGATAATTAGTAAATGTTACTTGTGCCCTCCTTAACTATTTGATTTGCTTATAATGAAGTGCATTACAGAAAATAGTCGGGTTAAATTCTTGTGAGCCACGCTCTCTTTCTTCTGGCGAATCGCCAGAGGGGGTCACGGTGCTTAGCGTGCGATCGCTGGCGGCTTTCGGAGAGAGAGGACGTACTAGCGTACGGGCAGTTGGTGGTAGGCGACCCCGCGGACGGCTGCATATCGCGAGTGGGACTGTATCGTATAGAGAGCTGTTTTGAGGTGGGAAGCCACGCCTCGTCTCAGTTTGTGTTGCGACTCATCCAGAAGGGCGGTGAGGCGATGTGACTGGAGGCATGTTTGTATTATCCACTTCCCACCCCCCTCAAAGAGGACGTGGTGGTTTAAACTGTGGTCGTTGGCCTGTGAAACTGTGGCCGTTGGTATTCGAAGCTGCCTCACGCAGACTAGACTCTTGGTTGCTAGTATGTGCCGGTTGTTCGCTATTTATTTTGCCGCTTGCAAGGTTGCATCGGCGAGATTGGTAAGGCGACACTTACCATTTGACAGATTGAATCTGCCTGTGCTCGCGCGTGTGTACACCGTTAAATGATATATTGTCAACTTGATTTGCAATTTCGCAACTTGTGGATTCGTGTTGTGGCTTTCTTATAGTGTTCCCCAAATTCTCCTGTTGTTATTAACGTGCACCTCTGAATGATAGTTTGTTTAATGGCAAGCAATAAGAGGAGCCTTTCGACAGAGCAACGTTGAGTGTTCAATGAGCGTACAGTTGAAATTACTGTTATAAGCAAATACGTCGTAGCTCTGTGATTAGTAAATACTGTTGGCAAGATTACTACTTTTCGACAGAGTGCTGTTGATATTCCTGTTATTGTTAATGTGCACCGTTGAATGGCACTTTGTTTAACGGCAAGCAACAAGGAGAGCCTTTCCACAGAACGCTGAGTCTTCAATGAGCGTACAGTTCAAAATACCGCTATTACCAAATGTTTTACAGCCACAAGCAGTTGTACTCTGCGCTTGTGACTTGGTTGATTACATAGTTTTAGTTATATATATATATATATATATATATATATATATATATATATATATATATATATATATGTGTGTGTGTGTGTGTGTGTGTGTGTGTGTGTGTGTGTGTGTGTGTGTGCTTGTGCTATTTAAGCCCTTTGTGTGTGTGTGTGTGCTATTTAAGCCCTTTTTATGTACGTATATGACTGATTATTAGCGCTGTCAGCAATATAACATAGTTCTGTTTTTTTATATTTAGCGAGTTGTCTATTCTGAGACGCACCACTCGCTATCTCTGTCAGACCCTGTATTGCTCGATTCCTCAGAACTTGACCTAGCCCTCCCACTCCCACTTAACGATTGATCCAGACTTGAGTAGGACCATACCAATGGTAGCAGAGCGTAGTTTTTTCCGGGTTACGAGCATAGCGTTTCGGGTTTCAAACGAGCATGGCCACCAGGAGCTGTCCAGGGTTGTCATACTTAAAAATTGACCATCTGCATTATGAGCTCACCATTCGTCAACAGTCAACCCAGGGGACCATAACCGAGTTAGTAAATAGGTTGCGGGCTACATTACATGAGCCAGTTGTCATTTCTACTGTCATCCTGGGGAAGGTTGACCAAGTTATGCTTTTGACTGAGCAGGCTGAAGACCAGCTCGAGAAAAACTTGAATTTTCTCGAGAGTACTCTAGTCACTTAGAAACAAAGGGCAAGAATTCAGACCCAACTTTGTCACTGGTGGGCCAGATCAGGTGATCTTAGCTCCATGCAACCCGATAAATGACCCAAGGAAGACATAGACGAGTTAGCTATCATTATCAGAAATACTCAGTTACAAGCCAAAGCCAGTACTATTGGGATAGAGGAAGAATTCGAAGTTATGCATAACCAAACACTCCATCCAGGCAGTCCCCAACAGCAAGGTGCTGGCGTACCGGAGGGAGAGGTGATGGCAGAGTTTGCCAGGTTGCCGAACCTGGTCATTCATTTGCTCTGAGATGTCACCCAGCTCGTCATTGACAGTATTGACAAAATTCAACATTTTCTCTGGTTGGTCGTGCGTCTCCAGCTGCATCTGAGGTGTTGGGGGTGCCGGAAGCTACCATTTTGCGTTTGTTGTATCCGCTCAGTGTGGGGACCCTGTCTGGGATCTTCTAGGAACCCGCTAGTAGCCGCTGTTTCATTTCGCCTTTTGGACAGTGTATTTGGTGATATGAAGTCTGAATTCCTTTATAATTATTTGGATTGCATAGTCATCTACAGTAAGGCCTTTGACGAACACTTAAATCATTTGGAATCCGTTCTGGAGAGATTGTGGCGTGCTGGTCTGACGGTTAAACCGTCCAAGATCGCCTTGGCCAGAAAACAAATTTCCTTCCTTGGGCATGTGGTTTCTCATGACGGAATCTGCATAGATCAGGAGCGGACCACCAGTCTTAGAAATTTTCATCCGCCCACCAGTAAGAAGGGCGTCGCAAGTTTGATCGGGATGGCCAATTATTTCAGGAAGTTTGTGCCGAATTTTGCTCAGCTAGCTGCCCCACTTAACAACTTACACAAGAAAGGGGTGAGCTTTGTTTTGGGAGAGAGGCAACAAGCCGCCTTTGGCGCCCTGAAAATTGCCCTCACCAACCCCCCCCCCCTCCCCCCCGGTCTTGGCCATCCCTGATTCAGTCACCGAATCATTATCCAGACCGACGTATCAAGCATCGGCATTGCTGCCGTCCTCCTGCAGCAAATTGAGGAGGATAGTCACCCTGTGGCCTTCGCCTCTAGGTGTCTGTCCGAAGCCGAACTGAAGTACTCCATGTACGAATGTGAAGCTCTCACTGTTTTGTTCGTCCTTGAGAAGTTTAAATTCTATCTCGAGCATAGGGAGTTCGACCTCAAGATGGATAACCAGGCATTAAGCTGAGCATTAGTGAGACCCAAAAAAACAGGGCCTATTGCTAGGTGGGCAGTGTGCATATCGTCTCTCCCTTTTAAGGTTCGCCATATTAAAGGGACCGAGAACCAGGTCGCCGATGAGCTGAGTCGCATGTTTGAGGAGAAAGGGGAAGATCTTAAAAAGGACACCTGCCAGGACGCTATCCTCGTTGGAACTGTCCTGTCCGAGATCCCTGAACAATTTGTTGACCTCAAAGAACAACAGTCACAGGATCCCATCTTGGGGCTCATTAGGTGGGCCCTGTTGAATGGGGAGGAGGTCGATGGTTATACCTTACAGAGCGGAGTCATATGTCGTCGGTTTGGCAGGTTCAATCAGGGTAGGATTTGCTTGCCCCAGAGCCTTGGTGAGCCCGCCTTTAAGTATTTTCATACTTCACTCGTAGGCGGATATTTAGGGGTGGCCAAAACGATCGCAAAACGAGCCAGCATTTCACCTGGCCCGCGATTTATAAGGATGTCCGTTGATTAGTTAGGCAATGTGAGGCCTGTAAAATAGGGAAACCGGGAAATAACAATCGTCAGGGATTATTGCAATCCGACCGAGAGGTTTTCCCCATGGATAAGGTCTTCATTGATCACATGGGATCCTTGCCCAGGACCAAGAATGAGAACCGCTATATTTTGGTCATTGTGGATGCCTTTAGCCACTTCACATGGCTCCTGGTCAGCAACAATGCACCCAGCTTTAGTTCAAAAAAGGTTTTTCAGGGTCTACTTTAATAATGCCATCAAACATGTTACCACCACATCTTACTATCCGCAGCCAGAACCTAAAGGCAGCCTTAATTATTTATCATGCCAATGTGCAGAACAAGTGGAATTTGTCACTGCCATGGTTCAATCTTGCTTTTACCACTGCTCAGCATGAGTCTTCCGGCGCGACCCCCGACCTCCCTCTTGCTTGCTTACCCAATTAATACTCCCCTAGCCAGTCTGTGGAATATCAAGGACCTCTTACCACCAAATTTGGATCCGCATCAAATTAAGTGCAATTGGGAGAACGCTAGGCGCAGTATTGAGCGAGCACACCTCTGGCAAGCTCAGCGCTATAGCCGTGGTAGGGTGCCGGTCCAAATAAAGGTAGGGGATCAGGTTTTTGTATGTAACTTTAACGCCCATGTGACCAGGGGAGCACCTAGTGTCGGTAAGTTAGCCCCCCATTTTATTGGCCCATGCCAGGTCCGTCAGCCACTGGGTCCAGTCAACTTCCTGGTTTAAAACCTTGCTAACCATAGGTTCATTCGGGTGCGTGTTAGTCAAACTAAAGCCTAAGTTGCCATGCTGCCATCTTTTGCTATTCACTCCCCCCACCCCTCTATCTCGAAACGAAGAGGTTGAGCTGCGCTCTCTTTCCTCTGGCGCATCGCCAGAGGGGTCACGGTGCTTAGCGTGCGATTGCTGGCAGCTTTCGGAGAGAGAGGACATACTAGCGTATGGGCAGTTGGTGGTAGGTGGCCCACGTGGACGGCCGCCTTTCGCGAGTGGGACTCTATCGTACAATAAGCTGTTTGTAGGTGGGAAACCAGTCGTCATCGCGGTTTGTGTTGCGACTCATCCAGAATGGTGTTGAGGTGATGTGCCTGGAGGCATGATGTTCTGCCGTTTGTATTATCGAGTTCCTGGCTTCTTGTGGTAAGATTCCTCTCTCCTTATGTATTGTGCCCCCTCCCCCCACCCCACATCCCAAAGAGAACGTTGTGGTTTAAACTGCTGCCGTTCATCTGTGGAACTGTGGCCATTGGTATTCGAAGCTGCCTCACGCAGACTACACTCATGGTTGCTGTAATGTGCCGGTTGTTCGCTATTTATTTTGCTGCTAGCAAGGCTATGCCGGCGAGATTACCTCCTTGACGGTTTGAATCTGCCTGTGGTCACGTATGTGTGTTCACCGTTAAATGGTATATTGTAAACTTGATCTGCAAGTTCGCATCTTGCGCATTCATGTCGTGGCTTGCTGGTAGTGTTCCCCGAATTTTCCTGATGTTGTTAACGTCCACTGTTGAATGACAATTTGTTTAACTACAATCAAATAAACACCCTTAGCTGCTTACAGGCGTTGACATACGTCAACGGGGATAGATGAAAATGTGTGCCCCGACCGGGACCCGAACCCGGGATCTCCTGCTTACATGACAGACGCTCTATCCATCTGAGCCACCGAGAACACAGAGGATAGCTCGACTGCAGGGATTTATCTCTGGCACGCCTCCCGCGAAACCCACATTCTCAACTGTTTGGGCATTCGCACAGAAGAAGAAGATGGTCAAGTGGCCAGACATGTCCGAAAGAACAGATACCATCTTAGTAAATATATAGTTAAGGCTCACCGGCCACTTGACCATCTTCTTCTTCTGTGCGAATGCCCATACAGTGCCCGAACTCTTACGGGAATCGGCAACGCGTAGTGCGGGACAATAGATTGAGAATGTGAGTTTCGCGGGAGGCGCGCCAGAGATAAATCCTTGCAGTCGATCTATCCTCTGTGTTCTCGGTGGCTCAGATGGATAGAGCGTCTGTCATGTAAGCAGGAGATCCCGGGTTCGAGACCCGGTCGGGGCACACATTTTCATCTGTCCCCGTTGACGTATGTCAACGCCTGTAAGCAGCTAAGGGTGTTCATTTGATTGTAATTTCATTCTGAGCTGCTTAGTCACCGATGGTATCTGTTCTTTCGGACATGTGCGAAAGAACAGATACCATCTTAGTAAATAAATTTGTTTAACGGCAAGCAGCAAGGAGAGCCTTTTGACAGAACGCTGTTGAGTGTTCAGTGAGTGCACAGTTGAAATTACTGTTGTAAGCAAATACGTCGTTGCTCTGTGATTTTTAATAACTCGGCAAGATTACTACCTTTCGACAGAGCGCCATTGATATTTCCTGTTGTTATTGACGTGCACCGTCGAATGACAATTTTTTTTTAACGGCAAGCTACAAGAAGAGCCTTTCGAAGGAATGCCGTTTAGTGTTCAATCAGTGTACAGTTGAAAATACTGTTACTACCAAATGTTTTACAGCCACTAGCAGCTGTACTCTGCGCATGTGACTTGGTTGATTACATAGTTTTAGTTTTTTTAATACGTTGCTGTTTAAGCCCTTTTTATGTATGTGTATGCTGGGTCGTAGCAGGTCTGGCGTCTAAGTATTACTGATGTCAGTAACACCTGCTAATTGTTGCTTCAACGATTATCTTGTTGTAGTCCTTTATTTATGTCTGTTAATATTTAAAAGGTAAAATAATTCTGGACATTTAATAGTCTTACCCGCAACAAGTTTACCTGGTAACTTACGGCTATCATATGTAGTATTCTGGGCTTGTTGCTTGGTTGATTACATTTTCCTAGTTTTATGTTCATAAGTTCTGTTTAAATACTGTGTGTGTGTGTGTGTTTGCTCGTAACAGGTCTGAGAACTAACCTATCATTATTGAGCATTGTGCCCTGGTTGTTGGTTTGATTGCCTAGTGACCATAATTTTGGTATATCCAATTATACAGGGTGTTACAAAAAGGTACGGCCAAACTTTCAGGAAACATTCCTCACACACGAAGAAAGAAAATATGTTATGTGGACATGTGTCCGGAAACGCTTACTTTCCATGTTAGAGCTCATTTTATTACTTCTCTTCAAATCACATTAATCGTGGAATGGAAACACACAGCAACAGAACGTACCAGCGTGACTTCAAACACTTTGTTACAGGAAATGTTCAAAATGTCCTCCGTTAGCGAGGATACATGCATCCACCCTCCGTCGCATGGAATCCCTGATGCACTGATGCAGCCCTGGAGAATGGAGTATTGTATCACAGCCGTCCACAATACGAGCACCCAGTTGCGTAGACAAGAGCTTTCAAATGCCCCCATAAATGAAAGTGAAGAGGGTTGAGGTCAGGAGAGCGTGGAGGCCATGGAATTGGCCCGCCTCTACCAATCCATCGGTCACCGAATCTGTTGTTGAGAAGTGTACGAACATTTCGACTGAAATATGCAGGAGCTCCATCGTGCATGAACCACATGTTGTATCGTACTTGTAAAGGCACATGTTCTAGCAGCACAGGTAGAGTATCCCGTATGAAATCATGATAACGTGCTCCATTGAGCGTAGGTGGAAGAACATGGGGCCCAATCGAGACATCACCAACAATGCCTGCCCAAACGTTAACAGAAAATCTGTGTTGATGACGTGATTGCACAATTGCGTGCGGATTCTCGTCAGCCCACACATGTTGATTGTGAAAATTTACAATTTGATCACGTTGGAATGAAGCCTCATCCGTAAAGAGAACATTTGCACTGAAATGAGGATTGAGACATTGTTGGATGAACCATTCGCAGAAGTGTACCCGTGGAGGCCAATCAGCTGCTGATAGTGCCTGCACACGCTGTACATGGTACGGAAACAACTGGTTCTCCCGTAGTACTCTCCATACAGTGACGTGGTCAACGTTACCATGTACAGCAGCAACGTCTCTGACGCTGACATTAGGGTTATCGTCAACTGCACGAAGAATTGCCTCATCCATTGCAGGTGTCCTCGTCGTTCTAGGTCTTCCCCAGTCGCGAGTCATAGGCTGGAATGTTCCGTGCTCCCTAAGACGCCGATCAATTGCTTCGAATGTCTTCCTGTCGGGACACCTTCGTTCTGGAAATCTGTCTCGATACAAACGTACCGCGCCACGGCTATTGCCCCGTGCTAATCCATACGTCAAATGGGCATCTGCCAACTCCGCATTTGTAAACATTGCACTGACTGCAAAACCACGTTCGTGATGAACACTAACCTGTTGATGCTACGTACTGATGTGCTCTAGTACTGTAGAGCAATGAGTCGCATGTCAACACAAGCACCGAAGTCAACATTACCTTCCTTCAATTGGGCCAACTGGCGGTGAATCGAGGAAGTACAGTACATACTGACGAAACTAAAATGAGCTCTAACATGGAAATTAAGCGTTTCCGGACACATGTCCACATACCATCTTTTCTTTATTTGTGTGTGAGGAATGTTTCCTGAAAGTTTGGCCGTACCTTTTTGTAACACCCTGTATACATTCTTCTGACTTAAGTTTTGGAAAGACAAGAATCGTCTGTATTTATGATCATTGCAGGGCCGACATTGGTTTCCGATGTTCCGCACCCAACCGTGATCTTGTATCCTGTATCTTGGAGTTGTCTATTCTGAGGCGCGCCACTCGCTCGCTATCTCTCTCGGAGCCTGTATTGCTCGAGTCCCCGGAACTTGGCCTAGCCCTCCCTCTCTCACTCCTACTTAACGATAAATCCAGAATTGAGTAGAACCATATCACCTTGTACCTCTGAAAAGTTCCGATTTTAATGCCTATTGATGAAATGGGGATTTGCATAATTTTTCCCGCCATTTTATAGTCAGTGCTTCTTGTGCCCCCATAACTACTTTGATTTAAATACACTGAAGTATACTAACAAATGTTCAGGGTAAACTATTGTACCGCAGGTGGCTGTGATTTTATTGACATTTATTCTGTTGGGATGGAGACTTGCAAAATATTCCCGCCACATGATAGTGAATGTTCTTGCACTCCCAGCTCAGTAACATGGTATTGTTTCGGAATGCAGGATTAAACCAAAACTGCCAGTCAGGGCCAAGTGCACCACTTGCTGCCCCCTCTACGACGCACGTTTTAATAAAGTTTGAAATAATTGGGCAGATACGCTTCCACCCTGATCGAGTCCACTTGTAGCGTCTTTTGCTGATCTTGTTTCTCCGTGGCCTATAGTAATTAAATTTAATAGCAATAGAAGGCACGGCTTTAGGTACAAGCGTGTGCCTGCATAAAATTCCACTGAAGCCAGGTCTTCGCTACCCTCTCCCTTTCCATAATTACGTGGTGAAAGTTAAGTCGTGTTTATTAGAGGGACCATTTGTCATGATGTATAACATGTTGCTATTGCTGAGGATGGGCAGTAACTAGTTCCAATAGATACATGGCTAATTGTTCAAATGCTACAGGTAGTCAATAAATATCAATTAATCGAGATCCTCTACTGATTATTTCCTCCGTTTATCAATAACAGCTTAAAGAATACGTAAAACCTCCCTAGAAAATGGAAAGTAGTAAGTGATAAACTATCCCTTAGAGATGACAGGCAAATTCCAACAAATTAGTCCCTACCTTAGTCACATGCTGAGTCAACAAATAAATATAACTAAAGCTCTATACTTCCTATTAAGCCCTGCATAGCTGCCTTCTGTAGTGGTTATAAAGATTGCGTTATCCGTTGCTGTCAAATTTTTACAGGTACGTTAAATCCACACACTAAAGATTACTAATACCCCAGCAGTACTTGCAGGGGCCTGTAATTTAGTGGAGCACACGACGTTTGTAAACCAATATTACAGACGATACCCTGCAGAAGCATTAGGACATGATAATCGGCTGTAAACATCCTACCCAGTTGAATTTTATCAGTACAGTCGGTAGGCAGGTTACGTTGCACTTTTAGTTGAAACTGCTAATTCAACCCAAATATCTAAGCTCCTTGGATGTAAGGCCATAGGTGACTACCCAATCCGGTCTGAGTTGCATAAATCCCGTAACTTAAGTAACGTTGGCGTTACCTGCTCTAATATAATGAAGACGGACCCTGCAGAGTTACGTGAAGAATGGAAAAAATATGGACGTCACTGAAGTGTAGAGCTAAATGAGGAGAGTCAATGGCAAACTGGAACAATCGGCGACACTTACTCTAACGTTTAGTACTCCGGAATTACCTGAACATATCCTTGCAGGCAGTATCCATAGTAAGGATCGCACATTTTTTCCTATCCTAATGCAGTGCTACAGTTGTCAAAGATTTGGCCATACCGCTATTGGATGTAATGGCAGGGCTACGTGTGGCCATTGTGGAGGCTCACCTCACGAATGAGGCAATTCTAGAGCACTTCCTTCGAAATGTGTAAACTGCTCTGGGCATCACCCAATGTAGAGCAGAGTGTTTGAGGCTTACAACGAGAAAAGGAAAATTCAGGAGTTGAAAGTAAAGAAACACATACCCTATGGTGAAGCTATAAAAGCTTTCAAAGGTACGTAACCTCTAGTTTTCCCTATTTCTTTTGCGCCAGCCCTTAATACGCTGTCGCTAAGTGTGATGGCTCCACACACTCAGACCACAGCTTCAAGTATGAGCACTTGCACTTGTCGGTGTACCTGTGAGGGAAACGCTCCACTCGAAGCTGAAGTCGTTTGGAAACTGTCAGCAATGGGATTACCACCTAAGCCACATACCATTAACCACCATAAGAAAAACGTCCTTCGAAAAGTAGTTCCTAGTCCAAGAAAGCGGTAGTTAAACCTTCAGATAGGCGATCTCTCTCCCTCTCTGATTGGTACTATGCTCTGGATGGTATGGACTTCCAATTGCAGGAACAGGAGAGCCGGGAACCGGCTAACATTCCTCCTGACCTCCCTGGTAAATGACTGCTTTGGAGTGAGAAAGAAAAGACCAACCTTTGTAAAAAATGGCCCCCACATGTATTGCAGTAGAATTTAAATGTATATCACTCACATTTGGAAGAATTACAGTTCCTACTCCAGGAGAAACCGTTCTGCATCTACTTACAAAAAACCCATCTTAAAGTCACCAACACACACACACATTACAGGGTTACCACCAGTACAGCAAGGATGATACTACAGGAGATAGGCCATGCAAGCAATTGCCGTGGAAGTTCTTGCACACTTTAATATCACAGTGTGTTCTTTACACCTTCTGCCTAATGATGCGTTGGATGCAGATGCACCAGCAGAACTCTTCCGGGCACTCCCATGCCCATACCTCCTTGTGGAGGACTTCAGTGCACACAATGTGCTGTGGGGCTTGGCTACCACTTGCTGCAGGGGTCGGATGATCAGGCGAATCGTCAATTCTGAGAATATCTGCCTTCTGAACATGGGTCATATGACACATGTTTCCACAGCTATAGGGACGTTTTCAGCTATTGACCTTTGCCTTTGTACCGGAGCTCTTCCAGATTCAGTTCTGTGGGAAGTGGCTCCAGATTTCCTTTCTAGTAACCACTTCCCAATGCGGATCCGTCTGCCAACTAGGACGCTGGCTGACAGGAGACCATGTAGATGGATGATACAAAGGGAGAAATGGTTGCAGTATAGTCGAAAGACTATTTTTGAACAAAAGGATTGTGCACAAGAGACAATGGTCCATATCACTCGTGAGATCCAAGGAGCTGCTGCAGAGTCCATCCCCCAGTAGTAACCACCCCAGACAGTGGCCTGTACTTTGGCCGATTGACAACTGTTGACTGTCAATCAGGGCCAGATGAACAGCTCTGCAGAACTTCAAGCACCGTCCAGCTACAGAAAACCTGCATGTATTCAGATATGCGAGAGCACATCCGAGGCGAGTATTAAAAGAATGGAAGAAGGCTTCCTGGAGAGAATTTATGACTACCATTAATCGGTCCACCTCCACTGCACAAGTTTGGGATTCAATAAGATGGATTTCAGGTGGGCCAGTACACGTCCCCTTACAGCCTTGTTAAGTAATGGGGTCTTTGTGAACACGCCAGAAGACATGGCTCAGGTTTTAGCTGAACACTTCTTTTAATATCACTTTGTCATCCAGACAAGCTCCTGTTTTTCATTTGTTTGATAGGACTGCAGAGATGAGGACACTCAATTTCTTATCGCATAATGAGGAAGTCTACAACCGTCCATTCTCCAAGTGGGAACTGGAATCCGCTTTGTCTGTAGTCAGAGACACTGCTCCAGACCTGATGAGATCCATTATGCCATGCTTCGTCATCTGGGCCCTGAATTGAAAGGACAGCTCCTTTCTTGTTTTAATCAGATCTAGTTTGATGGACAGTACCCCACGACTTGGAAGAAAGCTATATTAATTCAATTCTGGAAGCCAGGCAAGGAGAGTAGTGCCCCTAACAGTTACCAGAGTGCAGCCTTTATCAGTTGTATGAGTAAGACTCTTGAACGCATTGTCAACTACTGCCTTGTCTGACTGCTCGATTCCCAACTCACCTGAGGCACTCCGAGTGCGGTTTCAGGCGATACCGTCCCACACTTTACAACTTAATTCTACTGGAGACGGCGACACAGGAGTCCTCATGCCGGAACCATTTGGTTTTTGTGTGTTTTTTTTTAACACGAAAAGCACATGACACTACTTGGAGGTACAACATCCTTCACCAACTTCATGAATGGGGAGTATGTGGACACACGCCACTTCTTCTCCAATCTTTTCTTGAGAACGGGCGTTTTCAATATCCCATTAATTATGCCTTGTCTGACTGCTATGTTCAAGAGAATGGGGTCTCCCAAGGCAGTGTCCTCAGTGTCACATTGTTTGCCATCGCTATCAATGACATTATCTCTACAGTCAGAAGCCCTGTCAAATGATCTTTGTTTGCTACTGTTCCTTGGATCTTAAAATGTCGGCGAGGCAGCTACAGCTGACCATTAGGAGTCTGGAAACCTGAGTCAGGACAACTGGTCTTGATTCTCACCTGAGAAGACTGCATCTGTCAATTTTAACAGTGCTCATCGAAAATTTAACCAACCAGTGCTCGCAATGGGGGACAATATTTTACGTTTTCAAGGAACTATGCGCTTTTTGGGTTTATTATTTGACTCCAAATTGTCTAGGCTCCCACACCTGAAGGACCCATGAACAAAGCAGCGTGGTCTACAGATCAGACTGTCCTTTCTACCTCAAGATGTTAGATTGTGTCCACCATAAGGCCATTCGGTTATCGACTGAAGCGTTTTGGACCAGCCCAGTCCCGAGTCTGTGTGCAGAGGCTAGTGAACCACCACTCTGGATTTGGCGACGTATCCTTTTGGCTCGACAGGCGCTGAAAATCTCTGCATCACCTCAGTCATTGACTATTAGTTTAGTGGCCCAGCCCACCTTTGAATGGCTATTCAGGAATTGGCCCCATGCGACCAAGTCATTTGCGATATGTGCTACATACTGTCTCATGGATCTGAATCTATCAGGCATCAAAATACAGAGCCAGGGATCGAACACATTGCTGCCTTAGTGTCCCCAGAGGCCTAATGTGATTTTAAGCTTGACACAGTACAAGAAAACTTGTACACCAAATTATGTTTCACAACTGTGTTCTCGTCCATTTTAAGTTCATACCACGTTTGATTGTTGTTTACACAAACGGATCCCAGCAAGAGAATATCCTCAGTTGTTCTGTTTTCCCTGATATGGTTTATAAGTACATCTTCCAGAACAATTTACAAATTACGATACAGAATTATATGGCATTCTGATGTCATTGGAAAGAGTTCACAGATATCATCGTACAAGGTTTCTTGTCTGTTCAAACTCGCGTAGAGCACTTCAAGCACTTCACCAAATGTATCCAGTAGACCAGCTGAGTCAGCTCATCCACGAGTCCTTACAGCAGCTCCAACACCGTGCCAAGGAGGTGACCTTTCGCTGGGTACCTGGTCACAATGGATACAGAACAACGACATGGTCGACAAAGCGGCCAACGAAGCATGTCAGGATGATGCTGTCCACCAATGTCCCATCCCGTTGCACATCATCATCTCATTTTCTGACAGACGCATCATGTGTCAGTGGGAGAGTGCACGGTTGTAGGTGACAGAAAACAAACTGAGGTCGCTAAAACTGAACACAAAAGCACAGCGGACTATGTCAGCCTCACCACTGGAAGGAGGTTCTGAGTAGCAGACTGTGCATCAGACATAGTTCTTTAACACATGGCTTCCTCCTACAGCAGGAGGATCCACCACTCTGTGAACTATGTGGCATGCTGCTTTCAGTTCAGCATATTGTGGCTATGTGTGTCCTATATACTGATATTAGGGCAGCCCTCAGTCTCGATGGAGATTTGCCCACCGTCCTTGCAGGTACTGATTCCAGTGTTACAAAGGCGGTGAAATTTTGTCAACTGTCAGGCCTCGCTCCTCAGTTAGTGGGGATGGGAGACAAACTTTAATAAATTATTAACTGCTCCACATGTGAGGCAGCCTTCGTCCCCACCCATGAGATTCCCATGCTGACTTTTCGTCAGGGTGCTGATGACCATGATGTCGTGCGCCCCTCACCTCAAATAATCATCATCATCTTTATGGTGTCCATATACACCGACTGGTCAAGGTAACGTAATATATGTGACCTGATGGCGTGTGTGAAGGAAGTGCTGACCATAATGTGTCGAACACTTATGTGCTGTCATTCTGTCTTGACCAGAACCTAAAGTAATTTCATTAGATACCAAAACTGAGTAATGTTAAAGCCACTAAATATTGTCTCCAGAACAGTACATGTAAAAGCTAGAAAGCTTTTATCGTAGCTGGATGTTTCAGTTTTTATATCGAAGCACCTATCTGGACGAAACAAAAGAGTCGTTCCATAGAACTCGCCTTCAGATATGATCGAAGTACCAGATAAGAGCCGTGCAGGATTAGCCGAGCAGTCTAAGGCCCTGCAGTCATGGACTGTACGGCTAGTCCCAGCGGAGGTTCGAGTCCTCCCTCGGGCATGGGTGTGTGTGTTTGTCCTTAGGATAATTTAGGTTAAGTAGTGTGTAAGCTTAGGGACTGATGACCTTAGCAGTTAAGTCCCATAAGATTTCACAGACATTTGAACATTTTTGAACCAGATATGATTCCTTACAAAAATGTAGTGTATTAATGAGAAAGTACGCAGTAATTCTACCGTAACAGATGTATTCGCCCTGGATGGGCGAATGTAAGATAAAATACATATACCGTTCGCGCCAATTCCTAGTACAGTCTGCTAGTATAGTCTACAGGATGTCTCAAAAGCTACGGCACATCAAAGTGATATAACTAGACTTGTAATTAACCTGAAAAAAAAAACCTAAAGTTAGTCTGACACAATTCTACGTGAGGTAATGAATAAATGTTCTGCCTCTTCAGATGACAAGAGCAACGTGCCTGGAAAAAAGTCTTTCTTTTTTGTTGCAGGGTTGTGTAGGACCACCACAAACGAATCGCAGAATGGTTGGCGCCTCGGTTTATTGCAACACAGTCAGACACCAAAAACGAGAGATACTTCGGGACTCGACACGGGAAACCACCAGCTTCTCATTTGTCCATAAGAGAATGGCGCGGTAACTCCAAGTAATGAGCGAGAGTGCATTTCAACCACCATGTAAGCAATCCAAGGAGAAGTGACGAAAATACAGAGAGAATTCGGCAGGGTTTTCCATCCTTCCCAACATAACTCTGTTCTTAAGGCATCAAAAGAACCGCGAATCGCTGATGCGGCAGTGCACCGATATTTCAAATATTTTAAATATTAGGTTCCACGCCAAAAACGGATTCACTCTTATTTCGCTGACGAACTCTTGCATGTACATTTGTTTTACCGTTTTCATTTACTTCATGCAACCGCCATTACTCGCGGGAGAGTTAAAACTGCCAACTTTCCGCGGCGCTAGCAGCGACAATAAGACGCTGAGACAGCGACAAAGCTCTGTTGGGCTGGAGGAGGCGCAGAATGAAGCGAAAAATCAACTCGGCTTGTGCATTACTACCATCTGAATTTGATTAATGTCTAAAATGTGCTCACTATCAGTACCTGCCATTATGAAAATATGATGCTGATTTCGTCATTTTGTACATCGCGTGCTGGCTTCCCAGTGACGTGGTGGAATATAAGTGTACGAGCGGGTTTGGAGTCATTCAGTGATATCTGTGTATCGTACGTAAAAATTGAATAATTTAGGCAATGCTGTTTGAGCGAGGTTTGCCGTCCACCGAGGTTACACAGAGTGCGGGAGAGAGTTTGGCACTGAAGCGTAGGATGGAGAGACAGTACGAAACATGGCAGTATAGCAACAAAGGTTCGCAACTGCGCATTTTCGGCGCTAAAGGAACGTAATCGAAATCTGACATGTGGACGTTTTTACTCAAAATAAAAGGTAATTCACAGGAAATGTATATGCACACACAGTCTTTGCATCAACCAGTCTTCACAATGAGGAAAAGATTGACTTAAAACATCACATCCCCATGTATTTTCTTAGCTGACGTACCACATCGCACTTCTTTAGAAATGAAAAGAATCACATGATCGTGTTCCACGTCTTAGAAGGGTCAAAGTAAATAACTAGTGAGCCACCACTTAATTAACGGGAGTATCTCGTAGAAAAAGTTGAAACTTACCACGGTTTTCATGCTGCCATAGCGCCGTAAACACTCAACTGCGAGCACTATTTCCTGTACTCTATTCCCTTCGACTGGCGCTGTATTTCTGTCCTAACCTTTTGGTCAAATTGTTTTCTCGCACTGTGTTTACGACAGACGTGACGCGACCAACCGATGGCCGAATACACTCAATCTTTGGAAGAAAGTGCTAAGAAACGGGACTTTGCGATGTCGGATATTTAAACGCGCCGGAAAGCACACTTTACAAGAGGATATAAAAATGACAACTTTTCGTTTTACATTGTCATTAAAAACTTGCGGTATTATTTTAATATGTGGCAGGAATGTGAAGCAGACTACGGCAGAATTCCCAGATGGAAGACGCTACAGAAGTATTAGCGTGTCACCAACAGAGCACACGCGATCCGCTGGTCGAGTCGGAAACAGTGCCAAAAAATAAAATGATAATTAATACAAACCCTCAGCTGCCGACAGGTACTGTTGATATACAGCGATGGTGGCAGCTGAAAACGTGTGCCCCGACCGGGACTCGAACCCAGGATCTCCTGCGTATATGGCAGATGCTCTATCCATCTGAGCCACCGAGGACTGACGACAGCGCCACTGGCTTGGTTCAAATGGTTCTCAGCTCTATGGGACTCAACATCTGTGGTCATAAGTCCCCTAGAACTTAGAACTACTTAAACCTAACTAACCTAAGGACATCACGCACATCCATGCCCGAGGCAGGATTCGAACCTGCGACCGTAGCAGTCGCGCGGTTCCTGACTGAGCGCCTAGAGACAGCGCCACTGTCCACAGCTTATATTCCTAATGTTCCAAATAGATATTTGCCCATTCACTCATTACGCGCGCCAGACTAAGCTGACGAGTCCCGTAAGAGTTCGGGCAAACTGTGCACATTCGCACAGAAGAAGGTAAAGGGCCGGGTAGCCATTAACTATATGAAGATAGTGGCTGTTCTCGAAAGAACAGATACCACTGATGACCGTGCAGCTTCTCTAGAAGCTTCTCACGGGAAGCGTGTTCTTTCGAGAACAGATACTATCTTCATATAGCCAAAAAATAAGTTCTGCACTGTCAGTTTTGTGCTTGTAAGCCATAGAGTAAAAGACAATCGGACAGATAAAAATGGAAAAAACAGTTCGCTTGGCAAGAAAATGTCTCAGAGCACTCAGTGTATTATTGCAGTAAGAAGAATATGAGGTCGGGCTCACTCGATTACAAAAAAAAATGGCTCTGAGCACTATGGGACTCAACATCTGAGATCATCAGCCCCCTGGAACTTAGAACTACTTAAACCTAACTAACCTAAGGACATCACACACATCCATGCCCGAGGCAGGATTCGAACCTGCGACATTAGCGGTCACGCAGTTCCAAACTAAAGCGCCTAGAACCGCAAGGCCACACCGGCCGGCTCACTCGATTACAGAGGGAGCATATGTGTCACTGCAGAATCGTGTATGAGTGGCGAGTGGTCGGTATTATGACGTCACCACTGTGCATCGGCAACAGACGACAGCTGTGATGATTCGTTGATGAACTACGGTCGGAAAGATGCATCTGTGACACTCACTAAGCTCCTGATTAGATTCCAAAGTGGTGTCAAGTGGAAACGCTGTCTAACTGTATAGGAACGTGAAATCACGCACATCCCAAATGTCATATGACTACGTATAAATTATTTACACTTGCAATGAGTCAGCTGTAGCAATTTGCAGGGATACGGGACGCAGTGACCACACAGGCTGAGTCGTGGGTGAGGCAGGTGGGGGACTGGCAGGGTGGGGGGAGTCTGCTCCCCACTCACTCCTGCGTTCGATGCCAGAGTATTGCTGACGTGTGTGTGGGACCCGTACCAGACGGGAGCGTACTGCACTTGTACAGAGAAGGGCAGCACTAACTGTCGCAGGCCTGTTTAGTTTACGGAATAGGGTGAAGCAGACCGAGGAACATCTGGACTGGCAAGTTCTGGTACAGCTGTGGAGAGCAGACGGCGCACCTGACAATGCGACATAAAACAGTAACAACTTGCCCTCTTCCATTGTCGCCACGACAGTTGCAACTCTCTTCTAATATGTGGCGAGAATCTGTAAAGAACCACAGCGCCATTTTGCAATGGAAGATGCCATAATAAAGAAAACGTGACAAGCATCAGCTTGAAGAAACATGAATAAGGCTATAGAAAAAGAATACATACACCACAGTGTTCTAAAAGAAGGGCTACATGTCCACCTTTGAGTGTTTTTCAAGTGTATTAAAGCTAGAGCCAGACGAAAAGTACACTCTTTAAGTTCATTAACTTCCTAAAACGACGGATCTTTTCGAGTGCTAAATGTATTTTCTTAGTAAGGCCAATAACAGAGCGAGCTCTGTCGTTTAGAACACAAGTAAACTTTCATGAGTAACTCGATGCTAGTTTAACAGCGATGAGCTTTCAATGCCGTTAATGATACATTTGCTTACCGACGCCCAGAAGCACATGTGACAACAGTGGAGGTATCGCAATATTTAAATATGCTTAGATCGAGTAACGCTAAAAACCAGTAATAAATTTAAATATTCGCTGTAGCGTTTTAGGCAAAATTAGTTACTTTACATGTATTCACGTAAAACTAAAAGACGTCAGTTTTGTCTAAAGACAGGCTGTAGAGATAAGAATGTACAGCAGTAACTTACGTTTTGTTTTTGCCTTAGCGTTGAGAGAAAACAGAGGATTTCCAAGACATGGAAGGTAGGAGACGAGATACTGGCAGAAGTAAACCTGTGAGACCGGGTGTGAGTCGTGGTTCGGTAGCTCAGATGGTAGAGCATTTGCCCGCGAAAGGCAAAGGTCCCGAGTTCGAGTCTCGGTCGGGCACACGGTTTTAATCTGCCAGGAAGTTTCTTTCCAAGACTTGTTTACATTTGAAGCACGAGGGAAGCAGCGTCGCAGACATGGACACCTTCTTTCGCAGCACGGCTGTAGTCAGCTGGTCCAGAAAGAGCCGGTGGAGGAATTCGTTTGAATCTTAATTTGTTACTCGAATTCAGCGCGATAAGAATGTCGAGAGCATGTGTGACAAAAATGTCGCTGCGAGACACGCCGTCCCGAGTTGTAACGGAATGTTCGGCCCACACCTGTTTTCGCGGCATTTTGTAAATTGTTAGTTTACGTTTTTCTGAATAACTGAAAACCTGTGAACTGAGGAGAAATTTAATTACCATGAGTCGACGCAACATTTAGCTTCGGAGAGTGATCGACTATGGGAAATACTGTCGCTTATATCATTTTTCAGTGACGAATACGGTACCTACTTTCTGTCGGGATGTACGACGACTTTTGCGATTCGCTTTATCACGTCTGCGTACGAGTTTTAGCCGATGTCGCACGACAGTAAGTCGTTATCACTGCACGTGAAGAAACCGATGGTCGACCGTCACATGACGTGTGTGAATGCACACGTGATAACTATGTAGCCAGAAGGTGACATTTTTTATGTCTCTGCCGTCGTTATAGCGACAGTTATTGAACTGTTTTTATACGTGGAGAGACTGCATACATAATGAATGTAGGAAAGTGCAAGTGTTATGCAAACACGACGCCACAAGCGGTTAGCGGAAGCTAGTATCGTTTTCCAGTAAAGAATACGATACGTAATTTCATTTGGAAAAAAGATGACTTTTGCGAGTTTGCCTGTGAAGAGACAACTCCAAATCTGGCTTTATACAAAGCTTAATCACAGTTAACGTGTGGCCCACCGACGTAATTTATTATTCACAAGTTTACTCGCTTATTACCGTGCTAAATGTAAAGTCTGACTGCTGTCTGCACATTTATTATCATTTTCTCCCGTTTTCACTTACATCAGAAAAGAGCCATTACCCTAGAGAGAATTAAACTGCCGACATTCCGGAGCGCTAGCAGGGACAACGACAAAGCTCTGTAGGCTGCAAGAGACGGAGAAATAACGGAAAGATAAATTCTACGTTACTGCGACCTGAAGGTGCGATTACATGTGCTCCGACTGCATACAGTGCCATTATGCGAAAGCGAACATGATTTTACGATCCCGTGTAATCCGTGCTTTCGTTCGAGAAGTATCGGAAGATAGGTCGCGACCTGTTTGGAAGTCACAAAACTATGTAAGTGTAACATATGTGAAAAACTGGAAGAATTTAAACAGTGCTGCTTGAGCGAGGTTTGCCATCGAGTACCGGTAAAGACGCCTGACATGACGTGACAAGTGTGCTAACCGCATTCGAGTTCAGTGCTTATTCATCGATAAAATCAAATGTGCTTCAAAACAGCAAAACGATGGACTGCTATGGTATCGATTCTTACTTTTAAAATACAGAAGGAAATCCGGCATCTGAAACAGCACTTGGAGAATCGATATGAAAGTTTGATTAACTTGTACTCATGGTATTCTATATTTATAAATGTGTACAAAAAGCTATTGAATTCCTATTTCCATTACTTTATACAATGTCGTTCATGGCTGTGTGACAGAATGGTGTCCAGTACATGTACTATTCCGTTTTTGAACTATTTATTCCTTTCTTGCATCTTGCTGCTTTATAATTGTTGAGCACTGCAAGTCGCACACTGCCATCTGCCGGCCAACGGCTACACTGCGTCCTCCGTAACTCCTTTCGCAGTTCACGTCTTCCGAACACTATGCGCCAATCGAATATGTCTTTTCACATCGCTAGTTCGGCGCGAATCACGTATTTTCATGAAACAAAACAGAACACTCGTACATTGATATCTGTTCTTGTGGGCGAGGACGGAAAGCCATAGCCTATTGGCATGAAACATAGTAAAATAAAATATCTGCGAACGGTCAAGACTGCCACGTCAGAGAGACAGGTAGCTGCGATTTCAAATCCGCCTCCACACAGCACCAGAGGGTATCGTATAACGCAGTCAGGCGGCGTGTAGTAAACATTAGATTGCATTCGTTATCGAGCGAAATACGTACCACAAACATAAGTATATCTTTGATTTACTTGTGAAAAGAATGGAAATAAATAAATCCTTTTTTTCGTCTGTGTTTCCAACACTAAACGCAATATTTTGGTCTCAGAAGAAAAATAAATGATCTGAATCTTCTTGTTCGACCCCACTCCCAACGAGGTGTAACTTTCAGCAACTTAAAATAATACATTGTACTATTTTTGTATTTAGTACTTCTGAAAACAAAGCACCAATCATGGCATGGGGTAACAAACGTGTGCAGGGAGGAGACCCCCCCCCTCCCTCCCAAGAGGGATCATTGCCGATAAAATTTTATTAAATAAATGTTTCCATTCATAATGTACGGCCGTACTGTGGTGAAAGGTGCTGGTCGGAAGACCGTGGTCGGCACATTCCTGCCACGTGCTCCTCGGTCAGGCTCTAGTCCCTCGGTTTGGTTGCGCTGACGAGGGTACGCTACTAGCAAGGCGCGTTGGCGGAATCAACCCTCCAATCAGAGACTAGTCGTGTGATCACGTGGGGACGCGGCCGGGAGCGGCGAGGGCGGCTCGGAAACAGCTCCGCGCCCTCCTAGCTTCAGACCTCGGCCCCGAGTAGTCGCCCCTCTAGCCTCTGCCTCTCTGATGAGCAGACCGCAACCCCCCTCTTGCGGCTGCTCAGCCCTACGTAGGCACCAATGTATCATCGTTACTGGAATAAACTGGGTCCATTCCACTTCATTACTTTTCATTTTACAACGCCCTCCGCTCCTGACCTCTATCTTGACGAACAGTAATATTTAATTGTAGTTACACTGGTAAATATGTTCCTGGCTTTCAATTTTATTGTGAGTCTTGTATGAATTGATGATCTGAAGTCAACTTTTGAGGTGTTTAACTGTCAGTGCAATTTAGCAATCTGTGCAAAATAATTTTCCCTCTGAAATCCACATCTGCAGAAAACAATGGCGAAAGGATCGCTGGGAACAACGCACCCTGTGCTATTCTGGGAATCATTGGAACATCTCTCTCGGTGCTGAACCACACCACAGCTCTGCATCATCGTGTATGGGACCAGCATGAGTGCGCCTTGGAGTTCTGGGACGTCAGTATACCACTCAAAGAACTGTAACTGTATACACTAAAATACACCAATCTTTCACCTGGAGCGGTGTGAGAGGGATGGCTGATGTTGAATTGCCTCTGCTAGTGGCTCACGGCGGCAGCTGTGGCTTTAGCAGCTTCGGCGTCAGGTGTCAAGTGATGGGATGTGTTTTTCTTTGTCTGAACTATATTCCATCGATTTCACCATCCAATAGGGTGCTGGGAAACAAACAAAAACTGCCCCATACATGTGAAAAATAACGATGTAATTAATTTGCATAATTTTTTTTATATCGATGTTGTGTTAGCGGTACAGTAGTTAATGGGAGTGAGTGCGTGTGTGGGTGACAAGGAGCAGAACAGCAGGTTATGTGCAGTACACTAAGTTAATCTGAATAACTTTTATGTAAAATTCAGTACAATAGTTTTAGGGGGTGGATGACAAAGGAGAATGCTTCAGAAATGACGTTGAAAAGCATGTGAAATTCGAAATGTGAACCAGAAAATAGTGAGGGGACATAAGTGATTACTTACTTTGGTATCAAAGGCGGTACAATAGTTTAAGGAAATAGGGGTGACATGAACAACCAATTAACTGAACAATAGATTAAGTGCCGACAAGGGTCCCAACATTAGGTTAAGACACCCAGTGTACAGTGCCAAACATTAGGTTATGCAGCATGTTTGGCCCATGTAATTGCTTCATGCAAGACCTACATGTTTCCAAACAGCAGAGAATGATGAGCAAGAGAAATGCAGCCCCCCCAAAACTGATTTTTTTTTATAAATAAACAATGTACCCTTGAATTTCCTGTTATGAGATCCTTCCTCTCCACAAATTTCCATATATTCCATACAATGCTTTGAATCCCCTAAATTGTTTCAATAAACATTATTCCACACAATATCTAAATTGTTTGAACAATATTCCATACACTGCAATCGAATACCCTTCAAATGATCGCTCACCTGAGTCTTTTTCCCGCCAGTTCTTAGAAATATGTAGCGGTCAGATGACTTTGGTTAGTGGAGGTGCCATTTTTCCCGCCATTTTCTTAGGTTAGTAGGAGGATGCATTGTCCTGATGGAATTTGAACTTACCTCAAGGTTGGCATTGCACGGGGGTGTGGCACTTTCCCACCAGCGAGGTTAATTAATTGAAAAATTTATTTAAGTAGTCAACCTGACCTATCTTCCTGTCATTTTCTTAGGTTAGTAGAGGTTCCATTGTCCTGATGGAATTTGAACTTCCTGCCAGGGGGCATGGCAGGGGATTGTGGTCCTTTCAAACAAGAGAGGTTAATTAATTGAACAATTTAATTAAGTAGTCAATGTGACCTATCTTCCCATCATTTTCTTAGGTTACTAGAGGTGTGATTGTTCTGATGAAATTTGAACTTCCTGTCAGGGGGTTGTGGCAGGGGGGTTTGGCACTTTCCCACCAGAGATAGCAATTGTTGATCAATTTAATTAAGTAGTCAATCAAATTGATAGGAGTGAGAGGGGGATCTATTCCAATAACTAACACCAGAAAGTGTACCTGTAGCAGCGATGGGGGTGTGGGTTGAGAGAGGGGGGGGGGGCAATAGATTAAGTGCCTGTCAAGCAAAAGGAAATGGGGGTGACATGGAAAAGCACTTAACAGAACAATAGGTTAAGTAACTGTCAATCAAAGGAGAACAATAGGTTTGCCCCTGAGTGCATACCTACCCCTGTTGTTGGCAATCCACTCTAACAAAATGCACCAGCATCTCATTCCTGAGGGGGTCTCGAGTTGGAGGGAGTGTGGGGGGGGGGGGACAATGGGTTATGTGTAGCAACATGGAGTACCACTTAACAAAACAATAGGCTAAGGACCTGTCAGTCAAAGGAGAATAATAGGTTTGCCCCTGAGTGCATACCTGCCCCTGATGTAGGCAATCTGCACTAACAAAATGCGCCAGAATGCACCTTGTCCCCTATACTGTCTCCCTAAATAAAGAGACTTATTTCCGACAGTATACAGTAGGGGGCTTCAGTTACTGTAATTATTGTACTATTTGAAATAACAACTCACACGACCTTTCTGTTAATAAAACAATACTGTATTTTTCTAAACGGTGCACATATGAAATACACACTCCTCACTTATTCATAGCGACCCCAAAATGGCGATCTACAATTACTCGCTAAAAAATTGGCGTGCTTCTCACTCTTTCACTAGCTGAGCGCGAATCCCTCCTTCCTCCTACTGGTACCAGAAAAAATCCTCTGTTTATTAACAACTGAAAGTCAAAAAATACATGACGGTAGGCATAGGCTCTATGATGGGCTACCGCTTCATCTTGTCTCTTTGCCTTTAAAGAAGACGAAAACATAAAGGAAATGCAAAAGGTTTAACACACCCCCTATTCACCTGAACTCCGACAATAATCACAGATTTCAGCCTTCAGTCTAGATATTTCAGCATAATTGTGAAGGAGAACCATCACGCCATCCGCATATGCACAAACAGTTATATTTCCGCCAGAAAGCGTCCAACCTGTAGCCTGGGATGCTAGCATCTGAAGTAGGGGCTCCAGAGACAACACAAACAAAGTTATTGACAGCAGGCTTCCTTGAGGCACTCCCCTACAGATATTTATCGGGGGCATCAGTTGGCCATTAACAACCACCGGAGCCGAAATACCTATAAAGAGATTTGAGAGCACTCGCCATGTGTCAACAGTAAAACCAAATGCCTCCAGAATCCGAAGGAAAAAGTCGTGGTTAACATGATCAAAAGCCTTATCGCAGTCTAGAAAAGCAAGGGCATCAGGTATGGACGTTACAGCAGCAACCGAAACCACGTCATGACACTCGACTACAGGGGTAAGAACAGTACGACGAGGTACTCAGCTTTGATGTTTTGCAACAATCGTCTCCATCAGCGCCGACATCCTACTATTAACTGCCCTCCTCACTGTCTTATAATCAAAGTTTAATGAAGTAATTGTGTAAAAGCTATCAAGGGCAGCCGATCCAGGGCGTTTCGGGATTAAAACAATTTTTCCCACTTTGAACAAAGTCGGCACTACTCTACACTTTAACACTTCATTCAAAAGGGACGTAAAGGCAGGGCCCGACAACGGCCAAAATCACAGGTAAAATTCCTTGGGAAGTCCATCTACACCCAGTATGAAACGTCTTCTTTGGAAAATAATGTACACTCCTGGAAATTGAAATAAGAACACCGTGAATTCATTGTCCCAGGAAGGGGAAACTTTATTGACACATTCCGGGGGTCAGATACATCACATGATCACACTGACAGAACCACAGGCACATAGACACAGGCAACAGAGCATGCACAATGTCGGCACTAGTACAGTGTATATCCACCTTTCGCAGCAATGCAGGCTGCTATTCTCCCATGGAGACGATCGTAGAGATGCTGGATGTAGTCCTGTGGAACGGCTTGCCATGCCATTTCCACCTGGCGCCTCAGTTGGACCAGCGTTCGTGCTGGACGTTCAGACCGCGTGAGACGACGCTTCATCCAGTCCCAAACATGCTCAATGGGGGACAGATCCGGAGATCTTGCTGGCCAGGGTAGTTGACTTACACCTTCTAGAGCACGTTGGGTGGCACGGGATACATGCGGACGTGCATTGTCCTGTTGGAACAGCAAGTTCCCTTGCCGGTCTAGGAATGGTAGAACGATGGGTTCGATGACGGTTTGGATGTACCGTGCACTATTCAGTGTCCCCTCGACGATCACCAGTGGTGTACGGCCAGTGTAGGAGATCGCTCCCCACACCATGATGCCGGTGTTGGCCCTGTGTGCCTCGGTCGTATGCAGTCCTGATTGTGGCGCTCACCTGCACGGCGCCAAACACGCATACGACCATCATTGGCACCAAGGCAGAAGCGACTCTCATCGCTGAAGACGACACGTCTCCATTCGCCCCTCCATTCACGCCTGTCGCGACACCACTGGAGGCGGGCTGCACGATGTTGGGGCGTGAGCGGAAGACGGCCTAACGGTGTGCGGGACCGTAGCCCAGCTTCATGGAGACGGTTGCGAATGGTCCTCGCCGATACCCCAGGAGCAACAGTGTCCCTAATTTGCTGGGAAGTGGCGGTGCGGTCCCCTACAGCACTGCGTAGGATCCTACGGTCTTGGCGTGCATCCGTGCGTCGCTGCGGTCCGGTCCCAGGTCGACGGGCACGTGCACCTTCCGCCGACCACTGGCGACAACATCGATGTACTGTGGAGACCTCAAGCCCCACGTGTTGAGCAATTCGGCGGTACGTCCACCCGGCCTCCCGCATGCCCACTATACGCCCTCGCTCAAAGTCCGTCAACTGCACATACGGTTCACGTCCACGCTGTCGCGGCATGCTACCAGTGTTAAAGACTGCGATGGAGCTCCGTATGCCACGACAAACTGGCTGACACTGACGGCGGCGGTGCACAAATGCTGCGCAGCTAGCGCCATTCGACGGCCAACACCGCGGTTCCTAGTGTGTCCGCTGTGCCGTGCGTGTGATCATTGCTTGTACAGCCCTCTCGCATGTCCGGAGCAAGTATGGTGGGTCTGACACACCGGTGTCAATGTGTTCTTTTTTCCATTTCCAGGAGTGTATTACTGTGCTGGTAAACCTCTACGTTATTTGATTTTCAAACAGCTGAGCAAAACTGTACGTACTCAGACTTTTCTCTCTTTACTTATTCTGATCAATACTAAACTGCCACACAATTTTTTTTTTTTTTTTTGGCGCAACGCATTCTGACTTTCAATAATCCCTACAAAAGAATGGCCCTGACTAACAATAACCTATACCTTTCATGAATCACTTACCTCAAAAAAATCTTCGGTACCCAAACTACTGCAATAGAGCGTGCGCCAATACTGCCAGATAAATTAAAGATTCTAACTACTGAAGGCACTAACTACTGATAGGCATAGTTAGCAAGTGAAAGATTTTGATGGAGAACAAACAATGTATTCACCTTCATAGTGTTCAAAAGTCATACTATATATATCAGTTCATGACATCCAGTCTTACAAATTTCCTTTTTCTGACGGACACACATCCAGATCGTCCGCTCTCAAAACTCTGCCATCTCTCTCCCCACATTCACCACTGCTGGCGGCTCACCTCAAACTGTGCAACGCTATGCGCTGTCCACATCCAACTGCCCAACACTACACTAGCGAATATTCCAACAATGCCAACCAGCCACAGACTGCACACAGCACAGTCAGTGATTTTCATACAGAGCGCTACGTGGCGTTACCGACATAAAAACCTAAACAGCCTAGTTACACCAGGGACTTTTGAGAAGGCGATCCCGCAACAAGTTTGTAAAAGTCCTCAAGCTGAAAGGCAGCTAAGGGCATTGCGTTATGTTCAGGTGTAATTGTCGTATCCAAGATGGTAACTAGTGGGTCGTAAAGACTTCACTGGACTCATCAATGTCGTAGATGTGTACATGGTACTTGTCTAAGATACGCACTATATCGGCTTGCGCCTTTACCATCATGAGAGAATGAATACAAGAGCGTCGGCGACGGGTGTGATGCCGAAGCAAATGATATAAGGAAGGCAGTTCCTCCGTCACCAATGAACGCGTCTTCGATCGGATTTTCAAACCTTCCATTTGTATTCTCTTCAAGGTCAACAATTTTGCCATTACTCGCCTAATATCCGCAATTCGCAGAGGTTAGTGATCCGAAGCAGCATAAAGCTCACACGGCATGGAATAGTAATATTCGTAAATTCTCCGAAAGTCTCTCGCTTTGGCAACACAGAAAAGTATCACAGTTTGCCTGAGTCTCGGTTTTGCCAGCTGTGTCCACCAGTCAACAGTGGAAGAGTACTTCCCAGTGGACCACAGAGTACGCTCCCACACGGCTCACATCACGTCATCGAGAGAGGGGTCAGCTAGGCGAGTGACGTTTAACATCCACGAAGGGCAAAACAATTTGACTGGTTGCCGTTCAAGACTGAGAGTCCTTGGCAGAGCACAGTGCACCGGAAAAGGAAGGTGGGATGGCTACAACATTAATAATTCTATATCTCAGGCACTCCGATAAGTAAAATCTATCTAAGCTGCTACTAGAGGTCGCAGTAAAGTGGATAAATTTAACTAACGTCTGGTATTTACATATCCAGACTTCTTTCAGGTGCAAGGAGCGGACCAATTCATGTAATTCACGAGAGAAATTAAAATTTGAAGATTGATCGGTAGGGCGCAACACGCAGTTAAAATCACCACCCGACAGAATACCAGCACGACTCTTACGCAACAAATAAAGAATTTCCTCTTTGTAGAAACGCGGACGATCTACTATGAGACCAGTGCCAGAAGAGGCATATAAAAGAACCAAGGTAAGAGAACCTATGCCCCTGCCATAATCTATAACATTTCCATTTCAGCAATAGAAATGCCTTCGCGAAAGAATAAGGCAGTTCAGGTAGAAAATTTGGGTGCTACATTTAAGATTACGCGAAAACCGGATAAGGAGAAATGTCTAAATATCACATCCGACTATGTCCGTACATGTATCATAAATGAACTGACGCAGCGAAGCCAATCGCAGTTATGATTCCACACAATTAACATTTAAGGAAATGAACGTGTAGGCTTGGGTTATTGATCACAACTATACGGGGATATCGAGCAGAATTAGGCAGCGTGAGGGTCCATTGCGGAGTCTGTAGATGAATCGGACATCGCCGGGGACTAGAATCCCCGTCACTGCAATCTTTTTTCTTAGATTTCTTAAGTGCCACCGCACGGTCTGGTTGTGTACGCTGTTTCTGTCAGCTATGTGGCATGGCAGCCTCTGCAGACGGAGGTGTGGGAGGGGTCATAGGCACAGCTTCCTGACCTTCAGAGCAAGGGACACGTAATGCAGATCCAGTCACGAAGGCGCAAGCATTCTGTGGAACTGCCAATGCAACAGGTGATACTTGGCCGCAAATCTTATTCTCCTCGGGAGTTGGTGTAGGCGGCAAATTCGTGAAACCGTCGGCGGCTGGAGACGAAGGAGCAGGAGGACACTGCACCCTCTCAGACTGTAACGGAGGACACAAAGACAAAGGGGGGGGGGGAGGAGGGTGCGCTCTTTCTCAGCAACTCAGAAGGAGGGCAGTTGGAGATAACTTCTTCGCCACTCAACGTACCACGGGTGGGAGGTATCTTAATACCGAGAGACCAGGGGAGATAATCGATGCGGAGGAGGTTGGGGCAGATGAAGGCGCAGCCAAATTCTCACCATCTTGAATCTGACGTCTTGTTGCAACATGCAGAAAATATTAAAAATTTCTAAAAGCATACATGTCCAATACTACTAGACTTTGTATTGAAACTTCCCAGCAGATAAAACTGTGTGCCGGACCGAGACTCGAACTCGGGCCCTTTGCCTTTCGCGGGAAAATGCTCTACCGTCTGAGCTTACCCAAGAACTACTCAACACCCCCCCCCCCCCTCCCCACAGCTTTACTTCCGTCAGTAGCTCATGTCCTAACTTCCAAACTTCACAGGAGCTCTCCCGCGCACCTTGCAAGACTACCGCTTCTGGAAGAAATAACATCGCAGAGACATGGCAGCCGCAGCTTGGGGGATGTTTTCAGAATGAAAGTTTCACTCTGCAGCGGAGTGTGCGCTGATACGAAACTTCCTGGCAGATGAAAACTGTGTGCCGAGCCGAAATTCTTCGAAGTACTTGGGTCCAATTAGTATATTGCTCCTCAAAGGCTATTGGTAGAGATTTTTCTGAAATTTAGTCACGAGCGTTCTCGAAACATGTCACAGGCAAAGTGGTGATTCGTATTCACTTCTCCGTCCTCTAACAACGTGCTCTACTCGCAAACGGTCTGTTGTTCCGTACCCTATCTTGATGTCAGCCTGTTGCACTGCCCAATTTAAATGTGATGTGTTTTCTGTGCGATTATTGATAATTTCAGTGAATGTTATACATTATAGAAAACAGACAGGCATATGCAAAGCGTATTGTGTCTTCTCCGTCTGTTTTCTCGTGGAGTAGGATAACGATAGCGTTGTAGCGAATACTTCGCGACGGTTGAGAATCTGTTCCAGACCTCGGCGCGAACCCGCCTTTTGCATCCAGGCGCCTTAGTCGTTTATTCTCTTTACTCTTTTCTTGTTGTTTTAAATTACAGAAGAGTTTATTGTATGTTACTGTCCCCCAACAGCTGCTTACAGGAAGACGGTCCCGTCTGGCACATCAAAGGAGCTGAAGACCGTGCGTGGTGGTTGAGAAGACTGACGTTGCAGGCAGAGAATAGCGCCGTGTCCTGCTGGAACATGGCGTGGGACCGACATAGGGTACTCTTCATTTATACTGCACACTGCAATATTGCCATAGAAAACACGAGAGGTTATTACAGTTTATCGTCCCTACAGCATAGCACTCAAATTTGGTCTTGTATATCTAGCGAAAGATGCTTAGGATCCCACATGAAGGTTGAGAACAGTAACATTGTAAGCAACCACTGGTGCATTGTGCAGCTTGAAAATCAAGGGCTTCTTGACGTTGCGGGAACTGAAGCAGTATGGTCTTTATGTGTGCTCAACAGTTGAATGTTCACCCCACAAATGGGAAATGATATTTCAGTTTCCTGTCGCTCACAGTATATTATCACTTACTTATTTATAAGTATTGACTTATTTATATATCAGATTCTCTGTGACTATGTCAGCCAGAGATACATTTTCTTGGAACCAATCAGTCCGTAGTTTACCGAATTCTGATTACATAGTATAAACAAAGAATTGAGCACCGGTAATCACAACAACATGAAAAAGAGCATAAATATATAACGCATTAGAGAGAATAGTTATCACCTACTGTCAGGAAAATCTGCACAGAGTAGGTGAAGAGTGCCACAAGGAAACCCTCCCAGTTGCGTTTGACTTCCAGGATTTTATCACTCATTTATCTCAGTTGTGCTGGAAGCCTGTAGAGTATCAACAATGCTGAATATTGCATATCATCTACACTTTCCTTAAGGCCAGCATCACTGCATGCAAGCTACTACCTGTACAGTCATGCTCAAAAGTATCCCAACGACCTGAATTGCATTTCACCTGATTTGCATGCAACCCGCATAACGCAGCTGTCTAGCAGGTCCTCTAATCGCTGCTCAGTACAGTCGTTTGACTATTGAAAATGGTTCCAACAAGTCACCACTAGAAACCACTGCTCTGTATCGCAATCTCTCAAGATGTAAAGTAATACCAAGGTACTGCAAATATCAGGGAACACCTTATCACAGATAATACTGTCCTTGAGGCTTGTAAGCTCACATTTATTACAATAAATGACGTACCTGAAATGTTACCACTCTCATTATTACGTCAGATAGGTAATGCACGTAGTAAGTTCGTTGTATTCATGATTTCCTCTTCAAAGTAAAATACCGTACTTATTATTTAACACAAAAAGGCATTAAAAATGTAAGCTATTCACGAGCAGCTAGTTGAGAATATGTATGAACATTAAATGACACGACGAACCGTCTCGTTCTGCATATGGATTCAAACTCAGGTCATGCAGACTAAGCAAAGATTTCGTGACTGACAGAAACTAACCGTCATTCCTGACTAGGCATATAGAGAGTAATATACCTCGATTTTAGACAGTATCAGTTACCAAATATCAACTTTAAATTACATAACGTAAACATTTTTAACGGACGCTAATTCCTATCGAACATCTATTGTCCATGTTAACGAACTACGAGAGATGTTACATATTACTTCTTCACACGTAACTTACTTACTTGAAATGCTGTGAGGTAAAGATTTGTGTTGGACAGGGATTCGAACCCAGAACCTAATCGGATTGGTATTGAAGCTTAATCAATTGTGACATATCGGATTTTCTCGGCAGTAGCTAGATGTTTTAACTGAAATGACGAGACGAAACATTAATTTCTTCCTACCCAGGTCTCCAACTTGGCACCTATCGCTGTTATATTCTAGAGAAAACGAACGTTAAATATGGGTTTGTTACACCAGTGCTGACTGGGAATCGAACCCCACACATATCGTTGTTGACTACAACAAAGAGACGCAAGCAACCGAATTTTTCTCCACCAACAGCTCGGAATAACATCCTTGAAATTACAGTGATCTCGAAAATAGTTCTGTGTCTCACTGGGAGTCAAAACCGTCAGATATCGTTAGTGTTGACAACGAATGAAAATACATTAAAAATCAAAATTATTATACGCCAGCAGATAGGTATTCTCATGCTAGAGCTTGATAATACATAATGAAAACTTCAGTGCCGGACCAGGATTCGAACCGATTAACGCACAATATGTGGAGATGTTGAGGAATCTGCTGTTTTGAACAAACAACAAATTGTAGTCGAGCTGTGTTGCCACAAAGGGATCAAATTCAGCATTAAGGGCTGTCTGAGTTGCATTCCCAGTTGAGAACCAATTTTATCGACATACAGAAGCTCAAATAAAAAATGGAATAAGTGTCCTGTGACCCTACATGGCGTTTGTTTCGTCACTAGAAATAAATAACTAGTATAAGAAAAGATACTGGTGATAGAGTTTCTACATGTCGCCACTGCTGACTTTATTGTGGTTCAACCTAACTTCTACTTGATAGAGAAGGAATAACGTGTTTAATGTGAATTTCAGACCACAAAGGCATTATACCTTCTTCTGGCGTTGCCAGAAGAGAATAAATTCTGTCTCTCCCTATCAAAAACCATCAGCAGAAATTGGAATCGAACCCAGACCATAACTGTATGAAACTGTCATCAATCCAAGATACCACCAAATCCTCTTCTCTGTGACTCATTTTTATATTGTGACGCCGTTGCGCCACACTGGATGAGAATTCTACAGGCTCCCTGTAGTGGTTTGCAACATGTTCAGTACATTCCTTTACTCTACTGCGCTATCTGTTTGTTGAAAACATCGTGCAGTGCATAAGAAAAGCTGTAACTATTTGTCTCTCAGAAGTCTAGATCTGGCCGTATGCATTATCTCACAGCACTGTAGAATGCAGAAGTTCTGGAGGAATTGTTGTTGACTCCTGGAGTTGGTGTAGGTACGTGTCAGCTAGTAGTGTAACAGTAGGCGTGATGCACTGTAGATAGGATGTCCCGAGTTCGAGTACATTCACTTTCACATTTTTGTTAAACGCAATTCTCCTGTCTGCTGAAGTTATCAATCTAACAGAACTTTGAACATAATTCCATTCACTTCTCAACCGATAATAGTCGCATGTGGAAAAAAGATTAACTTCTGCTATATTATGTTCTTTTCAGGTTTAATAGACGGCCCGTCAGCAGATGCATCTCGAAACTTTTGTATTATGTATGGAGAGAGCGCATCGTGCCAAAATACGTCAGAAAAGTATTTTCTACATTAACTGTCGTGTGGTAGTGGCATTTTATTCTCCTTCAAACCTTTTTTGACAGCTTTAACTCGGAACAAGATTTCTACATGCATGTAATCAATAAACTACATGCAAATTGTCAGACTGCTAAAGATAACATCAGAGAATTCACATATACCGTTGATGACTAATTTCTCTCTCATGTTTACTATTGTTTTAACAACACTAAAAGAAACCTTACGAAAATTGTGCACTGTATTATAAGAAATGAAATAAAACTACCCACGATAACCTTACAACGAAAGTCTGCTTTAATAAAACTGAATCTGTTCACAAATGTGCCTCTGTCGGCATGTATTAGTAAAATACTACTCACTTAGATTTCGATTGGGTCTGTGTTTAATTGGTATGCTGCGTCATACTCGAGAGGTATGCAAATGTGGCATTTCGTAAATAAAGTGATGTGTTCCCAGAAACCCAAAATTTGCATGTCAGCAGCGGAAAGAGGCGTTACCTGTTGTGCACCATTGTAAGTTTTTCACTATTGCACTATGAGCCGAAAGTATTTTCTTGCAATTTCCTTATCAAAGTTTGATCTGAATGCTTGTAGCTCTTTCACAGAAGGGAATAAAACGTTACATTCATTGACACTGAATCTGCGACCCTAACAGACGCTTTTTACAGGTCAGCATGTTACCACAGAGCTACCAAAGAGGAATGTGTCTTGCTTTCCTCTTAGGAGGACAATGGTGGCTAGAACTCGTAAACCGCTATTTAAATGACGAGATTAGTTGCGATATCCACGTTCAACGACTTTCTTGGGCTGTAAACCGTAAATTTACAATCTTTTGTTACACCAGAAGCGACAATAACTCAGATTATTCAATGGAAATGACAGGAAAAATCAAGTGAGATTTGAGGCTTAATTCCGTGCATACCAGAAAGTAGCTCGTGTATCACAGAGTTGCCAAACATACCTTGCCTTGTTGCCAAATCTCAGTTACAGTACCAGCAGGAAGAAGACGAACCAATGTGATCCTACAGTGGGCTGGGAAGTGACCATAGCTGGCGTCTCAAAGACGCGTCTGCTGTGGCCTGGAATACGTAATGCGTCTGATTCGCATTTCTGTAACTAGGTATAGGGACTGGAGCGCAGTTACTAATAATACTCAGAACTAACTGCAAACTAAGCATCATGAATCAGTAACCTCTTTCGTAACTGTACTCAAAACTAAGAAACTCATTCACGGACGTCTTCGCGCCTTGCCGATAGTCGAGCACACCAAATAAATAAAAATAAAAAAGGAATGTATGTGTGTGTGAGAGAGAGAGAGAGAGACAGATAGAGAGAGAGAGACAGATAGAGAGAGAGAGAGAGAGAGAGAGAGAGGGAGAGAGAGAGAGAAATAAAACGGAATGCGAGAGAAGGTAAAAAACTGTTGTAAAGAAATTGAATACTGGTGTGTAAAGAAGTCTTTCATTAAAATGACACGTTCCACATCATTGCGAAATGTCGTATTCATGATCTATGGAACAAGTATTGGCTAAATGGTTCAAATGGCTCTGAGCACTATGAGACTTAACTTCTGAGGTCATCAGTCCCCTAGAACTTAGAACTACTTAAACCTAACTAACCTACGGACATCACACACATCCATGCCCGAGGCAGGATTCGAACCTGCGACCGTAGCAGTAGCGCAGTTCCGGACTGAAGCGCCTAGAACCGCACGGCCACGCGGCCGGCGAACAAGTATTAATCTAATCTAATTATATCATATCATATTGCTGACTAGCCGTGAAGAGTCATGAATTACCGAAATTTTCGCGAGTATCAGTAACCAAATCCAAACTTGGAAGTAAAAGACGGCAGTTTTTGTAATAAACCGGTACTCCTATCAAGACCCTATAATCCCTGATAACTAACCACGAAAGATGTCTGATATACCTCCATTCAGAAGTAACAAAGTGTGTATGCATTTAAAAAGAAGCGCATGATGGGAAATTCTGTGACGGAGATATGAACCCAACACGTAATCGGACTGTTAACTATTTAAAATAAAATGTTTACATATCGGTTTTTCTTACCAGCTGCTAAGTGTTTGTATCTAAAATGAGGATACAAATTTTTGTGCCTGAGCGACAATCGAACCACACTCCTATCGTTCTTTTTTATCGTCCACGAATATAGCTTAAGTATCAATTTCTTACTCACCATTAGTAAGATGTTTGCGTGTTGGGGCAGAAATTGTTGGCAACACATGAACAGACATTAAAAACGCACGGTAATTTTCACTAGCAGGCCGGTGTGCACGTGATAGGCCTTGAAATGAAATTTTGAATATTTTTGTACTGGATCAGGATTTGGACCCACATACTTACCTTTGGGAGAGACCTAGTGAAGATTGCAGTCTTGGGAAAAGGAACGAAATGATTGAACTTCACTGTTTCGAGAGGTTCATATCCTCGAAAGAGAAGTTACGAATTCGAATCACAGTCCAGCACCAAATTTTTCTACGTCTCTAATTCAATCAAGTGCAAGTAAAATAAGAGCCCTGTTCCCTTAAACGCCTATCGGTTCACCAAATAAAATAAAATTTCCTAGTGTAAGTAAGTTTACTGACGACAGTATTTCTGTTTACCATGACATCCGTCTAAGTCATTTCCCAACGTAAACCAGCTCTGCCCAGTTGGTAATGAAGGAACGTGATGTTTAATGCGGATTCTGGATTATAACGTCTTTCTCTTGAGGTTACCAGAGGTTAAGTAAATCTGTTTGTGCCTCTTAGAAGTAAATGCCTGAACCCACGCATTGAATCTGTGATAGTTCGTTCCACCAGACCATTGAGGCCACATTTCTCAGCCCAAGGAGTGTGCTGTAACGAATGATGTGCTTAGCTTACAAAATTAGTCACGGTGGAAAAAATGCGAGTCTATTAAATGTATAAGTAGAAGTAAGCTTCTGACACGGAGATTATGCTATTCTCATGTCAGCAGGATGTAAAGACTCTTCTAGGCCTCATAACCACGATATGAAGCCATTTTGAAATTTTCACTGATTCAGCAAATTTCTTAGTTCGAGAAAATCCACTGTGAAGTGTGAGGTTACCGGATAATTCGATTATTACCGTCATTATTAATATTATTTTCTTTATAACGCTGCTGGAACACATGTGCTTGAAGATAATTTAATAGCGTTTGGTCATTATAGAAGTAGTTGCCCAAGAACAGGTTCGTTCCCTGTCTACGGAATCCTTTTCATGTTATTATCAAACATCAGCAATTACTCGTAGATTACATTAAAACTAAACTAATTGTTGAAGACGTTATTTGTTAACAAAAACGTGCTGCCTTTCTTCATTTACTTGACCCTAGAAATGGCTTTCGAATACTGCCAAACGAAAAGCCGAGGGATCTTACTGCCTTCTAATATACGTCGATCTCAGTTCCTCCATATGATTTGGTCGACGTGACCTGTTTCAAGTTGTGTATGACAGAGAATGCTTTAGAAAATCAATTGTTTTCCTTTGCAATGAACAGAAAGATTTTCATTCTAAGCTATCCAAGTTCAAAATTTTCGCAATATTAGTTGAAATTTAATATTCACTTCTATAATGTAGGAAAGTATTTCTCAGTTGAAAAACCCGCGTCCGACTCATTGACCTTACACTTAGTCGCTGACCATAAATTCTAGCTCATAGTGACACCAGTTTAAGTAACCTAATGTAGCGAAGACTGTTTGCCAGTGGTATTTCTCACCGGGAAATACGCAGTTAACCCATTGGGTTCCATACGTACACTGTAACAGTAATTTCTATGTGTATGCAATGCATACGGATTGTAGAATTTAGTGGTGCTGTCTCTCCCACGTATGTACACAATATGCCTGACCTAAACGGGCCCTTCATCATTACAGGCCCTGGGTAGTGCAACATCATACTGACAACAGTAATGTGCTTATACTGACAATCTCACTGTTCGTTTTACCTGATTTTGTAATCATTTAAATAAAACAACATGACATTCCAGTGGGAGACATTTTGTCCCCATTTTCTTTCTGTGAAATTTGTCAGTAAGCTTTTTGCCTTCCAACCAGCGAAATGCGGCAGAGTACGGCCGGTAAACGATTCACAAACCACAATTTAGTGCTGTTAAGACGATTTCTTTAAACATTGTCATAGCTGAAGAAATTTAGTTTTTTCTTAAAATCGTTTTATGCAGCAGCAACGTTCAAAGATATCTCAAATAGGAAAAGCTCTTTATCGGGGTACGAAGCTTGTAAAACAAACTTCCCACTGTTTTGTCAGGTTGATCTTTTCGTCTGACAGCACTGCGTAAGTATTTTGTCCAAGAGGTATCACAAGTAGTGCTCCTGTAGCTGTGGGAATCATTGGTTGAAAACGAGTTTAACACCAATGGGTACAGTACTGCAAAATATTCAAAATGATTATCAACCTAAGGTTGATTTCATTCACAAACTGAGGTGTATTTATAATAATGAAGCTAGACTGTGTATCCTTGTGTTCCTTGAGTGGGCATTGGAAGGCATTTACACACACGTATACAATACTATGAATACTTCAAACGCTATAGTTAACGTTGCTCTCAAAAACTAATTTTGTTTTTTTAATTCTTCTGGGTCTTCAGAGTTGAATATGTGTTGTATATACAGTCTTAGACAAAAACAATGGATCGCCGAGTAGTTCACGTAAGGTGGACAATACAGTCGTGCTCCCATCAGAATTCTATGTCCGGGAATATGCTCGATCTGGAAACATTGTAGACTGTGCCACTTCCTGGAGGAAGTCTTGACTGCAGTCTGAGTACATCATTCTTGACTGTGACTTTAGTCTTGAGGTAAAACGTGAGATTAGCTAATATGACGTCCTACAACCGAAAGTACACGTCGACAAAATTTTTACCGCCCCTTTCCCCTTGGTGCTGAAGCTATGAGTGTAATTTAAGCGAATCTACAATGTATTTCGGTTTCTGTCACATTGGTAATAACAGTTTGGTTCAACAATATTTTAGCGAGAGATTTCTTGGCCGACGATCAGCCTCTGAACGCCGCATGCGACTGAGTTCTCTGGGACCCGTTTGCTGCCTACAGGCGAGGGCTGAGGCACTGCGCTGCCTCTCCTTTTGCCCACAACGTCTGCTCCACTCTTCACTCTCGACAGTGTAAAATGCTTTAATATGGTTGAGTGGTGACGCATAAAATCTGTCTACGATTTGTGTTTCACGCTCGATAGCAACGAAGGCACAAAACCATTTTTATTTAATGATTATTTTATTACACTAATATGAATACATCAATGTGGCACAGAATTAATTTCATTGTTTGTGATCCAGTGTGCTATAATTAAAGCATCACTTCCTGTTCTTTTTCCTTTCACAGGAGATTCTTCAAATAATTTATTTTTGTCATGGATTCATATGTGTTAGTCAAGTCACAGAGAGTAAATGCAATGTAACATGTTTGGATTCTCTCTTTGATTCCCCTATGGTAAATGGATGCGAAACATTGTGTCAGTAACTTTCAGAACCTGTTCTATAGCTACTCAGGCAAATCACTTGTTTTGAGGTCCATACATTAATTAATGGAGAAGTGAACGCTGTTCAAAAGTGATATTTAAAATATTCGATGGGATTTAAGGCGACAAAATTGCCCATATTTGAAGCTACCCAGAGGAAAAAGTAAGTTGCTAGAGCCGCTGTTAACAAATGTCTGCAGAGAGTTCCTAATTACTACTGTGGAAATTTAACATAGAGGCCCTATAGGAATCAAGAGGTTTATTTACTTCATACTTATCAGGAAATTTGACATAGAGGCCCTATAGTAATCAAGAGGTTTATTTACTTCATACTTATCATCCTGGCATGTGAGTCTTAAGTGAAGAACAATATTGAAATTCGTATTGTTGACGGTCGATTCGAATTTCTTCAGAGACGCTTGTATTGTGAAGCAGCTTGGCAGTCAAAAAGCCGAGGTCTATGACCATTAACACAGCTTACTGAGTCGAGCTACCCAGAGGACTTGTTGTGTAAAGGTTTTCTTCCGATTTCGTTACATAATTTTTTCTGGAAATTCGCAGCTGTATAAAATAAATCAGAAAAAAAAAGCTCACACACGGTGGCCCCTACCACGGTTAGAACTGACGACTCATTGAGAAGTTGCGACACGAGACACGGGCGGTACCATGGGTCTACGAACACACTGCTGCCAGAATGCCATTCTCATCATGGTATTGGGCGCTCAGCCTCATAATGCATCGTGAAAGATAATAAAAGTTGTCACTTATGTGAAGAATAGCATTTCTTTAGCCAAAAAATTGAATTTTTTGTCTCAGTGTCTTAATTTACGTGAGGATTACGTAGCACTAGTCATTCAAATGGAAAGGGAATATGAAGTGAATTTAGTGTGTCAATTCAGTACCATACACTGAAGTGATTTCAGTGTCACAGTGTTGCCAAATGTTTCTGACGATGTTGCCAATTCTCAGCTGTGCTAGAAACAGCTCTGTAGCGGTAATCCTGTGTTCGTGTCATAGGAGGATACGGAGAGGAGGCACGGGTTTTGGTTAATATGCAGTGTTTTCTCCTACCAATTGTGTCAAACATTCAGGTGTATAATCTTCCATCACGATTACAGATTCCTAGCAAATATATACGAATAAAACACTTACCTTGTTACTTTGTGACAAAAGTTTATTTCAGTACAATAAAAAGTCATTGGGAATCAACTTTGCCCACCTGTCATGAAAAGTAAGATAACAAACACTTAGCACCTCGAAATCGATTGCATCTATGTGCAGTCTTGTGATCATACAAGTAGAATTTCATGAATTGCACTGGAATGTAGAAAGATGTCGGTGCAAATGGAAGCTATAAGAAACACAGTTAACTAACTATTCTGTGCCACGTAATAATCAATTCATTTGAAAATTCAGAAGAGAAGAAATTAAAAATTATGCCAATTAAAAGAGAAACTAAAGTGCAGATGAGAGCACTGTGCAGATCTGCGCTTTTTCATCTTCAGATCTACACAAATAATGTATACTAACCAGAGTACTCATTCCTTTCGTAATATTTCCCTCTTGTTTAGTCTTCTAATGATGAACTGGATGCACACCCATGAGTCTCATTGTTTCTTTGTATCCTATCTTTGCGTGTTATTGCTCAGTGTTCAAAAAGCAAAATATTATGCCTCCTCTCACGAGGTATTAGAATGAGGTCGCAAGAACGCTAACGAATTATAATCTAAATACACTGAGACGCCAATTTGTCTGCTGTCATGGTGTTAAGTCGACAGAAATAGTTGGGTATTATTGCCTGCATCACCGGCATCCCATTGTCGTCTTCCCTTACTAAGATTTTCATATTACCCTGAAGACAAGATACCGAGATAAATGTGTATATTCTCCGTGACGAAACATCCCACATTCCATTCATCCTGATCCATTCGTTACGTGCATCGGCAGCAATGAGTGATTGGGAAGCTGTTGTGAGGTGACAAATAACAATAACAATGGTAGTAATAACAAATCAGTAATCGAAGATGTTTACTGCATTACAGACAATTGTTAACGATTAACAAAATAACCAAGAAAGGCTGGGTGTTTAATTGGCGCACTGCATAGGTGTACTTACCACTTTGTTACTGAATTCTGTTCTGGTTGTTTGCAGAGAGAAAAGAAAGAACCCTGTAGCCATACATATCGCTAGTGCAACGAGATAATGCCTATCAACTATCCTTGCTTTACATCACGAGACGAACATGGCGTCACCGAGCTGATATTTGAAATACATTTCTGTTTTCTCTGTGTCTCCCTCTCTCTTTTTACTTTTATTTTTATTTTTTAAGGAAAGCATCGAGAAGCGCGAGTAATAAGCAAGTAGGTATATAATCTATTTACAGTTATTTTCATTGGGATACGTAATGCAAAAATACACCTTCTAAGTGTATTATTGCGTAATTCCAATTATTGACAGTCTGTTCGTGAGCTTTCTCGCATTCAGTGGGGTGAAACCTATCACAGAACCAAGCAAAGCAAAAATTTTTATTGTCCCATGTGCAACACACAAACGAAATCTCGCTGCACTGACATGTTGCCCGATATATTGCCCGGAAAACATATCTGATTCATGTTGCTAAAAGCAGCTCTATCAGATATCAATTTGGATGCGTGCCAAGTGTATAAAAGTACATCTTGAAATACACAAAAGGCACATACAGGTATTCGACTGAAACATAGCCAAGACTGTAAATGGGGTCGACAGCATCGTCGTCTACCACCTTGACAACTCGAACGGTGACAGTGCTCGGCCGGTTACTTACATTTACTGGAATCAAAGCTACATCATGAAAACATAAAAACGTTAATAACCTGAAGACCATTAACTTTGGAACCCATAGTGAAGTAAAGCCGTCATCAGTCGGAAGATTGGTTTGAACACCACAGTGCTTTAATAGGCTTGTTGGAGGTGGTATGCCGTTGCTTTCCTCCAACCATTGAGTTGACTTACCTAGCAAGTTAATAGGGGAACCTACAGTTTAACGTGGCTATCGTACCACAGCGCAACTCGGCATTTTTCATATCAACAAACACTGCCCGAGGGGAAATAAGTGTAAAATGACATAAAGATGGTGGGACTGACCAGAGATCGAACCCAAGATCTTTATATTCATAGTCTTGCTCTTTACCACTTTGCCACCTTGTATCCACTACTGTGGCTTCTTCCTGGCATTAAAATTAAAAATCTCTCGCTTGTGCCTGCGTTAGCGGTTGCGTTTCCCTGCACCAAAGTAAAGAGAACTTAATTGAATGTAGTGCCAATGTTTAAAGAAATCGTCTTAACGGCACTAAATCTTGGTTTGTGAATCGTTTACCGGCCGAATTCTGCCGCATATCTCTGGTTGGAAGGCAAAAAGCTTACTGACAAATTTCACAGAAGGAAGAGAAGGACGAAATGTCTCCCGCTGGAAGGTCATGTTGCTTTATTTAAATGATTACAAAATCAGGTAAAACGAACAGTGAGGTTGTCAGTATAAGCACATTACTATTGTCAGTATGATGTTGCACTGCCCACGGCCAGTAATGATAAAGGGCCCGTTTAGGGGCACAATGGTCTGGTGGAACGAACTGTCACCGGTGCAATGCGTGGGTTCAGGTATTTACTTTTAAGAGGCACAAACAGATTTACTTTACCTCTGTGAACCTCAAGAGAAAGACGTTGTAATCCAGAATCCGCATTAAACATCGCGTTCCTTCATTACCAAATGGGCAGAGCCAGTTTACGTTGGGAAATGACATAGGTGGAAGTCATGGTAAACAGAAGTACTGTCGCCAGTAAACTAACTTAGAAAATTTCATTTTATTTGATGAACCGCTAGCCGTTTAAAGGAACACGGCTCTTATTTTACTTGTACTTGATTGAGCTACAGACGTTGAAAAATTTGGTGCTGGAGTGCGATTCGAATTCGTATCTCCTCTTTCGAGGATCTGAATCTCTCGGAATAGTACAATCATTTCGTTCCTTTTCCCAAGACTGCAGTCTTCTCTAGGTCTCCTCCGAAGATAATTATGTGGGTCCGAATCCTGATCCAGTAAAAAAATATTCATAATTTCATTTCAAGCCCTATCACGTGCACACCAGCCTGCTAGTGAAAATTAATGTGCGTTTTTAATGTCTGTTCATGTGTTGCCAACAATCGCAATAGGTGTCGTTATTTCTGGTCAAACACGCAACCATCTTACTGTTGGTGAGTAAGCAATTGATACTTAAGCTATTTTCGTGGATGATAAGGAAGGACGGTAGTTACTTCCTGGTGTGCATGGAATTAAACCTCAGAGTTCGCTTGATTTTTCCTGTCATTTCCATTGAATAATCTGAGTTATTATCGCTTGAGGTGTAACAAAAGATTGTAAATTTACAGTGTTCAGCCCAGGAAAGTCGTTTCACGTGGAAATCACAACTAATCTCGTCCTTTAAATAGCAGTTTACGAGTTCTATGCACTATTGGTCTCGTAAGAGGAAGCCATGACTTATACCTTTTCGGTAGGGAAATGTCCTGAGATGCGAAAAAGCGTCTGCATGGGCTTGTGGTTCCAGTCTCGCTATCCCTTGTGTGAAAGAGCTACAAGCAGTCAGATCAAACATCAATAAGGAAATTGCAAGAAAATACTTTCGGCTCATAGTGCAATGGTAAAACACTTACAATGTTACACAACAAGTAACGCCTCTTTCCGCTGCTGACATGCAAATTTTGGGTTTCTGGGAACACATCACTTTATTTACGAAATGCCACATTTGCATAACTCTCGAGTATGACGCAGCATACCAATTAAACACAGACCCAATCGAAATCTAAGTGAGTAGTATTTTACTAGTACGTGCCGACAGAGGCACATTTGTGAACAGATTCTGTTTTATTAAAGCAGACTTTCGTTGTAAGGTTATCATGGGTAGTTTTATTTCATTTCTTATAATACAGTGCACACTTTTCGTAAGGTTTCTTATAGTGTTGTTAAAACAATAGTAAACATGAGAGAGAAATTAGTCATCAACGGTATATGTGAATTCTCTGATGTTATCTTTAGCAGTCTGACAATTTGCATGTAGTTTATTGATTACATGCATGTAGAAAACTTGTTCTGAGTTAAAGCTGTCAAACAAGGTTTGAAGAAGAATAAAATGCCACTACCACACGACAGTTAATGTAGAAAATACTTTTCTGACGTATTTTGGCACGACACGCTCTCTCCATACATAATACAAAAGTTTCGATATGCATCTGCTGACTGGCCGTCTTTTAAACCTGAAAAGAACACAATATCGCAGAAGTTAGCCTTCATTCTCCATGGATTATTTTGGGTTGAGAAGTGAAGGGAATTATGTTCAAAGTTCCATTAGATTGATAACTTCATCTGACAGCAGAAATGCATCTTGAAAAATGTAGCAGTGAATGTACTCAAACTCGCGACATCTTATCTACAGGGCATGACGCTTACTGTTACGCCAGTAGCTGACGCTTAGCTACAGCAGCTCAAGAAGTCAACAACAATTCCTCTAGAACTTCCACATTCCACAGTGCTGTGAGATAATGTACATGGCCGGATCTAGACTTCTGAAAGACAGCATTTCTTTTGCACTTCACGACGTTTTCAACAAACAACTAGCGCAATAGAGTAGCTCAAGTGGAAAGGAACACTTCCTGTTTAAATTTCTGCATCCTACACTGTTGGCAGTTCTGTGTAGGTGGCAGTTACGTGATTTTATTTTGGGTGACTACAAAAGAGAGTCGAATGTATGCACTGGGTAGCCAAGGCAGTTAGTTCATGGCGATTCAGTCAACCAAGTAAATGAATGTACTGAACATGCTGCAAACCACTACAGGGAACCTGTGTGTCAGAACTCTCATCCAGTGTGCCGAAACGGCATTATGAGAGAAAAATGAAGCACAGAGAATGGGCTTTGGAGGTCTGTTGGATTGATGATGGGTTCATATACTTTTGGTCTGGGCTCGATTCCAATTTCTGCCGATGATTTTTGATAGGGAGAGACAGATTCTATTCGCTTTTGGCTACGCCAAGTGAAGAAGGTATAATGGCATTGTGGTCTGAAATTCACATTAAACACGATATTCCTTCTCTATCAAGTAGACGTTAAGTTGAACCACAATAAAGTCAGCAGTGGCGACATGTAGAAACTCTGTCGCCAGTAACCTTTCTTATACTAGTTATTTATTTCTAATGACGAAACAAACGCTATGTAGGGTCACAAGACACTTATTCCATCTTTTATTTGAGCTTCCGTATGTCGATAAAATTGGTTCCGGACTGGGAATGCAACTCAGACCGCCCTTAACGCGGAGTTTGAACCCTTCGTGCCAATGCAGCTCGACTACAATTTGTTGTTTGTTCAAAACAGCAGATTCCTCAACATCTCTACATATTGTGTGTTAATCGGTATGAATCCTGGTCCGGTACTGAAGTTTTCATTATGTATTATCAAGCTCTAGCATGAGAGTGCCTATCTGCTGGTGGATAATAATTTTCATTTTTAATGTATTTTCATTCGTTGTCAACACTAACGATATCTGACGGTTTTGACACCCAGTGAGACACAGAACTATTTTCGAGGTCACTGTAAGTTCAAGGATGTTATTCGAGTTGTTGGTGGAGAAAAATTCGGTAGCTTGCGTCTCTTTGTTGTAGTCAACAACGATATATGTGGGGTTCGATTCCCAGTCAGCCCTGAACTCTTCGTCATTTAAGCTCTACTTCAAACATGCTCACATGTCGCTGCTCGAGTAACAAACCCATATTTAACGTTCGTTTTCTCTAGAAAATAACAGCGATAGGTACCGGGCTGGAGACCTGGGTAGGAAAAAATTAATGTTTCGTCTCGTCATTTCATTTGAAACATTTAGCTACTGCCGAGAAAATCCGATATGTCACAGGGATTAAGCTTCAATCCCAATCGGATTAGGTTCTGAGTTCGAATCCCTGTGCAACACAAAGCTTTACCTCACGGCATTTCAAGGAAGTTACGTGTGAAGAAGCAATATGTAACATCTCTCGTAGTTCGTTAACATGGACAATAGATGCTCGATGGGAATTAGCGTCCGTTAAAAATGTTTACGTTATGTAATTTAAAGTTGATATTTGCTAACTCATACTGTCTAAAATCGAGGTATATTACTCTCTATATGCCTAGTCAGGAATGACGGTTAGTTTCTGTCAGTAACGAAATCTTTGCTTAGTCTGCATGACCTGAGTTTGAATCCATATGCAGAACGAGACGGTTCGTCGTGTCATTTAATGTTCATACATATTCTCAACTAGCTGCTCGTGAATAGCTTACATTTTTAATGCCTTTTTGTGTTAAATAATAAGTACGGTATTTTACTTTGAAGAGGAAATCATGAATACAACGAACTTACTACGTGCATTACCTACCTGACGTAATAATGAGAGTGGTAACATTTCAGGTATGTCATTTATTGTAATAAATGTGAGCTTACAACCCTTAAGGACAGTCTTATCTGTGATAAGGTGTTCCCTGATATTTGCAGTATCTTGTTATTACTTTACATCTTGAGTTATTGCGATACAGAGCAGTGTTTTCTATTTGTGACATGCTGGAACCATTTTCAATAGTCAAACGACTGTACCGAGGAGCGATTAGAGGACCTGCTAGACAGCTGCGTTATGCGGGTTGCATGAGAATAAGGCGCAATGCAATTCAGGTCGTTCGGATACTTTTGATCATGACTGTACATAACATTTGTACCCTGTTCTTGAGTTTATCTATGTAGTTAAATGACATCAATGTAACATATGTCGCTTTTTTCGTCTATCTAGCACCTGTATCCCGTACTTCAGTTGACCTATGTACGTATGTCGGTCTTTTCGCCTTCAGTAGTCCCTGTATAGAGCTGAAAATATCGTTGTGATACTAGTACTAGGTAAGGGAACAAGAGCAACGACCACAAAATATGAATCCATACTTAACGCAGAGCAATGTAATACAACAAATAAATACATCAAAATAGACAAATTCAGTACAAAATTAAAATAAAAAACTAAACATACAATACGTAAACTCCTCAGCGAAAAACCGAAGCTCGCCTTGAAAGATGTCAAGAAAAATCATATACCCAAATACAAAAGAATCATAATATCACCAAAAAACAGACATACACACATGCATACACACATACATTCAAATATATAAACCCAAAAATTCACATCACACATGCAGACACACATACATTCAAATATATAAACCCAAAAATTCACATCAACGAAATGAAGCAAAATAATAAAAAAAATCTACAGAAGAAAAAGACCTAAGAAAATGAAGAACGATGGATCAATCCCAAAGAATCCAAATCAATATTTTAACCATCCCCATCACACCAAACCTTTTCCCTAATTATCAGTTACATTCCCTAACCGCCATCCCAACCTGAAATTAGCGAACGAATATTGGACGATACATTTGCCCAACACGTTCAAGGAAACACTTAAATGTGCAAATTGTATCGGGTACACTACACTTCCATGAAAATTCATCTAAATGGCTCTGTAGTGTCGAAATGAGTCGTGTCCCCCTCCCTACAACAGATTTTATGGCTGACCAGTAACCTTCTATACCATTGGTACAACCATCAATTGATGTCTGGCCGCTGTGGCCGAGCTGTTCTAGGCGCTTCAGTCCGCAACCGTGCTGCTGCTATGGTCACAGGTTCGAATCCTGCCTCGGGCATGGATGAGTGTGATGTCCTTAGCTTAGTTACGTTTAAGTAGTTCTACGTTCTAGGGGACTGAGGACCTCAGATGTTAAGTCCCATAGTGCTTAGAGCCATTTGAACCATTTTCAACTAATTGATGAAGATCTGAATTCAATATTATGATTCACGACAGGATGCTGAAACACCCTATTCCCCATATCCCTACATGAAAAAAAGAAAAACATCGGAAATAACTACAGAACCCTTTGCAACATGATCCTCAATTAATTTCACCAACACTTTCTTCGTTAGATTAGGAACTACTTTAACAACTACATGTTCACATTGTGGACCTGAAATTAGAGCCCCCCAAACCCATAACCCCACCGCCGGTCGTCCCCTGCTGTACTTGGTTTTGCCAAAATGAGACTCATCGATTTCGACTGTATCATCCCCACGTCTCCGCCCCCCAAAGGCCACCTATACATTATATATTCCCAAAAACTTCGCTACGAAACGAATACCAGTCTGAAAATGTACGCTCACTCACACGACTCACACGACAGTCACACAGGATACCTCAAACACCAGCAGTATGTAGGTTTTATTATATCCCTGAAGGCCAGCTTCGATTTCTCAAGTCCGCCGCTCGTGGTCTCGCGGTAGCGTTCTCGCTTCCCGAGCACGGGGTCCCGGGTTCGATTCCCGGCGGGGTCAGGGATTTTCACCTGCCTCGAGATGACTGGGTGTTTGTGTTGTCCTCATCATTTCATCATCATCCAAGAAAGTGGCGAAATTGGACTGAGCAAAGGTTGGGACATTGTACGGACGCTGATAACCACGCAGTTGAGCGCCCCACAAACCAAACATCATCATCATCATCATCATCGATTTCTCAAACCACGCTCATCGTTTAACTGAGCGCCATAGTCGGTCCTTGCTAAACCTCCGCATGAATAAATCGTGAGTCCGACGAGCAGACGCATATGTTCGCCGCACTCACGACATCGAACGTAATCAGCAAGAAGACCAGACATTTGCAAAATTCGAATGGTTGCCATCATATCTACGCCCAAAGCCTGCTTTAAGTCTTCCATATTCGTGGGAATAGATAAATCCACAATTACAAACGAAAATGAAGAACTAAACATTCTTCTAAATGAAAAGCTATTCTTCCAAATTGTCTCAAACTTACTAAGAACGAAATTGAATACCGAAAGAGTAGGAAAGAACCAATTATTTAAACAAATGCAAAGGAAAAAAACTCTTACCCAATATCTAGCGCTGTCTTTTAAAAACACATTGATTCATTTCAGTTTACAATGACGGCGCTTGTACACAGTAGACAACCGATTTATTATCCATGGCTCGAAAGTAAAGACATTAATATCTATGGGCAAGCTATGATGTCAGTTGCCGAAGTCGACGGGTTGTGTCCCGTTCGTCAGTGGAACCCCTACTGTTTAATTAAACAGTTTACTGACTCACCGATTCGCGGAAAACCCCGCCAGACAGCTCGCCTCGTGCGGAACGTCGCCGGAACTGGGACGCTTCGTTCCCTGCAGCCGTTTCCGTAGTAACGGCTCCTCCCCTCAACAATGTGCCTCGGCGCGTTCTCTCCAGAGCTGGTGAGCTGGAGGACGCTTCACAGACTCCAGGCCCGCCGCTGGCGTCGGAACGCGTCCCGGCTGCGTCTGCACATTGCGTGTCACAATGAGGTGCGTGACGGAGGATGCTTTCTACTGAACCCTGCATTACGGCTACTTTCCTTTACTGTTTTAAGAGGGAGAGCGCTATAAAATATAAAGGATACACTTTACGTCTGACATCAGCGATCCTCTGCACATACGAAACGCAGCAGTAGTATTGAGTCTAGCTGGGAAGCTGACACACCCAGTCCCCATAAAAGCACGTTGAAGCGGAAGTGTACCCCACCTCGCACCGTATTTAATGTCCACACAGGTTGCTAATCGCAGATGGAGTTTTAAAGTGAATGTTGGCCTACTGCTGATTTATCTGCCACCATTAGAAGCACTTCTCTGTGCTGACAACCTTACAGCGAAAATGGCCTATCAGCTGGACAGGGATCCAATAAAATGGGTTGCACTAGTATACTATGGGGCCTGCAGCCCACTTTGGTTACATTGTACATTCAGGCCCGCTCTTTTTGTTTCTGGGCGGGTGGTGGGAAACAATTTCACGAGCACACGGTACAACACAACACCCGCGTCGGCAATGAAAAAGGCAAGCCGCTGTGTACCTGGTATGTTGTAAGCTGCGAAGTGTGGCTTGAGCTGAGCGATGTATTTTGGCCAGCGTTCCACGTCAGGATTGAAGGCACGAAATGGCGGCGCCGTCGATAGAGGCGGCGGCGTCGGAGGCACCGAAGTAGCTGCAGTTTGTAGCGAGACCAGTCCACTTACGGCAGCAAGCAGCTGCGTCATTTGCTGAGCCTGAAAACGTACAAGATCGGACAGCGAAGCCCGTTCCTGTGGCGAAACCACGGTTTACACAAATGAAAGGCTTATCCTGAGGCTAGCACGAAAAGAAAGCAGTACCGAGCAAAGAAAGTAAATGTTAGGCGAAACCTCGTCGCCAGCTTTTGTATCCTGCCTGGAAGGCGGCGCGTGGGTAGGAGCAGTAAAAGGCAAAACACGTCGGTACTGCTTGTCAAATATAAATCACCTTTACTCTAGCAAGACGAATACATAACTTTGCAATGTGGTGCGAAGTGTCCCGGCCGTCTGCTTTCCATCAAATGGGCAGAATGTGGAGCGGAGCTCGTAGATCTGCACAGCTCCGACTAGAGGGCGCTGTCGTCGGTGTCAGTCGTAGTGCCAACCTAATAACTCTAATACGCGCTGGCATCGTTGCTATCGATACCACAAAAAGATCGGGCCTGAATGTACAATGTAACCAAAGTGGGCTGCAGGCCCCACAGCTATACTAGTGCAACCCATTTTATTGGATCCCTATACAGCTGATAGGCCATTTTCGCTGTAAGGTTGTCAGCACAGAGAGGTGCTTCTAATGGTGGCAGATAAATCAGCAGTAGGCCAACATTCACTTTAAAACTCCATCTGCGATTAGCAACCTGTGTGTGGACATTAAATACGGTGCGAGGTGGGGTACACTTCCGCTTCAACGTGCTTTTATGGGGACTGGGTGTGTCAGCTTCCCAGCTAGACTCAATACTACTGCTGCGTTTCGTATGTGCAGAGGATCGCTGATGTCAGACGTAAAGTGTATCCTGTATATTTTATAGCGCTCTCCCTCTTAAAACAGTAAAGGAAAGTAGCCGTAATGCAGGGTTCAGTAGAAAGCATCCTCCGTCACGCACCTCATTGTGACACGCAGTGTGCAGACGCAGACGGGACGCGTTCCGACGCCAGCGGCGGGCCTGGAGTCTGTGAAGCGTCCAGCTCACCAGCTCAAGAGAGAACGCGCCGAGGCACATTGTTGAGGGGAGGAGCCGTTACTACGGAAACGGCTGCGGGGAACGAAGCGTCCCAGTTCCGGCGACGTTCCGCACGAGGCGAGCTGTCTGGCGGGGTTTTCCGCGAATCGGTGAGTCAGTAAACTGTTTAATTAAACAGTAGGGGGTCCACTGACGAACGGGACACAACCCGTCGACTTCGACAACTGACATCATAGCTTGCTCATAGATATTAATGTCTTTACTTTCGAGCCGTGGGTAATAAATCGGTTGTCTACTGTGTACAAGCGCCGTCATTGTAAACTGAATCAATGTGTTTTGAAAAGACAGCGCTAGACATTGGGTAAGAGTTTTTTTCCTTTGCATTTGTTTAAATAATTGGTTCTTTCCTACTCTTTCGGTATTCAATTTCGTTCTTAGTAAGTTTGAGACAATTTGGAAGAATAGATTTTCATTTAGAAGTATGATGAGGCGACCGATGCTTTGAGCTCCCACTTCCGTGACAGTGTCAATGAGGTGGCTGCACGCTACAAATTCTTTCGCCTCCGGCGTGGCCCTACTCAGTCGAATAAATCTTGATTAGCCGACCTTCAGGGACTAACTTCTGATTGCGACTTTAATTGCTCATGTGGACGCTCATATACGGATGTAATGATTACAGACGCTATAGCGCAGAATGTGCCGGATCACCGCATCCGCGAACAAATCCTCAGATTTTACCCTCTAACGGTAAGGTTGGGGTTGGATCTGACCCTAGTGAGTCTGTTTTGTTTGTAACTCCCCACTCCCTTTCCTGAGAGCGCTGTGGTTCCAGCTACCCTACCAGCCAGTCGTCCCGAGAACGCCGAGGCGGCCACGTCAATCTGGTGAGTGACGTGCAGCTACCCTCTCTGTCCGAAACCTACATTACCCGCGCTCGCGTTGGATCCGACCCCACCTTACTGTTTACGTCACGAAACTTCACCTTACCGTTAGAGGGTTAAAAACCCGTCTTTGCAGGAAGTAGAGGACTTCCTAGACAGACAAGATACTTTAGACATGGCTACTTCCGCGTTCGACGTGACCCCGGGTCTGTGTACTGTTAGCGTGCCACAACACGAGCCGTCCAAGCCAGCCACGCCGCGTAGCTCGCGCGCTCGTAAACACGTTTCAAACCAGGCACCCTCTAAGAAACTTAAATCATGTGCGAACTGCTTTCGTGCCCACCCACGGGACAATTGCCCATCCCGTCAAGCACAGTGTTATTTTTGTAGTAAGAAAGGACATGTGCAAGCTGTGTGTAGTAAGAGAAATTCTTAGCCACAACTTGTCTCGCGTTCGCGGAACTCGCGTGGGTGTCACCGCAACGGCAACCACCATGATCATGATTCACATCAGCCTATGGACGTTAATGCCATTTATTCAAAGCCTTCTCCTTCATGTGCTTCGAAAGTTCGTCGTGTGAATCAAGTTTTGTCAGACACTTCCTCTCTCATTCAGCTCGATGTGAGGAAACTTTTTGTTACTTTGACCATTTGTGGACGTTCTGTTCGCTTGTAGCTGGACACTGGTGCGTAAGTTTCCTTACTGAACAAATCTACGTATGACTTGCTTGGTTCGCCCCCGCTTCGTCGTTTGCATTCGACGCTGACTGCATTTACTGGACAGGAATTCTCAGTGCTCGGCGTGTGTAGTTTGCAAACCACGTATGGTACAACGACACGTACAGTGTCTTTCCATGTGCTCCGCTCTAGTGATGCTAAGAACATTTTTGGCGCCGGCCGCGGTGGTCTAGCGGTTGTAGGCGCTCAGTCCGGAACCGCGCGACTGCTACGGTCGCAGGTTCGAATCCTGCCTCGGGCATGGATGTGTGTGATGTCCTTAGGTTAGTAAGGTTTAAGTAGTTCTAAGTTCTAGGGGACTAATGACCTCAGAAGTTGAGTCCCATAGTGCTCAGAGCCATTTGAACCATTTGAACATTTTTGGCATGGACGCATTTGAACTTTTTGGTCTCACAATTCAGGACAATGTACTATGCAACCACGCTAGTGACCATGCAGACAGTGTTGCCGCACTATGCGATGATTTTGCTGAACTCTTTTTTTGATGGCCTTGGTTGTGCCACAGACATTGCAGCGCATGTTGCAGTTAAAGACAGTGCCACGCCTATTTTCCGGCGCGCACGCGCGGTACCGCACGCCCTGCGCGACGCCGTAGCTGCTAAACTTACGCATTTGCAAGACAGCGGTGTCATTGAACCTGTTTCTGTTTCGCCATAGGCCTCGCCTATAGTGTGTGTGAAGACACCAAACGGTCGACTCCGTATTTGTGCTGACTTTAGGTCTACAGCAAATCCCCAGACAGTGGTAGTAGCTACATTTCCCTTACCGCGTCCTGAAGACATTTTTGATAAGCTTGGTGCGGGAAAATTCTTTTCCACGATTGACTTGCGGGACGCATACTTTCAGATTCCGCTCGACGAACAGTCGCAGCGCTATTTTGTGATCAACACCCACCTTGGACTGTTCAAGTTTCGCCGCCTTCCGCTCGGTTGTGCTTCGGCTCCTGATATTGTTCAGTCTTACTTGCAGCAGTTGTGTGCCACCGTCCCTGGTTGTTGCAATTATCTGGACGATGTAGTTGTATCAGGTCGCACCCCTGACGAACATTTGCAGAATTTGCGTTCCTTATTTACTGTACTTTTGCAGGCAGGACTCAAGTGTAACAGAGACAAGTACAAATTTTTTCATACTGAGATTCAGTATACAGGACATATGATTAACGGCCAGGGTATCCACCCCTCGCCGTCATATGTCAGCGCGATTAGAGACTTGCCAGCGCCCAAGAACTTGTTGGGCAAAATTACATATTATGTTCGGTTTATACCAAATGCAGCGCAGATTGTAGAGCCTTTGCATCGCCTTCAGCGTAAGAACGTTCCTTTCGTTTGGTCTTCGGATTGTGACGCTGTTATCCACAAGCTCAAATCTGCTTCGTCGAGTGATCGCTGTTTGATTCCTTTCGATCCCTCCAAACCACTTGTTTTGGCTGTCGATGCATCTTCTCACGGCATCGGCGCGGTTCTCTCGCACCGCATTGATTCTGTCGATCGCCCCATCGCTTTTGCGTCTAACTTCCTCAGTTCTGCTCAGCAAAACTATTCTCAAATCGAGACAGACTTTAGCTATTGTATATGGAGTAACAAAGTTTCATTATTTTTTGTAGGGTTGCAAGTTCTATTTGGTCACCGAGCGTAAGACTTTGACGTCGTTGTTTCACCAGTCAAATCCAGTTCTAGCCCGTGCTGCAGAAAAGTTGCAACATTGGTCTTTGGTTTTGTCTAATTACAATTACGAAATTTTGTTTCTGCCTACGGCCCAGCATGGCAATGCTGATGCTTTGTCTCATCTACCTATCAGTCCTGACGAAGTGTTTGATTCTTCCAAATTGTCATGCATGTTTATTGATTCGCAAGATAAGGTTAGCTGGTGGTTTTCCAGTGGATTTTCGTCGCATTGCTTCCGCGACGGCCGCCGATGCTTGTTTGCAGATTGTTTTACGGTTCCTTCGTACTCAATGGCCTCCGTCTGCTATGCAGATTAGTGATCCCCTTGTTCGACGTTACTTTGTGCAGTGGTGTTATTTTGTTATGAACTGACAATTATCAGTCTCGTGTGGTTGTACCTCGCTCTTTGCAGTCGTAAATCCTCCTCTTACTGCATGCTGGTCATTGGGGGTATAGTGCGGACGAAGCAATTAGCGCGTCGTCACTGCACTTGGGTCGTTATTGATAAACAAATTGAGAATTTGCTTGCTAACTGTCGCTCTTGCACGGAGCATCATATTGCTCCCCGCCAGCGCTTCTTTGCGTGGCCGACTCCTACTTCGCCTTGGCAGCGCGTTCATATTCATTTTGCGGGACCATTCTGGGACACCCGCTGGTTGATAGTTATTGATGCGTGCAGCAACTTCCCTTTTGTTGTACCTATGTCTTCTACTACATCTACCAGTACTATTCGGGCTTTAACGTCTAGTTTTTGCATTGAGGGCGTTCCGGAAGTTGTTGTCTCTGACAATGGCCACCAATTCGTGTCCTCAGAGTTTGAAGCGTTCTGTGTTGCTAGTGGCATTCGCCATCTGACCTCAGCCCCGTTCCACCCCCCAGTTGAACGGTGAGGCTGAACACTTAGTGCGTACGTTTAAGTCGCAGATGATCAAGTTGCGCGCCAAACACTCTTGCGAGCACGCACTCTGGACGTTCCTTGCTTTCCATCACTCTCAGCCGCACGGCGCCCATTCCCCAGCAGAATTGCTACACAACCGCGCACATCGGTCGTTCCTGCAGCTATTGCACCCCCCGCTGCTCGCTCCCGCTGCTTCGCCTCGTTCTGGCTTGGCGCTGCATGATTTGGTGTCCTATCGAGTTTTCTCTGGCAGGCAGCGCCAGGAGCAGGGGCGCATTCTTCGCCGGCTCGGCCGCGCCTTATTTGTCATTTCTGGTCCCTCCAGCACTGTCAAGCCACACCAGAACCAGATCCGTTTGTGTCGTCCTCGGTTTTCTGCCGCTGGTTGTTTTCCGGCAGAATTGGAGGAGGTATAGGAAGATGCAAGTATCATTTTTCCCGCACGATGTTAGAGAGTGGAACTGTACAGAAATAGGCTGGAGATGGTTCGATGCACCCTCTGCCAGGCACTTTAAAGTCAGTTACGGAGTAGTCATGTGTTGTCTCCCTACACCCTTTATCGTGGTTAGCACCTGTTGGTGGTGCAAGGACTGGTCTGATGGAACTTTCCTCGCTGGTATGTCCTCTTCATCGCTGTACATCCATTGCCACGATATGCATTGCAAACTTCCTACGGTAATCGAGCGTTGGTCCCCGTCTACAGTTCTATCTTCCAGTAATTTACTCATTAGAAGGTCTACGATTCCTGGATGTCACCTCTCAAAGCCGGCCGGAGTGGCCGTGCGGTTCTAGGCACTGCAGTCTGGAGCAGAGCGACCGCTACGGTCGCAGGTTCGAATCCTGCCTCGGGCATGGATGTGTGTGGTGTCCTTAGGTTAGTTAGGTTTAATTAGTTCTAAGTTCTAGGCGACTGATGACCTTAGAAGTTAAGTCGCATAGTGCGCAGAGCCATTAGCCACCTCTCAAACCAACCCTTCTGCTGGACAAGATACCGCGTAATTTTCTATTTTTCCCATGTCGATGCAGTACCTCCACATTAGTCACTGGATCTACGGTTTAAGTGTTCAACAGTATTCTGTAGCGCCACTTCTTAAAAGCTTCTGTTCCCTTCTTGCCTGAACTGATGTTCATTCAACATAAGGCAAATAGCTTCAGAAAAAATTTCAAAATTTCTATTTACATTCAATGTTAGTGCATCTCTCTTTCTCAGAAACACTTCTTTTTCAGAATCTCATTTCTAGCTATTGCTTTTTTATTTTATAGCCCTTTGTTCCGTTCATCGTCAGTTATTCTCTTGCCCATAGAGCAAAACTCATCCCTGACATATCTGAAATGTTACCACTCTCATTATTACGTCAGATAGGCTCTGAGCACTATGGGACTTAACTTCTGAGGTCATCAGTCCCCTAAACATAGAACTACTTAAACCTAACTAACCTAAGGACATCACACACATCCATGCCCGAGGCATATGTAGGGTAACAGGACACTTATTCCACCTTTTATTTCAGCTTCTGTACGTCGATAAAATTGGTTCTGAACTAACAATGCAACTCAGACCGCCCTTAACGCGTAATTTGAGCCCTTCGTGACAATACAGCTCGACTACAATTTGTTGTTTGTTCAAAACAGCAGATTCCTCAACATCTCCACATATTACGCGTGAATGGGTTTGAATCCTGGTCCGGTACTGAAGTTTTCATTATCAAGCACTAGCATGAGAACACCTATCTGCGGGTGGATAATAATTCTGATTTTTAATGTATTTTCTTTCGTTGTTAATACTAACGATATTTGACGTTTTTGACGCCCAGTGAGACACAGAACTATTTGTGAGATCACTGTAAGTTCAAGGGTGTTATTCCGAGCTGCTGGTGGAGAAAAATTCGGTAGCTGACGTCTCTTTGTGTGCAGTCAACAACGATATGTGTGGGGTTCGATTCCCAGTCAGCACTGAACTCTTCGTAATATTATTTCTAGTTCAAAGATGCTCACATGTCACTGCTGGTGTAACAAACCCATATTTAACGTTCGTTTTCTCTAGACTATAACAGCGATAGGTGCAGGTTGGAGTCCTGGGAAGGAAAAAAATTAATGTTTCGTCTCGTCATTTCAGTTAAAATACCTAGCTACTGTCGAGAAAATCCGATATGTCACAGTTTATTGTGCTTCGATAACAATCCAATTAGGTTCTGGGTTCGAATCCTTGTCCAACACAAAGCTTTACCTCACGGCATTTCAAGGGAGTTACTTGTGAAGAAGCAATATTTAACATATCTCGTAGTTCGTTAACAAGGACAATAGATACTGGGTAGGAATTTGCGTCCGTTAAAAATGTTTACGTTTTGTAATTTAAAGTTGATATTTGCTAACTGATACTGTCTAAAATCGAGGTATATCACTCTCTGTACGCCTAGCCAGGAATGACTGTTAGTTTCTGTCAGTCACGAAGTCTTTGTTTAGTCTGCATCACCTGGGTTTGAATCCATATGCAGAACGAGACGGTTCGTCGTGTCATTTGAAGTTCATACATATTCTCAACTAGCTGCTCGTGAATAACTTAAATTTTTAATGTAATTTTGTGTTAAATAATACGGTATGTTACTTTGAAGAGGAAATCATGGATGCGACGAACTTAATACGTGCAATACCTATCTGACGTAATAATGAGAGTGGTAACATTTCAGGTAGGTCATTTACTGTAATAAATGTGAGCTTACAACCCTTAAGGACAGTCTTATCTGTGGTAAGGTGTTCCCTGATATTTGCAGTACCTTGTTATTACTTTACATCTTGAGTTATTGCGATACAGAGCAGTGTTTTCTATTTGTGACATGCTGGAACCATTTTCAATAGTCAAACGGCTGTACCGAGGAGCGATTAGAGGACCTGCTAGACAGGTACGATATGTGGGTTCCATGCGAATCAGGCGAAATGCAATTCAGGTCGTTCGAATACTTTTGAGCACGACTGTACCTATTAGCTTTTCTTTGCTATTTGGGGAGTAAAATAACTGATGATGGTCGAAGTAGAGAGGATATAAAATGTAGACTGGCAATGGCAAGGAAATCGTTTCTGGAGAAGAGAAATTTGTTAACATCGAGTATAGATTTAAGTGTCAGGAAGTCGTTTCTGAAAGTATTTGTATGGAGTGTAGCCATGTATGGAAGTGAAACATGGATGGTAACTAGTTTGGACAAGAAGAGAATAGAAGCTTTCGAAATGTGGTGCTACAGAAGAATGCTGAAGATAAGGTGGGTAGATCACGTAACTAATGAGGAGGTATTGAATAGGATTGGGGAGAAGAGAAGTTTGTGGCACAACTTGACTAGAAGAAGGGATCGGTTGGTAGGACATGTTTTGAGGCATCAAGGGATCACAAATTTAGCATTGGAGGGCAGCGTGGAGGGTAAAAATCGTAGAGGGAGACCAAGAGATGAATACACTAAGCAGATTCAGAAGGATGTAGGTTGCAGTAGGTACTGGGAGATGAAGAAGCTTGCACAGGATAGAGTAGCATGGAGAGCTGCATCAAACCAGTCTCAGGACTGAAGACCACAACAACAACAGGTTTAATCCTGATTCGCAGGGCAATTTGCAACACATTGTTCATTATTTCCGGTCCCGTAGATTACGAACGACTATACAAAGAGTGTGACTAAAATATTGGTCAAAGGTTTTGCTTCGGAAGAGAGTTTTTCTTCGGTCAGTACCATACTACTCTTGTAACGTCCCCTTGGAAAAATTATGAATGTGCTAGTAAACGTTTACGTTATTTGATACAAAGACAGCTGAGTAAAACTGAACGTACTCAGACATTTCTCTCTTTACTTATTCTGATCATCACTAAACTGACACACAATATTTTTTAGCGCAACGCAATCTGACTTTCAATAATCCCTACAAAAGAATGGCCCTGACTTACAATAACCTAGACCTTCTATGAATCACTTACCTCACAAAAATCTTCGTTACTCGAACTACTGTAATACAGCGAGCGTCAATACTGCCAGCTAAATAAGAGTCTAACTACTGAAGGCACTAACTACGGATAGGCATACCGTATTTACTCGAATCTAAGCCGCACTTTTTTTCCGGTTTTTGTAATCCAAAAAACCGCCTGCGGCTTAGAATCGAGTGCAAAGCAAGCGGAAGTTCTGAAAAATGTTGGTAGGTGCCGCTACAGCTAACTTCTGCTGTCGAATATACACTCCTGGAAATGGAAAAAAGAACACATTGACACCGGTGTGTCAGACCCACCATACTTGCTCCGGACACTGCGAGAGGGCTGTACAAGCAATGATCACACGCACGGCGCAGCGGACACACTAGGAACCGCGGTGTTGGCCGTCGAATGGCGCTAGCTGCGCAGCATTTGTGCACCGCCGCCGTCAGTGTCAGCCAGATTGCCGTGGCATACGGAGCTCCATCGCAGTCTTTAACACTGGTAGCATGCCGCGACAGCGTGGACGTGAACCGTATGTGCAGTTGACGGACATTGAGCGAGGGCGTATAGTGGGCATGCGGGAGGCCGGGTGGACGTACCGCCGAATTGCTCAACACGTAGGGTGTGAGGTCTCCACAGTACATCGATGTTGTCGCCAGTGGTCGGCGGAAGGTGCACGTGCCCGTCGACCTGGGACCGGACCGCAGTGACGCACGGATGCACGCCAAGACCGTAGGATCCTACGCAGTGCTGTAGGGGACCGCACCGCCACTTCCCAGCAAATTAGGGACACTGTTGCTCCTGGGGTATCGGCGAGGACCATTCGCAACCGTCTCCATGAAGCTGGGCTACGGTCCCGCACACCGTTAGGCCGTCTTCCGCTCACGCCCCAACATCGTGCAGCCCGCCTCCAGTGGTGTCGCGACAGGCGTGAATGGAGGGGCGAATGGAGACGTGTCGTCTTCAGCGATGAGAGTCGCTTCTGCCTTGGTGCCAATGATGGTCGTATGCGTGTTTGGCGCCGTGCAGGTGAGCGCCACAATCAGGACTGCATACGACCGAGGCACACAGGGCCAACACCGGCATCATGGTGTGGGGAGCGATCTCCTACACTGGCCGTACACCACTGGTGATCGTCGAGGGGACACTGAATAGTGCACGGTACATCCAAACCGTCATCGAACCCATCGTTCTACCATTCCTAGACCGGCAAGGGAACTTGCTGTTCCAACAGGACAATGCACGTCCGCATGTATCCCGTGCCACCCAACGTGCTCTAGAAGGTGTAAGTCAACTACCCTGGCCAGCAAGATCTCCGGATCTGTCCCCCATTGAGCATGTTTGGGACTGGATGAAGCGTCGTCTCACGCGGTCTGAACGTCCAGCACGAACGCTGGTCCAACTGAGGCGCCAGGTGGAAATGGCATGGCAAGCCGTTCCACAGGACTACATCCAGCATCTCTACGATCGTCTCCATGGGAGAATAGCAGCCTGCATTGCTGCGAAAGGTGGATATACACTGTACTAGTGCCGACATTGTGCATGCTCTGTTGCCTGTGTCTATGTGCCTGTGGTTCTGTCAGTGTGATCATGTGATGTATCTGACCCCAGGAATGTTTCAATAAAGTTTCCCCTTCCTGGGACAATGAATTCACGGTGTTCTTATTTCAATTTCCAGGAGTGTATGTAGCGCTACACAGGCATGCTTTGTAGGCACAAAGATAAATACTGGCGCCAAAACATCTGCGTCAGTAAATAAATTTAAAAAAAAAAGAAAGGTGGAAGACGAGTTTTTTTTTTCTCTGCCCCGAGTTTCGACCACTGCATTTTCATACATTATCCAATGAAGTAAATACAAATTCCATATTGTTCATCTTCGAATGTAGCAGAATTTCAATGTACTACGAAAATCCGACTGGCAAGGCTGTTTAGGATGTTTGTCAATATGGCCAACTCTACGTTCTGAATTTTTTCCTACCTGTGAGAAGAGATGGTTGCTAATAGGAACCTGATGAAATGTGAATCACATGCAGTATTCTCTTCACCATAAGAATAATACGAATATAAACATTTTGCCATGTATTCTTTCGTGTTTGCTGCTATCTCACTTAAATCCTGTCTGCCTAATAAACTACGAAACTAGAGTGAGACAACCGCAAACGCGGAAGGATATACGTATCGTGTCATGTTTATATTCGTATTACTCTTATGCCTAATAGTGATACACTCAGAAATGAAGCACGGCAACTGTCTAGATTTTTAAATCTAAGATGACTCTAATTTCTGTGCAGAATTTGATGTACTAAAGAAGCGGCCGCAAAGATTTTCAAACGGAGAAAAATTTTCGCCTAACTCTCGTTCAGATGATGTTCTATCATACGCAGTCTATTATTTGCAAAGAAAACGGCACTTATCAGATCAAAGCAAAATAAGCAATCGATTCAAACCAGACGGAGCACGTGGAAAAGGAAGGGTAATCATATAAATACGGACGGAGCGCCTGACTCACAGCAATGGCTATTTGGTAAAGCTTACGACTCGAACGAAACTACTGTCGCTGTATCGTCATTCATTCGACGTAAATTGTGTCTCATATTCCAATGGACCAACTTTGTTTCGATTTGGAGGTGCGGTCTAAAACTTTTCTCTCCTCTTGAATTTCGAGTCGCAAATTTCAGGTGCGGCTTAGATTCGGGAAATTATTTTTTCCTTTATTTCGAGTCTCATTTTTCAGGTGCGGCTTAGATTCGAGTGCGGCTTAGATTCGAGTAAATACGGTAGTTAGCAAATGAAAGATTCTGATAGACAACAAACAATGTATTTACCTTAATAGTGTTCAAAAGTCATCATATATATATATATATATATATATATATATATATATATATATATATATATATATATATATATATCAATTCATGACATCCATCTTTACAAATATCCTTTTTCTGGTGGACACACGTCCAGATCGTCCGCTTATAGCAACCTCTCAAAACTATGGCATTTCTCTCCCCACAGCCACCCCTGCTGGCGGCTCACCTCCAACTGCGCAACGCTACGCGCTTTTCACATCTAACTGCGCAACACTACACATGCGAATATTCCAACAATGAGTCCAACCCGCCACAGACTGCACACAGCATAGAGAGTGATTTTCATACAGAGCGCTACGTGGCGTTACCAACATAAAAACCTAAACAGCCTACTTACACTCTGTGTTCTTCACAAGTACAGTGCAATGTGCTTTCGGACATGCATGGATATATGCACGCATGCATGTCCGCGGAAACACTGCTTCGTATTTCTGAACAACACAGAAACTGCAGCATCGCATTTATCTGTCGACACTGGGCAAGCGACTCTCAATTAACATATCTCCCCTGTACGGGAATATACATACTGTATCTGTCTATTTTATGTGTTTGTGTTGTAAAGATTGTTATCGGGTCTGTCCTTATGGCCGCCATTTGTGTTGTGTGTAAATGTGTGACTGGTGGTAACATTTATGGTTCAGGTTTCACCATTCAAATTTAATGTGTGTAATCTATCGCCAAGAAGTGTACGTAGGGCATAAGTGTGTAATAAAATTTGATTGCAAGCTTGCTGCAGCATAAACACAGTATGGTAGCAGTGGATGGATTACAATGTTTCGGATCAATCTTTGAGATAAATAATCTTGTAATGTAATTCAAGAATTCAGGGCTCCTCATTCGTCGCTCATCTGATTGCGCTCTCAGCCTATAAATGTTGGCCGGGGAGTCTAGATACGCATGGCAATGTTGGTCTATTGAATTTCCAGTTAAAACGTGACTGTGAATTTTATATTTCTGTTAGTTATATGGGGGCTCATATTCTACAGAGGCAGCGTCCCACTGCCACACTTTTCCTAATGTGAAGAGGGGTGGCCTAGCGGTTCTAGGCGCTACAGTCTGGAATCGCGCTGCCGCTACGGTCGCAGGTTCGAATCCTGCCTCGGGCATGGATGTGTGTGATGTCCTTAGGTTAATTAGTTTTAAGTAGTTCTAAGTTATAGGGGACTGATGACCTCAGAAGTTAAGTCCCATAGTGCTCAGAGCCATTTGAACCATACTGGAAGCGTGTGCGCCTGCACGTATAGCGATTTATTTGCCAGTATGTTGAGCCTTGTATTTTGTCGTCAAGGTATCGGTTGAGTTAGCCAGTCTTTGTTGTATTCTCGTCATCGCCCATTAGGTATATTAATTCACTGTTTATCAAATCTTTTGACATTATTGGTCTCGTTTCAAATTAGAAAAAAGAAAACGGCTGGAAATACTGTTTTATTGATTTTTGAATAGAAAAGGTGTTATGGAATTTTTAAAAAAAGTAAAAGTGGTAGACCACTTAGCTACGAACCGTAGGCTCACAGGATCTAATCCTGCTTGGGTAATTTTTTTTCCAATCTGTTGAAAAAAAAAAAGTAAGCAGTTGGTGCTAAATCCCTTAGTTTATTAAGCACTTTCAAACTTCCCATAATAAGATTACAAAAAAGTGGGTTAGTGTCTTTTATTAGTAATAAAAACGTCCTGGGGCGCTGGTTCTAACCTCGGCTCTGCTTAATTTTTGAATAAAAATCAACAGCAATGGCAGCTGAAGACTTCCGGCATAAGAAATCAAGTCAGCCTCGTTTCGCCAATGGCCTTGTCAAAGACGGAAGACGGTGGACAGGCGATGGTGGTTCAGGACCCTCTCTTATCCTAGGGGTGGGAAACTGCCCCTATAAGACGGAAGAATTAGTAGTTATCAAGCATTAGGATGTAGAAAGTAATGAAAACCACTGCATTAACGGCACATAATGTGTATCCACAGGACATGGGGCGTGTAACTGAAAAAGTTTCATGACTGTCACTGCATTGGCAAAAGATTTCAAACTAATCCCACATTCGGATATCCTGTAGGTGACTGTCGAGGGTGAGGAGACCATGAGAAAGAGACTGATTATCCAGTAAAAGGGTAACATTTTACGAGTCGGTGCGTTGAACGTCAGAAGACTCAAAAATGAAATCCTAAGGCTAAGTCCAGATGTAGTGAGGGCCAGTGAAGTGACGTAGAGCCTGGACATCTGACACTCAGCCATTATTTGGCCATTTGCCAGCACCGTCTCGCTTCAAGTCCAGAAAAAGTTTTGTAAGGGTCTATGTAAAGAACAACAACACAAACCAAAGGCTAGGCACGTGGAGAAAGAGAGTAGAGACTGCTCCTCTAGGCTGGAGACAACCAAAAGAAGAACTACCTCCTGGTGATAAAGAGAGCTGGTGTGCCTGGGAGTCCCTCAACAGATTACTAACTGGTGTTGGGCGGTGAAAAGAAACTCTTGAAAAATGGGGAATAGGAACGCCGTGTTGGTCTGTCTCGTGCATAGGCGCCCCTTCCACGCTGCTGCAGCTGCTGTATGGCTGTCTGCATCACTGAGGCACGCACGCCACCCCACAACGGCGAGGATCTTCTCGCTAAACAATGGAGGTGGAGTCGGGATGGAGTAATTTAGTTTACATTGTCCAATATTTTAGTTAGAGCATAAACGACATGAGGGTATCACAGATTCTCTGTATTCTCCGTTGCACTGATAATCGCCAGGTAAAATTTGCTACTCTGATATGTATATGTCTACTTAATCGTATTAATCTTCTCCTTATATGCTTATAAAAAATTTATAAATTAGTTAGGTATATATGTAGATACACAGTTAAAACTTAATGAAGCCGTTACCAGTGGGTGTAGCTATTCGAAACAGAGGAAATTTGTAGGCATTTTGCGTGAAGCCCATGGTGACACGCGCAACATGGAAGCGACAAACCGTGTCACGCCAAAAATTTAGGTCTCGATGTCAGAGAGCGCAGTGCCGCCATAGCAAGGACGACGGCTTCAACGTTTTGGAAGATGCTGATTCAAAAGTGTGCAGCGCCTTCCGTTTCACTGTTCTTGCTAACGATGAAAATTCTGAATTTTATTTTTCGTTTTCTGTACTGCTTATCGACGTACCGGTAACCGTCGACTGCATTACGTACCACCACTACAATGATTCTGGGTTGGCCTGAACGGTGGGCCCCGCACTGTGTGGACTCTGCCCGTGTTGTTACGACGCCCACAGCCGGGATGTCGGAAGCGGGAAGCGGTTCAGACCACAAACGGGAGATTAGCTGACCGCTGACCGCTAACCGCATGCTGTCACAGCGAGGACATGACGCACTTCCCACACACACACACACACACACACACACACACACACACACGTAAACGCCTGGAGTATTGCTGACGCACATCCACAATGGTCCACTTACGCAAATACGACCTGGAGGCGAGAAATCGCGATCCTGCAATAGTAGCTTCCCACTAATCGACAGATTTGTGCCAAACATGTTAATAAGAGACGGCACTATTGTCCCTTGCAGAAGAAAAGAAAAAAAAAGGCATGGGAAATTTAATACTACGCAATATCAGCAAGATTGGTGATTTTTATAGAAACACAAAATATTGCGCGGACTTCAATGCGGCGTGCTTTTAATAGTTTTCACAACGGATCTCTTGTCTTCACATCTGCAGAAAGCCCACCATTGTAAACACGTTGTCAACACAGGTCGCTCAATCCTTTTGACGAGGCTTGTAACTGGCAGGGTTAAAAACGAACTAATAGATGTCCACCATTTAAAATAAAAATTTGTTGAAGCTACGTTACAACACAATAATGGTCATCACATTCTAAAACAGCTTTTCTGCTTAAAGGAACGAATAATTTGGAGGAGTGAAAGTTGTATTGTGTCACAAATTAGCAAATCAGTCATCGACACCGTACTCGTCTGTACTGTAAACGTATATGTAAGCTTACAACCAGTGGTCTTGCTAAGAAAACACAGTGGGCATCTGCTATTCTTTGTTTCAGCTGATACAGGATCAGTGATTTAACAAGTAACTGTGTTCACTATACTGCGTATCGTGCTGTGGTCGGTATTAGTTCTCATCAAGCAACACTTCTAGCGAGCGTAGTACTGCATTACGTTCACTAATAGGACCACAGACACAAGTTTACGGAACAATCTAGTGAACAAATCGTCGACCTGGATGTAGCATTTCGGCGTACACCACTATTGGTAGCTGCTGTTAAACCTTGTGTTATTCACGTCCCTCCGGTTTACACACGCGAGCGAACCAACATTGATCACAGTGTATGAAGCTCTACAGTACGCCGTCCTACGTGAAAAGCTTCCGACAGCAAGTCTGCGTTAACTGAGGCGGGCGGGCAGCCGCGGTGCCACAGCGCAGCGCTCGGCCCCCGGCCGCCCCCACACCAGACGCGGCGCCGGCCTCTGCCGCCGCCGTGTGGGGGCGGAGCGGCGGCCCGGCGCTCACCGCTCTGCCACTGGGGGGCCGCGGCAGCTCGCAGGGCGGCCGCGCCTGCCGTCCAGCTGCTCCAGCAGCCGCGGCTGCCCTGACTCCAGCTTCTGCCGCTGTAACAGACACACACTCACACTGGCAACTCGTCTGATAACTCGGTACCAATATCCAGCAACAGTAGCTCAATTTCTTCACTAATATAGTAACGATACGAGGTGAAAATAATAGTGCATTTACGGTTGAAGCCCCTCTTGGTACTACATATCTCAATAGCTATCATATCCCAGGGCTGTATTCACCATCTGTACGATTGACTGGATGCCAGAGTCTGTATGTGTTATCATTTGACGTACTCCACATGCAGTGTTGCAACAATAAATCTTGAGTGAGCTATCAACCTCCAAAAGCACTTACTTTTTTTCCGGCAGTGTATTAGCAACCGTGAGTCGCAACATTTGCAGACAATAATCCTATACTGTGAGATCATCAGAGTACATCTTCTACCTCTAGTCCACGTTCACCATACACATAAAATCACGAGTAACTTCTACTTAAAATAGATAACTTTTCCGGCCGTTGTGGCCAAGCGGTTCTACGCGCTTCAGTCCGGAACTGCGCTACCGCTACAGTCGCAGGTTCGAATCCTGCCTCGGGCATGGATGTGTGTGATGTCCTTAGGTTAGTTAGGTTTAAGTAGTTCTAAGTTCTAGGGGACTGATGACTTCAGATGTTAAGTCCCATAGTGCTCAGAGGCATTTGCGCCATTTTTTGTATGTGTTATCATTTGGCGTACTCCACATGCAGTGTTGCAACAATAAATCTTGAGTGAGCTATCAACCTCCAAAAGCACTTACTTTTTTTCCGGCAGTGTATTAGCAACCGTGAGTCGCAACATTTGCAGACAATAATCCTATACTGTGAGATCATCAGAGTACATCTTCTACCTCTAGTCCACGTTCACCATACACATAAAATCACGAGTAACTTCTACTTAAAATAGATAACTTTTCCGGCCGTTGTGGCCAAGCGGTTCTACGCGCTTCAGTCCGGAACTGCGCTACCGCTACAGTCGCAGGTTCGAATCCTGCCTCGGGCATGGATGTGTGTGATGTCCTTAGGTTAGTTAGGTTTAAGTAGTTCTAAGTTCTAGGGGACTGATGACTTCAGATGTTAAGTCCCATAGTGCTCAGAGGCATTTGCGCCATTTTTTGTATGAGTTATCAATTGACGTACTCCACATGCAGTGTTGCAACAATAAATCTTGAGTGAGCTATCAACCTCCAAAAGCACTTACTTTTTTTCCGGCAGTGTATTAGCAACCGTGAGTCGCAACATTTGCAGACAATAATCCTATACTGTGAGATCATCAGAGTACATCTTCTACCTCTAGTCCACGTTCACCATACACATAAAATCACGAGTAACTTCTACTTAAAATAGATAACTTTTCCGGCCGTTGTGGCCAAGCGGTTCTACGCGCTTCAGTCCGGAACTGCGCTACCGCTACAGTCGCAGGTTCGAATCCTGCCTCGGGCATGGATGTGTGTGATGTCCTTAGGTTAGTTAGGTTTAAGTAGTTCTAAGTTCTAGGGGACTGATGACTTCAGATGTTAAGTCCCATAGTGCTCAGAGGCATTTGCGCCATTTTTTGTATGTGTTATCATTTGGCGTACTCCACATGCAGTGTTGCAACAATAAATCTTGAGTGAGCTATCAACCTCCAAAAGCACTTACTTTTTTTCCGGCAGTGTATTAGCAACCGTGAGTCGCAACATTTGCAGACAATAATCCTATACTGTGAGATCATCAGAGTACATCTTCTACCTCTAGTCCACGTTCACCATACACATAAAATCACGAGTAACTTCTACTTAAAATAGATAACTTTTCCGGCCGTTGTGGCCAAGCGGTTCTACGCGCTTCAGTCCGGAACTGCGCTACCGCTACAGTCGCAGGTTCGAATCCTGCCTCGGGCATGGATGTGTGTGATGTCCTTAGGTTAGTTAGGTTTAAGTAGTTCTAAGTTCTAGGGGACTGATGACTTCAGATGTTAAGTCCCATAGTGCTCAGAGGCATTTGCGCCATTTTTTGTATGTGTTATCATTTGGCGTACTCCACATGCAGTGTTGCAACAATAAATCTTGAGTGAGCTATCAACCTCCAAAAGCACTTACTTTTTTTCCGGCAGTGTATTAGCAACCGTGAGTCGCAACATTTGCAGACAATAATCCTATACTGTGAGATCATCAGAGTACATCTTCTACCTCTAGTCCACGTTCACCATACACATAAAATCACGAGTAACTTCTACTTAAAATAGATAACTTTTCCGGCCGTTGTGGCCAAGCGGTTCTACGCGCTTCAGTCCGGAACTGCGCTACCGCTACAGTCGCAGGTTCGAATCCTGCCTCGGGCATGGATGTGTGTGATGTCCTTAGGTTAGTTAGGTTTAAGTAGTTCTAAGTTCTAGGGGACTGATGACTTCAGATGTTAAGTCCCATAGTGCTCAGAGGCATTTGCGCCATTTTTTGTATGAGTTATCAATTGACGTACTCCACATGCAGTGTTGCAACAATAAATCTTGAGTGAGCTATCAACCTCCAAAAGCACTTACTTTTTTTCCGGCAGTGTATTAGCAACCGTGAGTCGCAACATTTGCAGACAATAATCCTATACTGTGAGATCATCAGAGTACATCTTCTACCTCTAGTCCACGTTCACCATACACATAAAATCACGAGTAACTTCTACTTAAAATAGATAACTTTTCCGGCCGTTGTGGCCAAGCGGTTCTACGCGCTTCAGTCCGGAACTGCGCTACCGCTACAGTCGCAGGTTCGAATCCTGCCTCGGGCATGGATGTGTGTGATGTCCTTAGGTTAGTTAGGTTTAAGTAGTTCTAAGTTCTAGGGGACTGATGACTTCAGATGTTAAGTCCCATAGTGCTCAGAGGCATTTGCGCCATTTTTTGTATGTGTTATCATTTGGCGTACTCCACATGCAGTGTTGCAACAATAAATCTTGAGTGAGCTATCAACCTCCAAAAGCACTTACTTTTTTTCCGGCAGTGTATTAGCAACCGTGAGTCGCAACATTTGCAGACAATAATCCTATACTGTGAGATCATCAGAGTACATCTTCTACCTCTAGTCCACGTTCACCATACACATAAAATCACGAGTAACTTCTACTTAAAATAGATAACTTTTCCGGCCGTTGTGGCCAAGCGGTTCTACGGGCTTCAGTCCGGAACTGCGCTACCGCTACAGTCGCAGGTTCGAATCCTGCCTCGGGCATGGATGTGTGTGATGTCCTTAGGTTAGTTAGGTTTAAGTAGTTCTAAGTTCTAGGGGACTGATGACTTCAGATGTTAAGTCCCATAGTGCTCAGAGGCATTTGCGCCATTTTTTGTATGTGTTATCATTTGGCGTACTCCACATGCAGTGTTGCAACAATAAATCTTGAGTGAGCTATCAACCTCCAAAAGCACTTACTTTTTTTCCGGCAGTGTATTAGCAACCGTGAGTCGCAACATTTGCAGACAATAATCCTATACTGTGAGATCATCAGAGTACATCTTCTACCTCTAGTCCACGTTCACCATACACATAAAATCACGAGTAACTTCTACTTAAAATAGATAACTTTTCCGGCCGTTGTGGCCAAGCGGTTCTACGCGCTTCAGTCCGGAACTGCGCTACCGCTACAGTCGCAGGTTCGAATCCTGCCTCGGGCATGGATGTGTGTGATGTCCTTAGGTTAGTTAGGTTTAAGTAGTTCTAAGTTCTAGGGGACTGATGACTTCAGATGTTAAGTCCCATAGTGCTCAGAGGCATTTGCGCCATTTTTTGTATGTGTTATCATTTGGCGTACTCCACATGCAGTGTTGCAACAATAAATCTTGAGTGAGCTATCAACCTCCAAAAGCACTTACTTTTTTTCCGACAGTGTATTAGCAACCGTGAGTCGCAACATTTGCAGACAATAATCCTATACTGTGAGATCATCAGAGTACATCTTCTACCTCTAGTCCACGTTCACCATACACATAAAATCACGAGTAACTTCTACTTAAAATAGATAACTTTTCCGGCCGTTGTGGCCAAGCGGTTCTACGCGCTTCAGTCCGGAACTGCGCTACCGCTACAGTCGCAGGTTCGAATCCTGCCTCGGGCATGGATGTGTGTGATGTCCTTAGGTTAGTTAGGTTTAAGTAGTTCTAAGTTCTAGGGGACTGATGACCTCAGATGTTAAGTCCCATAGTGCTCAGAGGCATTTGCGCCATTTTTTGAAGATAACTTTACATGGAAATGTCCGTGGAAGCCTTGTAGGCTTGTTCTAGTTGTAATCCTGATCTGGAGACACTGATTTGCAACCCATAGAGGGTGTGGGGTTACAATCTCTGACGTCTAGTTTATAATCAATATGCATTAAGGGAGAGTAATTTGAAAATGCCGGCCGCGGTAGCCGTGCGGTTGTAGGCGCTCCAGTCCGGAGCCGCGCTGCTGCTACGGTCGCAGGTTCGAATCCTGCCTCGGGCATGGGTGTGTGTGATGTCCTTAGGTTAGTTAGGTTTAAGTAGTTCTAAGTTCTAGGGGACTGATGACCTCAGATGTTAAGTCCCATAGTGCTCAGAGGCATTTGCGCCATTTTTTGAAGATAACTTTACATGGAAATGTCCGTGGAAGCCTTGTAGGCTTGTTCTAGTTGTAATCCTGATCTGGAGACACTGATTTGCAACCCATAGAGGGTGTGGGGTTACAATCTCTGACGTCTAGTTTATAATCAATATGCATTAAGGGAGAGTAATTTGAAAATGCCGGCCGCGGTAGCCGTGCGGTTGTAGGCGCTCCAGTCCGGAGCCGCGCTGCTGCTACGGTCGCAGGTTCGAATCCTGCCTCGGGCATGGGTGTGTGTGATGTCCTTAGGTTAGTTAGGTTTAAGTAGTTCTAAGTTCTAGGGGACTGATGACCACAGCAGTTGAGTCCCATAGTGCTCAGAGCTATTTGAACCAGTTTTTTTAATTTGAAAATGGCAATTCAGATTTGCCGAAACTAATCACTGTACAACCAATTGCGATGTCGGCAAATAAAGTTTTTGTTTCAGAAGACTTTACCATTTGAAGTTACAGAGCGTCTTCTACAAGACTGTCTCTGTGCCAGTTGCAGGGAAGTCAAAAAGGAATTTGCTACTTTACAATGATATAGAAAATTATTGAGATAACTTCTAGAATCGGTAGATGTATGATTCTGGAGGAACCAACCTCAGGTACATCACTCCATCAGTACCCCATTCCGCCACCAGGAGCGCCAGCGTTGTGCTTTCACTGGTGTCGAGTGTGCTCGCTGTAGGTTTTGGTTCCATGAAGCGAACGCTGCAAAAACTGTTAGGTGAGTCTACGCTGCTGTTGCACAAGTTACGCCCTATTTGCCGCAACGAATGTGGGAAGAAATTGACTACCAGTGAGATGTTTTCCGCATCATAAATGGTAGTCAAATCAAAAACAAAATTACACTTTTATCTGAAACTTGAGGTTCTTTGCTACAAAATGACACATCAGTCGATTCTGTAGTTTTCTCAGTATATCTCTGTATCATTCTAAAGCTACTAGTTCCATTTTAGCACACCCTGTATGTTTGGTATCATCAGTGTGCAATTTTCAGGATCATTACTGTTGACGAAAGAAAAGCTCTGCTCAAACGTAACGTCTTTGAACCTTAGCCGTAGTCACACTCTTTGCTTCGTTTACATCCTGAGGAACAAGTGGGAGTTGTTGGCTGTGACAAAGTTTGTGTAATGCTGTGTGATCAATCCAACTGGAAAACAGGGACTACGTCGTCCAGTTTGGCTTGTGAGCAATGGGTAAACTGGTGGATGTTAATTACTGCAAGTAATACCATCAAGCTGACCTTGCAGGGTAAAAAATTCTGGATACCTCGCCACATTCTGTGCTTTTTTTCTATCGTCTTTTCTGTCTTCCCACGAGTACATTTAAAGATTATAACAGTTATGTGAGGGATGACTGGTGTCGTGACATTCGAGGCGTGAAATATCTCATGTGATAAACTTATTAGTTTATGGGAGGCACTGCCCAGGGCAGTCGGGCTCCAGGACATGATCTGAGACCACCTTCCTCAGTAGCGCCGATGAGGGGACAACGGCTACTCATACCTACTTTGCTTTTTTTCTCTTCTCAAAAATTAAAAATTTAATAATTTTCCTTTTCGAAATTGCACATATTATAATTTCATGAAGTAATTGACTACAGCTGTATCTTATACAAAAAAGGACAGAAGACCTCCACGCGGCAGTGCACGGGCAACGGTGGCCGTGACGTCACCTGCGCAGCCAGCCATCACTGTGAGGCGGGGGCTGTTGGTATCGGCTGAGTCCACTCAGTGGAGCACTAAGATCCGCAAAAAATTATCAGATGGCAGACGCTGGCTGTCCAAATGTAGCCTCGGAAAAAAAAAGAAAATGTAGCCTTTGCTGGTGTCACAGATGGTTAACTCGCACCAGTTTCCCAGAACGTTTACCACGACGCCGTAGCCCTGGCGGCTATCTCGACAGTGAGCGCTCAGCCACTCGCACCGCGGTCTCCACTACCTGAGAGAACAGCGCCGGCCGCCACCGAGAGTCGTCGTGAGCCTCCAGGTACCCACTTTGCCGCCGACTACGTAGTTTCACGCGGCTGGACAGACAAGTCGTTGTACTGCATTTGCGGCATTCTTAGTGGTCACGGATAGCGAGCTGTCAGTAGTTCACACCAATCAGAAGCCCGTGAGTCGACCGTCTGACACCAATTAGCTTTTCAGATGCCTTTTACAGAACATCCAGCAAGCAACTAGATCCATCGGACTTTCTTGATTGTAACTACCTCCGCGATTTTCAATGGCCTATTTCTAGACATAGATTATAAATGAGACATAAACACAGAGCTACCTTTGGCGCCAAAAGTTATATAACTTCTTCTGGTAGTCCATGAGGACCTTGGGCTGTGTGTCAAACAGGACTATTTCAGGGTTTGGAGACAACCTTATGAATCCATGTACTCTGCATGTCAGCAGGGGACGGTTCAATGAGCTAGAGGCTCTGTAATGGTATGTGAGGTTGGAGTGATATGGGACCTCTGATACGTCTAAATACAACTCTGATGGGTGACATGTGCGTAAGCATCCTATGTGATCACCTGCATCCATTCTTGTAAATTGTGCAGTCCGATGCAATTGGGCAATTCTAGCAGGACAATGCGACACCCCACACGTCCGGAATGGTTACAGAGTGGCTCCACGAATATTGTTCTGAATTTAAACACTACCGCTGGCGACCAAACTGCGCAGATGTCAACATTATGGAGCATATCTGGGACGCCTTGCAACACGCTGTTCAGAAGAGATCTCCTCCCCATCCGACTCTGACGGATTTATGGGCAGTCCTGCAAGATTGATGGTGCCAGTTCCCTCCAGCACTACTTCAGACATTAATCCAGTGCGTGCCACATCGTGCTGTAGCAATTCTTCGTGCAGCTCTTCTACGCAATATTAGGCAAATGTACCAGTTTCTTTGCCTCTTCAGTGTATATATGTGTGCATATGTCTATGAATGGTTCTTTTTTCGCCTACTGCTGGTATTCCAACAATATTATTTTCACATAAAGATAGCAAACAGAAAAGAAAAAATGGTTGACAGGGAAAACAGAGTCCTTATCAGTTTTTAATTTGTACATGGAATTAAATGCAAATTTGGTAGAAAATTAAATGGAAGAAAACAGATTGTTTCTTAGTTTGAAAATGTACATGGAATTAAATGTGAAATATTATATGTGATTAAGTGGTATATGAAATGTGCATAGTAAAAAGTACAAATCAATCATTTTTTTACAAAAAAGTTTCTTAACTAAAAAACAATTAGTTATTGTTTTGTTATATCATTGTTATTTCGGAGAGAAGAATGTAATCCCTACAAACGACTAGCCAGATGTAAATGATGAAAAAGGAGGATCTCCTTAAATCAATATTGTAAGATGTGGCTAGTTATTTACTGTGTGGTGCGTTACACATGTATTTTCTTCAAGAATAGACGCCTTTATCTATCAGCATAAAGTGTGTTCAATAGCAAACGTCAGGGTAAAAAAATAAGAATTAATAATATCATCTGCAGTCATAGCAGCTTCATGACACATTACCACACAGTTACAGTAACTATATATATTTCATCGTAACATTAAAGTGCTGACTGCTGCTGGCCACGTGCTCTGACGTGACACCTCCCTGGCTGCTCTCCTGTGTGCACCACGAGCTGTGGCGCCAGCACTACCGTGGAGGCACAGGCTGGGTGGGGAGCTGGCTGCGCCCCCCCCCCCCCCCCCCTGCAGGTCTCCTCCTGGTTCAAATGGCTCTCAGCACTATGGGACTTAACTTCTGTGGTCATCAGTCCCCTAGAACTTAGAACTACTTAAACCTAACTAACCTAAGGACATCACACACATCCATGCCCGAGGCTGGATTCGAACCTGCGACCGTAGCAGTCCCGCGGTTCCGGACTGCGCGCCCAGAACCACTAGACCACCGCGGCCGGCGTCTCCTCTTGCTCGCCGCCACCAGTGGCAGGTGGGGCCCGCGGCGGCAGCTCTGCGCCGGTCTGCTGGAGTGCGGCCTCCCCACAGAGGCGTCTCGCGCCCTGACAACGAGCACAGTGCTGGAGACTTTCCAGTAAGCACTGACTCTTCGCACGTTTATGTCCAATTGAGTGGTGTGGGGATTGTGATGCAGTGGGACAGAAAGAACAATCTATTTCGTATTTTTTTTATTGACATATGTACATTTTATACTCATTGTGTGGAGGAATGTCTTCCGAGAAGTTGCTTTATATGAGTCTTAAATTCGGTTTTGCATATTATTCAGTCCTGCAAGTCCATCAATATTTATATGAGTATCTATACCATCGCTGAATTCTGCTACAGTGCCCTTGATACTAATAGTCTCTCCTGGCAGTGTGACAGTACATGCATTTTACACTGCCCCTCTTACATACAGATGCCTGTATGTAGTCTGTCTGCAGCACGCGCTAACACACAGCATATATAATCCAAATTCTGCACACTCTAATGATTTATTTAAGTGCTTGTGTCCCCTGAAGTTAATTCACTCATAGCTCCCCTGTATATATATATATATATATATATATATATACTGTAGAAACCCCCCTCCCACGCAATTTAATGTCAGCTGGTGATCGTAATGCGCTACACTCTGTTGTCATCTACTTCTTTGTATACTCCCTCATGCTACACAGATAGTCCTGTGCTATCAAAAACACGTCGAAAGTTTTCTACTTCTACAGCCATCCTAAAGTCACTGTCGGGTTCTGGACCTACATTCACACATTTAGATAGACTAACAGTCAAATTATATGTGTTGGTCAAAAGCGGTACATTTCTGCAACTTAACTGAGACATCGCGACTTGAGGAAGCTCTGATGTATGTGTGAAACAGTAGAAAGACTGAAGGTCTGGTAAATCTGGAAGGTAGTCTGTGGCTTGCTGCTGCGTTCCAGCTGGAGTTCGTTGCCCTGCTGAAAAACACATAGGTATAACGGAATATATTTGGTTTTTGGCCCATCCTTCTGCCAGCGCTTTGTATACAGACCTGGAATGATCCTTATTGGGTGAGAGCAGTGTGGGGGAGAGGAATGTAGGGGGATTGGAGTGGGGAGGGAAGGGTGAGTGGACGGGAGGGCGACATAAGCAATTATGTTGGCTGTGATATGACACCGGAAGAAAAGTACTGAGAGATCCTGAGGCAGCGATTTGGCTCACAACCCACTGTGATCCCGTGCTGTAGTGACTCACTGCAGTCTGTTAACGAATGAACGAGCGTACTGTATAGGTTTCTAGATATGTGAGTGGTACGAAAACTTCTTAATAACAGAATCCCTTACATTGTACTCGGGAGCGAATGTTCATGAGAGGCAAAGGTATCGCCAGCAGTACCCCAGAACATAATGACAGACACGATGAGCAGATGGTGCTGTAGTGTACGGGGAGGTGTAATTGTTGAATCACTGTAGGAGGGTACAAGATGACTTAAGCAAAATTTCCAGTTGGTAAGTTGAATGGTGGTTAGCTCTAAATGTGGAAATATTCGAATACAGCATTATCAGTGCGCTGCTTGACACACTCACGTCGATGAAATATCTACGTGTAACGCTGCAAAGCGATCTGAAATGAAATGAGCATGTAAGGGTGCAGCAGAGAAGGTGAATGCTTGACTTCGAATGGGAGAATTTTAAAAAAGAACGGTTCATCAGTAGAAGACAGAATATAGGACACTTGTACAACCCATTCTTGACTGTTGTTGGATTGTTTTGGATCCACATTACGAGACAAAAACCGACCTGATACTGTCAACGACTACTGGAATATGCTGAAAGAAGGAGTCATTAAAGCAGGACAGCAAGATGCAATAAAGATTTACCGAAGGTTAAGTAATGAACTGCGAAGAGAAACAGAGCAGGCTAGGAAAAATTGGCTAAAAGAGGAATGTGATGCAATTGAAGAACTGAACAGGAAGGGAAGATAGGGCTTACTATGCAACAGAGTAAAGACTATGACATGGAATCAAAACAGGAAGTGCTCCTATGGAAATTTTGAGTAAAGACGAAGAGGTAGTGTACAAAGATCGTGACGATGTCCTCCAGTGATAGCAAGAATATCTAAAAAGCTATACGACACAGATCGCAAACCAGAATCTCTGGAACTTGAATTACTCAATAGTGTGAGTGATGACGAGAAAGGACCAACCATCATAATGGAAGAGGTAAAATCTGCCATAGTTGCAATGAAAAATGGCAAATCAGTAGGTGCAGATACGATACCGGGATAAATATTAAAATTCTTGAACCAAGATGGAATAAGAGAAATATTGAGGTTATGTAATATAATATATCGCTGTGGTGAATGGCCTGAGAACTTCCTGACAATAGTAATGATTCCATTGCCGAAAAAACAAGGAACCAAGAAATGCAGCGAGCACAGGACAATCAGCCTAATTTCACATGCAGCCAAAGTGATGTTAAGAATAATTAATAAGAGACTTGAAAAAGTAATGGAGGAGAATCTTGGCGAGGAGCAATTTGGCTTCAGACGGAATACGGGCACTAGAGATGCAATAGGGCTCCTACGAATCGTGGGAGAAAGGTTTATTGAAAAAGGAAGAGACCTCTATATGTGCTTCATCGATGTAGAAAAGGCATTTGACAATGTGGCTTGGGACAAGCCTATAATGAGGGAAAAGAGAGTGGACTGGAAAAGCACAAGACTTGTAAACTCATTATACCTGAATCAAAGAGCCTCATTAAAGAGAGGGGAGAAAGCACAAACTCGATTGGACTAGGAAAAGGAGTAAGACGAGGATGCTGTCTATCACCTACCCTTTTCAACCTGTACTTGGAAAATATGCACTTTAGATGACAAAGGAGTAGAAACTGGAGGAAAAAGAGTAGAGTGTTTGAGGTTTGCTTCTAGCCACAGGGGAAAAAGAATTACAGGATTTAGTGGGCACCATTGAAGCTAACGGAAAAAATTATGGAGTTAAAATTAACACAAAGAAACAAAAGTATTGGCATTAGGAGCTAATAAAGAAATAAAAATTATGCTGAATGGAGAAATATTACAACAGGTGCAAAATTTTAGGTATCTTGGAAGCAGGATAGACACCAGCTGGAAGTACAGAATAGAAATTAAAACAAGGATAGCAATGGTAATAGGGGCATTTTATAAGAAATGGAGAATTTTCTGCAGCAGTCTGGATAGAGAAGTAAGGAAAAGACTCATAAAATGTTTTGTATGGAGTGTTCTTCTGTATGGCCCTGAAACATGGACTTTGAGGAAGAAAGATAAAGAAAGGCTGGAGGCTTTTGAGATGTGAACATGTCGGAGTATGGAAAGAATAAGGTGGACACCCAGAGTAAAAAATGAAGAGATACTGAGAAGAGTGGGAGAGAAAAGTCAGTTACTAGATGTAATAAAAAGAAGAAAAAGAAATTCGATTGGACAAATATTAATAAAGAATGACGGACTGATAAAAACAGTTTTAGAAGGCTTTGTAGAAGGGAAAAGGAAGCGAGGAAGGAGGAGATTTCAGATACTGGATGACGTGATGGACGGTACAACATACAGCAGCCTTAAGAAGGAAGCAATGGATCGCAGAAAATGGAGAAGCAAAGGACCTGCTAATATAGCAGAAAACTGATGATGATGGAGGCATAAAGAGAGTCGCTTTTCTCTCGCTGTATTTATGAGCGTAACAGGAAAGAAAATGACTAGTGAGGGTGCAAGGCAACTTCCGCCACGCGCCATATTGTGACTTATGGCGTATGCTTGGAGATGTAGACGTACATCTACATCTGCAGCAGTACTCCACATGCCATATGACGGTGTGTGGCGGAGGGTGCTTCTAGCACCACCAAGTGATAGTCTCATTAGTGGACTTGTCGCATCGTCTAGGTGTTCTGCAAACAAAACACAGTCTTTGGCTCGTCTTCCCTACAGAATTTTCTATTTGATAGTTCCTATTTAAGTTGGCCCTAATCGTAACCTCTTGGCATTTAGCTGAAATGGCACCCTTTGGATTTGTGTGACTCATCGAGTAAAACAAATTCAAAGGATTCCTTCTAGTTCTCCTGTGGATGACGTAACACTTTTCATTATTTAGAATCAACCGCCACTTTACGTACCGCATCGATACTTTCTCAAAAATCATTTTGCAGTGGGTTTTGGTCTTCTGATGACTTTACTAGGTCGTAAAAGACTGCATCATCGGCAAGCAATGGCTGTTCAGATTGCCTCCTAAATCGTTTTTATAGATTAGGAACAGCAGGACGCCTACAACACTTCCTTGCGTAAGGCCAGATATCGCTTTTGTTTTACTCGACGACATTTGTGAGTTGCTACTAGGCAAACAGGAGTACCGCTGTGATCCGGATGGAAGAAGCCACACTTCCTGTGGTTTGGCCGTCCTGCGGCAGACTTCCGCTGCGCTTGTCCTCATATCGAGCCCGCGCTCCCTGCTGGCGCGCACTGCTTCTGTCTGCTCGCCAGTGTCGACAGCAGACAATGCAGCCGGCGGTGGTCGTAGCCTCCCTCGCGGCTCTGTTGGCATCAGACGGGACGGTGCTGGACTGCGTCTGCACCCACCTCCGCAACATCACTGTCTCTGGCAGCATCTGGGGAGCGAGTGCCGGAGAACGCTACATCTGGTTGCACTACTGTGAATATCCCGGTAAGTGCTTTCTCGTGCAGCACAGATTGGCAAGACGTTATGTACAGTGCAGTTTTCACACACCGACAGGCGGCTTGGCTTACACATGCTGTTATCAAAGATTATACGTTTTCTCCTTGTCAGTTTATTAGGAGCAAACTGCATTTCGTTCTCAACATTTTCGTTCAATGAACTTTGTAGCATCCTATTGCGAGTGAGAAGATACGAATATGCACAACACGATACACCAGACCAGAGCAGACTGCAGACTAGCAACAACTTACTGCTACAGCTACACAGTTCCTACTGCAGTCAACACTGCTCTCTGGTCTGAGATTCTCTTATACCTTGCATATCGCAGGCAGCGCATGAGCAATACATCGAAATTACATCTGCTCGGACGTCTTACAACTTCACAAAATGGACATTGTCGACATTCAAGAAATGTTCGAAACAAACCATTAACTTGGACCATGAAAACCGAATAAATGGCTCGTCTCAATGATCAAAAACGTTAGCACCATCAAGATCAAAAGCGAGCTGCTTGGGAGTTACAAACCGTGTAAAACGTTCAGCGAGGTGTCCACTCTTAAGGAATGCATATAGAAATCACATTGGTGTAACAGGGTGACGGGAACTGATGGAATGTGATGGCGTGCAATCGAATGCGAAACAGCCTGTCGTGGAGCTAATCGTAAAACTGGCTGTCCTTTAAGGAGTTGCTGCAGATAGTGCGGTAATATGTTTAATACGCACAGAAAAGAGAAACATCTGGAGGCTGAATTCATTTGGTGGTTCCAAGTGGTATGAAATGCAATGTCTGACACTTTCAAATGGTTCAAATGGCTCTGACCACTATGGGACTTAACTTGTGAGGTCATCAGTCCCCTAGAATTTAGAACTACTTAAACCTAACTAACCTAAGTACATCACACACATCCATGCCCAAGGCAGGATTCGAGCCTTCGACCGTAGCGGTCGCGCAGCTCCAGATCGTAGCGCCTAGAACCGCTCGGACACTCCAGCCGACTCTGACACTTTCCAGAAGCGATAGTTTGTTCTTTAGAAGTATGTTTCTTATACGCAGACTAGGAATCAAACAAAACCAACTTATTCAGACGAGCTATTGGCCAAAAGCAGTGTTCATACCATAGCTATAGTTCTCTCACACCCGTTCTTCACCTCTTGCTTGCTGTGATATAAATATTCCCTACTGCCCTTGCCAAAATCACACACACGAGAAAGAATCAAAGGGCGCAGAGCAATAAATAGCGTTCCAGCCAATTTACCATCCGGTTAATCAGTCGGCATAACTGTATACCAATGCGTCAAGGAACTGATATCAGATGATCTTGATAGATCTCTCTTGGTACCTCAAATTCCCAGGGTCCCTTTCACGTACGTTTCCTCTTCAAATGCCGATTGGCTGCAGTTGAAAACAAATTCCTAACTGAACAATGGGATAAGTTTGTGTACCTCCTCTACAAATTTTTGGGCCGACTACGTAGTTTGCTGTGCATCGTCAAGTTGACGCTTTGTTTGAAATTTTAATATCTCACGTCTTCCACTTCTGTAACACTGTTTGACGTTATGGAAGCACCCACTGCTTCTCTTGAAATGAATATAATGTACTTCGCGCGCAATTTGATGTAGACAACGTAGTGGGTCAATAGCTTGTACATCCCGCAAATTGTATCGAGCATCCTTGAAATGTGCAAACACCAGTTTTTGTGATAAGTGCGCTTTGTCCTGCATTAAATGTCCGTAGTTTTTCTTACGCACTAACGGTCATTTCTGCAGACTTGTTCAAAATGTTCGTAATTGTTGTTTTGTTATGCTGTGTGCCACTTTCCATGTACGTAATTATGTTTAGCACCCACTGCTTGGACAACGGTTGTCCTTCACTACATTTCACTGGAGACGGTAATTGCTGCTCCCTCTCTGACAACAACGATGATCTCCACCACACCTGTTTCAGTACCACTTTCTACTGCCGTGCACGTACCGCCATCACTGCACTCCTCTCGTGCATTGTTCGCACGGCACCAAGCATTCCACTGACTCATCTTGCAGAAAGGCTAATCTTTCATCTGCGACTTCTTTCTCTCTCAGCGAAATTTCTTGGGTTCCTTTCTGACGAAATCTCAACTTCGGCTACTGTTATTGCAGACATAATGGAATGCTGGCTTTGTTTATCGTTGCCATCGCTCTGCTCTGTATCACCACCAGTAGCACTGTGGCACTGTCGTGAGTTACTCGTCGACCAAGCAGTCCAACTGCGCCACATAGCTTCGTGCTGTCCACACAGCATTTGATACCTCCAGTCGCGCCCCCTGTTGGCATTTGCAGCCAGTGTTGGGTTAGCGTGGTAGGCAATGTGTGGGGCGTCCAGTGCCGTTAGATCTGACATGCCATTACATGTCCAGCTTGTATCTTTACCCTTAGCAAACAGAAAACATGGAAAACAAAATGGGTTATTGGTAAGAGTGAAGCAGGAAATCGAAATGTTCCTTTTACATACATTTACATTAAAAGAGCTTCAGGATGCCTTACCTCGGCTTGTTCGCGCTTGCCTTAATTCGACCTGAGGCAGTGGCCTCTGTATTTCATAGTTCCCTTCGAAGCTTTAAGGTGTGTCATCTAGAGAAATGTATTAACGAAATTTCATTACTCTACAGTAATTTTGTGTGTGTGTGTGTGTGTGTGTGTGTGTGTGTGTGAGTGTGTGTGTGTTGCGATTTTTTTCCGCCAGTGTATTACTGGCGAGCTTTCCCATCGCTCCTCTCTGCTCGAGGAAAGCCCATAAACTTAGTCGCGGAGGTTCAGAGGACAAAGTGAACCTTAACAGTCCTCAAGTAATGCTTTCAGACATACGCTTGGTATCTGAACAACTTAAAAGTTAATCAAACGATAAAAACTGAAGATGCAGATAAAACGATCTCATACGGAGGCAGAATCGAAGGGCGATTATTTAGTTACATACATTTGTAATTTGCACAACCAGCTATTTTCCGGGGCTTATAGGGTTTCCGGGCCTGTAGAGGTTCCAGGCTGTGGCTGGAGAACGGCCGGAGAACGCGGGTGGCCCTCCGGCGCGAGCCCCCCAGTGCGGGGGTGCGGGCCGTGGGGAGCCGCCCTGCCTGCTGCCGGCCACGCAGGCCGGGGGGTGCGTGGAGGGGGCGCGCCAGCCGGCCGTAGCTCGCTCAGTGATATTAGGAGCAGTTTCTTTTCGTTACAGAGTTTGTCAGGGAAAGTTCCTCGGTCACTAGCCGTAACTGTGGTATTATTCCAGTACGGGAAGCTTCAAGTATCGCTACACAGTTGACGGGGACAGGCATCCGCGAGAATATACGAGAAACACATTGCAGGTTACGGAGCGCGGCACTGGAGTCAGTGGTTCCTCAGACACGACGAGGCTGAGGTCTCCGTGTTGGGTCAGGAGCGTGAACTTTCCCCTGTACGAGTTAATTACGTTTTTGGTATCAGGTGTGTATTACTCGAACGTTCACAGTGGTTAATTACAACAGACGTGCGGTAATGGCATCCCGATTCTTCGCTTAATAGTAGTAGCTCTCCGCAGTCCCATCAGAAGCGACTATGTTTACAGGCCGCTAGCCACATCGACTCCGAGGGACGTCATCAGAATTACCAGTCTCACTGGGCAGGTACGAAACTTTTAGAATGCTTTCTGGCGAGGTGACATCATCTGGGCTCCCTCACCGAAGCCGATCTGTCGGGTGTAGCAGCGCGTGCTAAATCCTTACAGAGACATTATGCTGTCTTCTTTCCCTTTGCTTCATTTTGCAGTCTAACTAACTGCGGGTTTTTTCACGCATTTGCTCAAAAAAAAAAACTTTTGTCGCCCTCGTCCTTCATTGTTTCATCCTTCCTCAGGGAATGAGCAGGCAGAATATCTTTTGTGCGTCCAGAGACTTTCCCGTAAACTTTCTGGCACATGAAAACTGATCAGCACTTTTTAGTGCAGAGCCAGTCTCTGACACTCAGTGCCTTCATTGCTGCTTCACTTGTGGCAAGGAACGGTTTGTCAACCGCACTAGCACATCGGACGACAATTTCAGTTCGATTATTTCTAAAATGATCTCAATTTTTGATGAGTACTTCGCTATTACATTTGTTTCCTCTCTGCTCCGTAATCGCTGAACGTTCCCACACAAGCTAAAAGGAACAGAAGTGCATGTACTGCCTCGGACGTGTACAGAGCAATGAATCGCAACGCTTCTGCTACTTACCTAATGAGATACCCTGGGTAAACACGGCCACAACTAAGGGTAAAATACTGCTCAGAGCCGTATCACAGCGATTAGAGCAAAAAAAGAGTGGTACGCCGATTACATCAATGAGAATTCCTGCTTTGTGGATGCAGTTGTTGTAACTCTGACGCAATGCTTGGCAGGTAGACTGTGACGAGACAGGCTAAGTGTGTGGCGCTCCAGGAGATGACAGCACAGAATGCCTTGAGTCACGGCCCAGCCTGGACTGGAGCTCTGGAGTCAACTGGAGAGGCTCCCGCCGGCTGCTGCTGCAGCGAGGGGCGACGCCTGGAGTGGCCTGGAGCCTGCAGTCCAGCTGCCTCTCGGCCAGCCTGGAGTCTCCTGTCCAGCGCCGCACTGCCAGCTCCGACACCAACGTAAAACTGTCCCTGCCCTGGCTGCTGCTTTCATCTATTAGTTTCCCCTATTTGGGGAAGTGTGAGGGAGAGTTTGTAGCCTTTAGGCTTTTACTCCCCTGTGTACGTGTGTGTGTGATTTTTCTCTAGTTTTTTGGTGTCTGTGATATGTGATGATTGGTGTGAATGTGTCTGGTACTTGCCTGAGGTAGGCGAGATGATTGGTGTTATGTGGGGAGGATCAGGATTGTTGTTGTTGTGGTCTTCAGTCCTGAGACTGGTTTTATGCAGCTCTCCATGCTACTCTATCCTGTGCAAGCTTCTTCATCTCTCAATACGTACTGCAGCCTACATGCTTCTGAATCTGTTTAGTGTACTCATCTCTTGGTCTCCCTCTACGATTTTTACCCTCCACGCTGCCCTCCAATACTAAATTGGTGATCCCTTGATGCCTCAGAACATGTCCTACCAACCGATCCCTTCTGCTGGTAAAGTTGTGCCACAAACTTCTCTTCTCCCCAATCCTATTCAATACTTCCTCATTAGTTATGTGATCTACCCATCTAATCTTCAGCATTCTTCTGTAGCACCACATTTCGAAAGCTTCTATTCTCTTCTTGTCCAAACTATTTATCGTCCATGTTTCACTTCCATACATGGCTCCACTCCATACAAATACTTTCAGAAACGACTTCCCGACACTTAAATCTAGGGATTGGTTATTGGGATTTTCTCTTCGACTTAATCGTCGAAGATCGTCATGGGGCGCTTGTGTTTATCGCGGGACATGTCATACCGACCTAGGGAGTGGATGAGTGCGTTTCCGGATCTGGAAGATCCCTCATAGAAGGCCCTTGCCAGATCCTGGAAACGCTCTCTCAGGAGTGGAATTTCAGCTGCGGCGTGCAGGTCGTCTGTGGGGAATCCAAGAGGCAGATGCAGTGCCCTTCTGAGGGCGCGGTTCTGCAGCCTCTGGAGTTTGTCCAGGTGCTGCTTTGCCGCGTATCCCCAGACAGGGCACGCATATTCCATCGCTGGCCGGATCAGGGCCTGGTATACATTTACTGCTACTGGGCAGGGAAGGGAGCTGGTTGTGTTCAGGATAGGGTATAGCATGGACATTCTGGCGCAGACCTTCCTGTGGACCTCGTTTATGTGGCCTCTGGCGTTCTCCGAAGATTTAGGAGCACAGGTCCATATGTATTATTCCCAATCTCGCCAATCAAATCATTTAACGATAAGTGTATTTTTGACTTGAATAATACTGTCTGCGCGTAGCTAGTAACATCCCACGTTCCCATTGTAGCCGTGCAGAGCAGCATGGCTGACGTGTGGCCTCGAATTATTTTCTGGAAAGGATATCGAAAATGTTGCAAGCGAACTGTCTCAAAGACTCAGAAATGTAACAGCTGCGACCCATGTAACCAATTACGTGTTGTATACCAAGTGGCTCCCCGTGAGATGGGCGAGAATGAGAACGAAGAATGCAACGTGCCACCCTCCACTCTGCTCGGGTCCTCGATGCACGGATCGTCCATTGTGATGCTGTGATCAGAACGAAGGCTCGTCTGGAATGACGGCACAGTGTTGAGTGTCCAGTGTTGTGGTGTCGACGGAGCTCTGCCCGCTTCCTCGTCAAGGGGAGCCGCAGCAGTGGCCGCCGTGCTGACCGTCAGCTGACTTGCTGGCCATTTGGTTGCAAAAGTGTGCAGTACACCTCGCGCCATGTCGAGTACCGTTGGCCGCTGCTTTATTACTGTTTCACTTTCAGTGGCTGTTAGTACTGGTGTGGATAGCAGTAGTCGATGGAAGCTCGTGTGAGGAGTCAGCGTGCTGACCTCGAGGTGAGTGAGCCGTGTTTTGCAGAATGGTTCCCGGTGGCCGTAGCGTGCGGGCCCCCAGAGCATCATCCGTCCGCCGCAGACTCACCTGTGGAGCGCCTGTCGGCCCGCATCTGGGACTACGGACTGCCGCCGCCGCCGCCCGCAGGTGGGTGGCGGCAGGGAGGGGGAGGGCGGTGCGCCGGCGCCCTGGCCGAGCTCCGCCGCCTCGCGTGGGAGGAAGCCTGGCAGCTCGTCGAGGAGCTCGACTGCCGGATCGCCGGCGACTGCATCGACTCCTGCTCTGTGCCGAGGTACGTACGCCACTCGACGCCATATCTGCTAACCGTACAACTAATCCTGTTTCCCTGCCCCTAAATTTATTCTCAGTGCTATCACCTACATTTCATATTTTCCGAGGCTAACCCTCTGGCAATAAGTGCTCATTAGTGAGACTCAAGGAGGCAGCTCGCTAATACCTTTTGCCTCCGCCTCTTCTGTTGACACTTTCCACCGATTAGTCAATGTGCCTTGAGTCAAATGTCTCTCTTCGTTCGCCGTCTCCGCATATCGTTACAGGAGACAGTAAATGCTCTGATGATGACAGTCAGACATGGAAAGCGGTAATTACTAATAAAACACTTTGCGGTCGTGACTGATCGCCTTACTAATATTGAATTTATATTCCTATTTCCCAACCATATTATCAAAAATCAATAAAAGTAGTGTCACGAGACGACAACAGCTATAGCTTCATCTCGTTGTTAGTTGTGAATAAGTTCAAAAATGAACAATAAACACTAACAGTGGCTAAATTAATTATTTTTTAGAAAGAAGTAATTATAGATTGGCGACTCCATGGCGTGTTGTGTGCACCACGACCAAATAGTGGATAGAATAGGAAAGAAAATCAGCATTGGCCGTATTTTGTTGTTTTATTGTCAGCATAATCGATTTTCGGTCATTTAATGACAATCCTCAGTGCTAGAAGCTAAAAATTTCCACATAACGATCAGAGACTATAAAACCGAAAATCACAACTACATCTGCGTATGAACATAACAGTTGGTAGGAACATACCTGTAATATACAATTAAAATTGGTAGGCACTGGTATCAAGTTATAACCACAAGCTTAGAGCAATCATATAAACCGAGGCCGCTGTTTACATGCATCTGTACAGCAGACCTCGGTTTGACAGGGCTTGGAACGCCCTCTACGTGACATGTGTCACGTGAAGAATTAATATTGCTGGTTTTGGAAGATATTAACACAAAATACTTCTTGTGCATTTGTGACTCATGAAGTAATTCAAATTTAAAATGTACGTAAAAAACATAGCAGACGAAGGTGGCAAGAAACTTCTAAAATACACTGGTGTATTATTTTTTTTAAAAAAAAACCAACTTAGAAAACATAAGACAGATCGATAATAAGTTGTCAGAGTGCAGGACAAGTAAAAGATAAAGAAAAGGAAAGAGATTAATACATGAATAACATGAAATGAGGTATAACACAGTTTTTTAAAAGACATATTACCCACCATCTGATGTGGGAAGTTAGAACTACAACGTTCGTGATTTACGTAAACCGTTACGTTAAGACTAAGGAGTCAAATATATTTTTAAAAAAACAGTAATAGTACGAAAATGCCATTATGTAATAATTAAACTGCCGTGAAACACAATATTCATTATAAAAAAGTTTTGAAGGTGTAGACAAACAATTTTGCTATCGTGAAACATCCTGGCAGATTAAAACTGTGTGCCGGACTGAGACTCGAAATCGGGACCTTTGCCTTTCGCGGGCAAGTGCTCTAAGAACTGAGCTACCCAAGCACGAGTCACGCCCCGTCCTCACAGCTTTACTTCTGCCAGTACCTCGTCTCCTACCTTCCCAACTGTACAGAAGCTCTCCTACGAACCTTACAGAACTAGCACTCCTGTAAGAAAGGATATTGCAGAGACATGGCTTAGGCACAGCCTGGGGAATGTTTCCAGAATGAGATTCTTTCAGGAGTGATAGTTCTGCAATGTTCGCAGGAGAGCTTCTGTAAAGTTGGGAAGGTAGGAGACGAGGTACTGGCAGAAGTAAAGCTGTGAGGAGTGGGCGTGAGTCGCGCTTGGTTAGCTCAGTTGGTAGAGCACTTGCCCGCGAAAGCCAAAGGTCCCAAGTTCGAGTCTCGGTCTGGAACACAGTTTTAATATGCCAGGAAGTTTCATATCAGCGCACACTCCGCTGCAGAGTGAAAATCTCATTCTGGAATTTTGTTATCATATTTAACCGACATGATGATGTACATCTCGTTTGTCCCTTTGGACAAGCTAACATTATTATAAAAATGGTTATACGCTTCTGCATAAGCACTGGGTCAGAACCCATACATACATGACATCAAACATATACGGTTGCTTAATGTAAAACATAGCACCCACAATTTGGCGTGGGAAGTTAGAAGTACCTATATCGTTCTTGAGTTACGTAAAATTGTACGTTGAAACTGATGTGTGAAATATATAAGAAATAGTAATAGTATGAAAAACGCCACTAAGTAACAATTCAAATGCCATGAAACAATATTCATTACAGGAAAAAAAAAGGTTTTAGGATGCAGATTAACATTTTGTTATATTTAACGATGTGATGATGTACATATCATTTGTCCCATTTGGAAAAGCTAACATTTTTTATAGTACTGGTTGTACGCTTCCACATCAGCATTGGGTCAGAACCCATACATGCATTCACAGGTTGATAAAACAGTAATAAAATTGACAAGCAATCGGTTTTGAATACTAATAAAAATAATTTGATTTTACGTCCCCTTTTAATAACAATTTATACACGACTGTCCTTTAACCTGACACACAATATTTTTGCGCAACGCAATCTGACTTTCAAAAATCCCTACAAAAGAATGGCCCTGACAAACCTTAAACTATACCTTTCACAAATCACTAAATCACTTACCTCACAATAATCTTCGTTACTCCCACTACTGCAATACAGCGAGCGCCACTACTGCCAGCTAAATAAAAGATTCAAACTATGGAAGGCACTAACTACTGATAGGGATAGTTAGCAAATGAAAGATATTAATAGAGAACAAACAATGTATTTACCTTGATATCATCATATATAAATATAGCAGTTCATGACAAATTTCAAAACTCCGCCATCTCTCTCCCCACATCCACCACTGCTGGCGGCTCACCTCCAACTGCGCAACGCTACGCGCTGTTCGCAGCCAGCTGCCTAACACTACAATGGCGAGTATTACAACAATGCAAAGCAGCCACAGACTGCACACAGCACAGCCAGTGATTTTCATACAGAGGTGGCGTTACCAATAAAAAGACCTAAACAGCCTACTTACATAGCCCCCATGCTACACACAAAAAATTTTACAAATTTTTTTTGGGCGCTGGCCAATACATATTTGTTAAAATTTTTTCACAATTACAATAACAAAGAAATCAAATGCACACACTTATTGATACAATGTTGGTCAAAAGCTAAAATTTTCTCACAGTCCATAAAGACAGTCCTGATCATTCATCATAATAGTAATTACAGTTTTTTTTACAAAGTCTCATTAGTAAACGAAATTGCACACAGAAGTAGTGGATTTCCATGCAGTCTTGAAGAAGTCGTGTCCTTCCAACGGAAAGACAGTGCTGACTCTTGACATGCTGACAGGTAATGGGCCACAACAGAGCAAACCCACAAGTCATTCGAAGTGTTGAAGAATATTGGTACGTAGGTCATCACAGAGCAGACCCACTGTAGTCCTGGTAGAGATTACGGCATTGGTGGGCCACCAGAGGCGCAGACCCACTGCAGTCCATGTAGAAATAATGGTACTGGTGAGTCAGCAAAGACGCAGACCCACTGTAGTCCTTCTAGAGATAATGGTACTGGTGGGCCATCAAAGATGCAGACCCACTGTAGTCCTTGTAGAGATGGCCAGCAGCCATCTATTGTGACTGTGCAGGTGCACAATCACCATTGAAGAGTCTTGCGGCTAATATAGCAAGTCCTTAACCACCACTTGTGCACTCACAAAGTTTTTGGAATTGTCCTAAGAACCAACAATGCTGTTATCCAGTCCCTTGCTGAATTATTAACACACGTGCAAACACTATCAGTCCCTACTTCTCACATATTGTCCATATACTATGACCAACAGAAACGTGTGCAGTGAAATGTAACTTACAAGTTACTTAATTTCATGAACTGGTGTCAATTACAATTTTATAACATAAGAATACAATTACAATGGTACAAAATACATCATTAAAGAACATAACAATACAGATAACATTTGTAATACAGGCTTTACAAAAGAATCGAAATAACATATACATCAGTGTTACAGGAATTATGACATAAGTAAACACATAAAAGATCAGAATAATTATTGAAACATCAACTTCACACATGAGCATTAAAACAAAATAGAATAAATAATGTCTAAACATATTTACAAAGTAAATAACATATTATTAATGCCAATTGTATTTGAGGATAACAGTATTCCTCATCATAGTGAATGTAACTTAATATTAGAAGAGAAAAAAGTTCTATGAAACATTACACAGAGACAGGAAGAAAACAAATACACAAGGGTACACAAACACATAGTGGGATAACACAAAAGGAAAGGATAGGGTTAGTTTTCAGTGTAACTTTTGGTACTGCAGTATTTTGCGAACAAAACCTTTTTTGTTCTTGGAGATCTCCCTTCGTTCATCATTATTCCCAAAAAGTCTTATCTGTACCTCTTTTCTGTATTCCAACCATATTTCTTTCAAAATAAATATGGCTCATTGTACAATACTCATTTAGGCCCAAATCGTTTTCATATAACTTTCAAAGCATTCTTTCCCTATTCTCCATAGTTAGGTTCTTATATAGTCTACCCCCTCTTAAGCTAACTTAAATCTACTGAGCTCAGATGCTAAACTAAGGGACGAGGCAATGCAGCAGCAGAAAACAAGTAACACAAACATCAATGACAAAAAATACAAAAGGCGAAGCAAGCAGCATAAATTACAACTAATATAAGGCAATGAGCAGCAAACAAGAAAAATAAATGCGTAGTAAAACTGGCTTAACAGCGTAATACAAAGTCAAATTCAGTAACATTATGCCTGGCAAACAGCAGCAGAAAATTAAATAACTTCTACCTAAACATGACATAGCTAAAGCAGAAAAATTTTACAGTAAAGACAACAATGCAGACAAGGGAAATGTATATTCACATCTTAATATCTATGTAATTAAAGTGGTGCACCACAAGAACTTATTGTAAAAAAAATATTACCATGTACTTGAAAAGAATATTATGTATGCAGTTACTGTTACTAGTCCCTTCTTATTGTTCTTTCCTTTCCAAGTGCTCCTTTTTTTTGAAGAATGTGGATCACAAAATTATTATTTAATACATCTGTTGACAGAAAGTGTTCACATTAGCAATTGCATTTAATTTTATTTTATGAAACCAATGCTGCAAGACAGCTGGAAACCAGATATCAAATGAAATAAGCAACTACGCAAACCAAAGCATAAAAACATCATTCAACAGCTATGTGGCATTTCATAACTTAGTAAAAAAAATCTCTCATCTAGAAAGACAGTAGTCATAGTCAGGGGTGTAGACAAACTATTTCTTGTCATTTCATTAGGCATTTCAGTAAATATCAGAAAGTACGATATGTTTCCAAGTAATTAACGTGTCGTATTTGCGATGCTTTCTACAAAGGAACGTCAATAGCGAGGATAATGGCCTCCCTTTTTTTTTACCTGTGCCGCTGGAAGGCACACGCTAATGGCTTTTTTTTTTTTTTTCGGGCGGCTGTCGCCCATCTGGGTGCCCGCGACGCATTACGTGCAGGTGGTCACTTAACTTTCGTACGGAAATATTTACGACAGCAGTTTCCGCTACAGTGGCAGTCTCATATAAAAAAATTTCACAGTTCGAGAATTTGCGTTGCAAATCTGTAGAAACAAAATCCTATGAATATAACAGTGTCCAAAAAATTTTCGCCGGCATTGTGATACATTCACGCATTTACACACATTTCACAACTCTTAAAGTACGATTCTTGGTTTCCAACAACCTTTTTCACAAATCAGAGTCCCTAAATCACTATTCATTACTCCTTACCTTATTACACATATATATATCGTCGACACAATCAAATTCCTCATACAGCATCAGCTTATTGATCATAAACGTACCTCAACAGCATAAAACATATCGTCGTCGTAAAAATAACATCATAATACCTCAATCAACTCTCAAAATCGTCGTAGCTTTCTGCAATAATTTCAAAACCTAAAAAATTCTCTGCTCATTTAAATAGTGTCATCTACCTCAAACGAACTTTAAAAATCATGATCCCATACCAAATACCTCATTCAAAGCTCTCATAATATCACAATGGTTCCGAAAAAATGTGAACAGTTCACAAAGTACAGACAAAATACAAGTGTGAAGTTATCCAACGGTATAATTACGTAAACATCTGTCACTGATGTAGTAAAAAGGTTTGTCTCTCTCAGTTAAATGATCAGATAGCTGTGTAATTTGTGTGTTAGAGAAATATGGTACCGATGTGTAAAGTTGTATAAGCAAATACCATATTAGCTAGGGTTCCTTGTGGTTGCCACACACATGGTACACAAAGTAAGCGTGTACCCCCCTGAGGATTAATGTAATTATACCCTCAGGTGTTACAGATTACAGCAATGGAATGAAATGTATCACGGAAAACTTTCTTTGTAATTCAAAAATCTTGAAAAATAAATGGTTTAAGTACAAAATTGATCACTCAAATGCGTGTACTGTAGCGCTAAACTGTGCGTCTTGTCGCAACATAATCTCTGTGGAAGTGTCGTAGTTATCGTCCTCCGAAAGCTAAGTTCTGCAGAAGTCAATGTACTTACCTCATGATAAACAAAAGTGAAATGCTTTGCGAATAGATATCTTAGTTATTACGCTTATTGCTGTGATGAAGAAAGTACTGTACTGTAACGTATTGTTGTGCCACGAAAAAAGCTGTCTCATTGTTGCTATACCACAAAAGTTACTACTAAAACATGTTTTTCTTTCCAAAAGAATTCAGAAAACTGTGCAGATATAAAACAGATACAGCGCAAAAGCAACATTGTAAATTGTCACTCATTAGTAGCGTCGTGATAAAATCGTGTAGCTGTCACCTAAACTAACCTCTGTGTCATCTGGTATCTCACAGAAAGTACTTTAACTTCAGAATGTATTTTCAAATAAACCAAAATGTTGCATTAAAATCTCATTAGCAGTACTGGTAAATGTTCTAAATATGTGAGCCTTATAGTCGTTACGTAATCGTGCAACTAACAAGCAAGAATGTACAAATACAACACTGTGTCGTCTGTTCACTATAACAATGCATTCGTAATTTCTGTTTAAAAATGTTCCCTAGGTTCTAGACTGGATATTTAACTTCAAAACATTGTTGCATGTTAACAGTTTCTTAAGTCTGACAAAGCTTACTAGCAATGTAAAGTGAAAAGTTATATGGCAAAGACAAAGTTAAGAAGCAGATTATCTCTCAATAAACGGTTTTATTTGTGAAGTGTGGTGAAATCCTTTACTCTTCATAGTACTCAGAGCTTGAACTTGAATGCAATTGTCATGCGGTGTACGTCGGTAAAGAATACTGGAATTTTTCTCAAGGTTAGCGTCTATGTTATTTTTCTCGGAGCCAGCCGGCGCACGTGGCAGCCTTCGGTGCAAGTCATTGTCTGTCTCTTTGTTGGCGCGCGCCGTTATTGGGATTAGGAGACCGAACTTCTGCAAATTCACCTTGACGAGAAGGCCCTGCGCTGTTTGAAGCTTGCCAGTTCTGATGCAATTCAGGTCTGTCGGTATGTCGGTAGATTTCATAATTTCTTCCTTGTCCGTCACGTGGTGGAGAATTTCTCCCTGAATCGTAACTGCGCGCTGGACCGTTGCGTCTAAAGTTATTCTGTCTCTCGTAATAATAATTGTTTTGGTTCCCATATTGTCTGTTTCTCTGATTGTCTCTGTGATAGTCATTACCGCGGAGAGGTGATCTTTCCCTGTAATTATTACTACTCTGCCAACGGTTGTTGTACGGGTGGTGTCTGTTTCGGTCACGATTTGTGTTGTGAGAATAGCCTTGTCGCGTCCAGTTATTATTTCTTTCATCGCGGAATTGCGACGGATGTGATCTGTAATTGTTGTGCTCCTGCGTTCCGCGATTGTCAGTGTCAATTTCCAGTTCTTGTAACAGTCCCTGAAAAGCTTCAATGTCGTCTTTGCAACGTCCTGCCAAAATAATATGTCGTAAATGTTCAGGTAATTTGATTAAGCAAATGCGGATGAGTTCTGAGGGGCTGTATGGGTTTGACAGGTACTGATTCTTGTGCAACATGTCTTCAAAATATTTCACAAGACTGGAAAATTCAGATTGTTCGAAATGTTTCATCATTATGATGCTATGTTTTACTCGGTCTTGTGTAGCTTGAGACCAATATGCTGAGTGGAAGGCATGGTAAAATTCTCCTTCACTGTGACAATCGTGAATGACCGATCGCATTCTTACAGCTGGTTCATTCTCTAAGTAGCCACACATAAATTCTAATCTGTGTTCTAACGACCAGTTGGGAGGAAAACAATGAGAGAATTGATGGAGCCACGCTTGTGGATGAATGTCGTTGCCAGAATTCTTAAACGTTTTGAATTTACGTGTAGTAATGAACAGCTTATAGTCAAAATCATCATGTCGGCGAGTCGCATATCGGTCATTGTTACGTCGTTTCGGCGGTTCCATTTCAAAATTCGGTGCACCTTGCCAATTTCTTTCATAATTTCCGAAATGCGCTGTGTTATTATTTTGTGGTTGTTCCGTATTTCTATGTCCCTCTTCCCGTGTCGGAGCGCGAGTGTCCTCTGAAATACGTAATTCTTGTATTACCTGTGTCAGCTGATCTTTTACTTCCCGGATTTCTCTTTGGTGTTGATTCAGATTTTGTTTCAGTTTCCTAATTTGTTCGCTCTCTTCTGTGTCATTAAAGACTACCGGTTTTGTGTCGTTCAGATTATCATCTACCTTCGTAGATAAGTTAGTGAACTGATCCGAAAGTTCGGCTACTTTCTCCGATAGTGTACTTATTTCCTTAGTGTATTTTTCTGAACCAAGTTTCAGAGTATCTACTGTGTCCTTTGAGTTTTCTTGAGTTTTTGCAAGTTGCGTAACCGAATCGGTAGATGCAACTGAGTCAAATTTAGCTTGCAAGGTCTCATGATTTTCATGAACAATGGTTTGCAGTTCTTTTATGGCTGCTTCGTGATTCTGTAATGCATTTTCATGACGCGAAAAAATAGGTTGGAAATGCTCACAAATTTGTGTTTTTACGTCATTACAGACTTTTTGACATTTCGATTGAATGTGATGTAACTCAGTAGTTAAATCTTCACGTGTTTGTTCAAGAGTTTGTTTCAATGAGTCTAACTTTTGAAGATTTTGTTCCATTGTGTCTAACTGTTGCTGTGTTTGTCTCTGGTATTGTTCCATTGTGTCTAACTTTTGTAGCTTTTGCTGTGTTTGACTCTGATTTTGTTCCATTTGTTTCTGATTTTGTTCAAGCGTTGTGTCTAACTTTTGTAGCCTTTGTCCCATTTGTTGCATTAACTGTAATAACAATGCACTGGTGTCTGAAACACGTTCCTCAGTGCTTTTCGGCAGTGAAGTTGCACCGGCAACATTCACATTTTGACAAGCAGAAAATGTGTCTTGACTTATTTGAGAAAACGGTGAGGACCCAAATCCTGAATCCACAGCATTTGCGAGATTGTTTCCTGTCATTTCGGATTCCTGAGGCGAGCTGTCGCCGACCGATCGATCGATAATGCTTCCCTGTTCTCTAATTGTTTCACTGCCTACACCATTGTTTGCCGCCCGCTCCATTTCCCTATGCACAATTACCAAATTACTACTTTGAACATTAGTTAATTCATTACTCGGTGGCGCTAACACACTGCTTTCGTCTTTACTGTCATTTCTCAGTTTACTTTGGAGCCTAGTATTACGTTTTTCACACGCCATTATTGTCACAGTATTTCACACGACAACACAGAAAAACACAATTTGAAGAGCAAAAATAAGAGAACACATTAACATAACACTGAAAATAATATCTAGTTAATTGCGGCTGCGAAATACTTGGTGCAAATCTACATGCATGCCACAACTGTTTTACTGTACAACAATGAAAGACTACAACTACAATGGAAATTCTCTCTATAATTACGCGCTGGCAATAAACAAAAGCTACACTAATTACACAAACTACAAGAAAAAAAATCAGAAGATTCCAGTGAGGTATCCTCGGCTAAGGGTCGACATATGAAACGTCCCCTTTTAATAACAATTTATACACGACAGTCCTTTAACCTGACACACAATATTTTTGCGCAACGCAATCTGACTTTCAAAAATCCCTACAAAAGAATGGCCCTGACAAACCTTAAACTATACCTTTCACAAATCACTAAATCACTTATCTCACAATAATCTTCGTTACTCCCACTACTGCAATACAGCGAGCGCCACTAAAGCCAGCTAAATAAAAGATTCAAACTATGGAAGGCACTAACTACTGATAGGGATAGTTAGCAAATGAAAGATATTAATAGAGAACAAACAATGTATTTACCTTGATATCATCATATATAAATATAGCAGTTCATGACAAATTTCAAAACTCCGCCATCTCTCTCCCCACATCCACCACTGCTGGCGGCTCACCTCCAACTGCGCAACGCTACGCGCTGTTCGCAGCCAGCTGCCTAACACTACAATGGCGAGTATTACAACAATGCAAAGCAGCCACAGACTGCACACAGCACAGCCAGTGATTTTCATACAGAGGTGGCGTTACCAATAAAAAAACCTAAACAGCCTACTTACACCTATAATTCTAATTGTGTTATTGAAATAAATTTAAAATAGAAGGTGTGAACAAGTAGTATACATCATAGATCGAGAATCCATCATGAGTGACAAATGCACAAGAAGTATTTTGTGTTAATATCTTCAAAAACCAGCAATATTAACTCTTCACGTGATACATGTCACATAGAGGGCGTTCCAAGCCCTGTCAAACCGAGGTCTGCTGTACAGATGCATGTAAACAGCGGCCTCAGTTTATGTGATCGCTCTAAGCTTGTGGTTATAGCTTGATACCAGTGCCTACCAATTTTAATTATATATTACAGCTGTGTTCCTACCAACTGTTATGTTCATACGCAGATGTAGTTGTGATTTTCGGTTTTATACCCTCTGATCGTTATGTGGAAATTTTTAACTTCCAGCACTGAGGATGGTCACTAAGTGAACGAAAATCGATTTTGCTGACAACAAAACAACAAAACAGTAGTAATTATAGAGTCAACACCCTGCACCATAAGATAATAGTAATGCTCCACATCATCTGCTATACATTAAAATCTCTAACATGGCAGCAGTCAACAACAGTAAAATTATGGAAGCCATAGGAATCATACAGCCAACCAGTGCCACATCAGAAGTTTATTCAAACTTTTACCATGGTTTACTGTTCATTAAGCCACGTGGCTATACCTTAGCATTTAAGTGGATCATTTCAATGTTGACAGAACCTAATGAGCTGGTTTCTCTTTTCACACAATAACTTAGCACGTGTTATTACTTATTCCAAAGAAGACGGGTTTATATCTGTTGGAACCTAGGTAAGCATTCGAATAACCTTTTGACGTACAACTAGCTGGTTGCATGATTACCATTCTTTCCATACATCATTGGCCTCGGAAGCTTCGGCAACTCGGCGCGGAAGAAAGTCCCGAAAGTTTCTTCAGATACGCAGCATCCACCCAAGGCCTCCCACTGATGATAAGATCCCGTAGAGCTACCAGTCAGCGGGGATGTTGGCTGCCGTGCCCCAGCTGCTGTTCCAGACACTACCATACAACGGTTGTCTAGCGGTCGTCTCGAGATGCTGTAGGGCACCTGAGTGTTCGTGAAACCAGGAGTGTATACACGCAGCCCTGAGAACACGACTGTCTCATCTTCTACAACGCAAGTGTCCAGAGAATATTGATCAGGAAGGTATAGAAAATAGGGCAACACTTTGTCACCGAGAATGTTGAAACAAACGTGCTGGTTAAGGTTCACATTAACCTTAATGACTTAATCCAAGTCATGGTGACAGAAACACCCCCATAATGCCATGGAACCACCACTGCCCTGAACTACATCCTCTACACACTGTATCTTAACCTCCTCAATAAGACGTCGGTCCAACCGACACCTCGATAATTTTAGAACAGGTGAAATCGCGCGACTCATGTAACGCATCTCCACCCAGCCACTATCAAATGGTTCAAATGGCTCTGAGCACTATGGGACTTAACATCTGAGGTTATCAGTCCCCTAGAACTTAGAACTACTTAAACCTAACTAACCTAAGGACACCGCACACATCCATGCCCGAGGCAGGATTCGAACCTGCGACCGTAGCGGTCGCGCGGTTCCACACTGAAGCGGCTAGAACCGCTCGGCCACTCCAGCCGGCCAAGTGGTTCACCATTCCTTGCTGATACTTGAACAGTCCGCGTTGATACACCTGTAGATCGTGTTACTTTACTCGTGGTGTGGTCGTGGACATATAGAAACGCAAAAACTCCTTCCTGCCACTCCTCGACATCGCCACGTCGACCCAGGTGACCGCGCTGACTCCACGCAAGCGACTGGCACGTACACACTGCGATCGTCACCTCACCGTCACCGCTGACGTCAGAGGTGGAGGGTCACGTGACCGCCTGGTGCCTCCCCTGCACCACAGCGTCCAGCACTCCAAAGCGACCCCTGTGCTCAGTGAAGTGCAGGCATATCATTTCGTCTGAGGAGATTATTTCAGGCTTTCCAGAAGATCTGGGTTTTGTACACTTTTGGCCTACACCTAATTCGACTATGATAAGCATCACGTTGGAAATAACTTTGTAGTTGGCGACCAGAAGCACACTTCGTTCGTTTTTAGTTTCACTCATAAATGATGTATCATTATCGGTGGACTAATTTCTTTCTACAAAAGACGTGTCGTTTCACGATCACCACACACGTGTTGTTATTACTGTTAGAGACCTACTTGTACTGTTCACTGAATATATAGAAATTTCAAATCTTAGTTCTTCATTTGGACATAATGCCCTTTTAATATCATAAAGGAAAACTTCTCTGATGTTCTGCAACTGTTATTTACATAATCACAAACTAGGAGTCAGGTTCTTATGCTATGATCAATATGTTGTGATTAAAGTCGTAACTGCTGCACAAGACCGGGAAAATGTTTCCGTTGTGATATTATTGTCACGCTCTGTCAAGCATCGAACGATAATTAATTTACTTAGTATCATTTTCTGTAAAATGCGGTTATGTCTCCGACATATTAAGAAGTGAAATACATCTCAACATACCCACGTCTTATTAAGCTAGTTGATGAGGTTGATGAAACATTGACCTGTCACATTGGAAAGTGTAATTAGATTAGGAAGTAAGACACTAAAGCAATGGATGAGTTGTTCTATTCGAGCAGCAATATAGCTTTTGATAGCCGAAATAGACAGGATATAAAATACAGACTGGCTACAGGTAAAAAAGAAGCTCTGGAAAGAAGGAATTTTTTATTGTTTTACATAAATTTGACTGTAAGAAATTCCTTTCTCAAGGTATTTGCCTCGAATGTAGTCTTGTATCGAAGTGAAACATGGAAGATCACCAGTTGACACAAGAAGAGAATAGGGATACTGCAATGTAGTACTAGAGCAAACTGTTGAAGAACAGGTGTCTAGATGATTTACTTAATGAGGAGATACTGAATCGAATTATAGACAGTAAGAGATATGCCACAACTTGACTAAAAGAAGGGATCAGTTGACAGGACACCTCCTGAGGCGTCAGGGAATCGACCGTTTGGTGATGGAGAAAAAGTTTGGGGAGTAAAAATTGTAGAGGAACAAGTGATGAGTATAGAAAACAGATTCAAATGAATCCAGGTTGCAGCAGTTATTTGGAAGTGAAGGGGCTCGCACAGCAGAGTGTAGCATGGAGAGCAGCGTCAGACCAGTCTTCGAGCTAACGATGACGACAACAAATAGCTACAAATATTGTATTGATAACGGTAATAAAGTTATTTCACATTAACGTATTTCAGTAATGGGATGGACGAAAATCTTGCTGACAGATGGAAACTGCGTGTCAGGCTGGGACTCAAACCCAGTCCTCCTCCTTTTGCGGACATTGATCTCACCAACTGAAGTATCGAGATGTGAACAACAAAACGGGAATTGGGGATCCGCCTTGATGCAAAACACTTTTGTTGTTTATTTATTTAGTCCCCAAACTAGTTTCAGCGACAAATATCGCCATCATCACTGGGTTTAAATCTAAAACATACAGAAAACAGCATGGTTATAACACGCTGTGAAACGTTATTAGTGTACTGTTTGTTTTTTAAATAGTATTTTGTGTGTGCACTTTCATAATATTTATTATACATTACAGCATGGTTTTAAGATTGTTGTCGTTGTTTGTGGCATATTTTGTGTTTCTCTGTTGCCGTTTTTCTCGGGATACATAATGTCAACTGCAGCTTCTAGTATGACAAAAAGAAATTAGGTTAAATATATTTGAATCTTTTTCTTTCAATTTTAATCTGATAATTATAGTTTCATACTAGAATGTCGTGTTCCCAGTTTGGCACAGCTTTGCCACAGGAAACACGAAAGCGGTCGAAGACGTCCGTCTTCTGGTCGGCTCCTGATCGTTGTCAGAAGGAGGTTACTTTTTTTTATGCAAAGGCTTCTATTATTTGGAAAAGAACAACCCGGATTTCTTTATGTAATCAGTATGAAATTTATAATCACCTAAGGGAACTTTAACAACGAACAATAAAAAAAATTGCATTTGCAAATGAAATCATTAATAAATGTGGCAGCCATGAGTTGTATAGAAGACATGGAGCGGCCTTCTGTACACGACCAGGATGCCGCAGTATTCTCTGCTGTAGTAAAGGCTGTTTGACATTTATAAAAATAATATGTCATGGAGGTGAAAAGAAATAAAGGAAAAGAATAGAATAAGGAATCTGGTAAACACTAAATATATTCAAACAATTCTCACAAGCAAGTTAGGGCTTATTTATAAACAGTATAACTTACATAAGTACTTTTCTAACTGTATGGTGCGATCAGATTTCAGCCTGTCCTGTGCTAGCTCCTTGGTTCACGTTTTTGTCACAAATTACAGTCATTACTTTTCTTCTTCGTTAAAGACAATTCTTGCACTGTTCAACACCTTCATAACAATAACTTGCCGATTTATAGTTTCGAACATAAATTACTTGAATTTTATTAATTAATAATGTTGTCTGCACGCTGGCAAGACCGCTCACTTTTATAGCTTAGTCGACCTTCTTTACGTTTTCACATTACAAGCAGAAGTACATTAAAATCTGAAGATCTACAAAGGTTTTTACTGTCATCTTTTATTTAGATCGAAGCGGAACGTTAGTTCAGCTTCTGTTAAAATGTTTCTTTGACTGCGCAATCGATGTATTAGCGTCCGTGCTAGATGCGCATCTTTACAGTTACGTAAATTATATAAAACAAATGTCTTTCAAAGAATAGGTCTCATCTCATAAGTTGATCATTTAATATACAGATAGGTGAATGCCTTTCCAAGGGTACTCACAGCTTTCATACTACGGAAATCCCAATAATATTACATCGCTTCCCGCGTGAGGAGTAATGAGTCTGAAAGATCGTTACGACTCACGCGCAGTCGTAATATTATTGGATTCACGTACCTAGTGAATGAAGTATTTAAGGATCTCTCCACGTAAGGAGCAAAACAAACACAACATAAGGCATATAGAATTATATACGTTTCACACTAAGTCGTCAAAGCTACTCACAGTTGCTTGATCATTAACAAACTTGGTTGTGGCATGATGCCATCGTAAGTGTTCAAGGATTTAATATACGTTCCTTTTTTGCGTGTTCTCAAGAATTACTCTCACTCAATCAATAGAAACATTGAAATACTAACATAGATACAAGTACGAATCAAATACACATACAGATACATATATACATAAATATTCACAAGAAGAAAAAAATTCAATTACAGTATTTGTGCATTTCCGCCAATTTCGAACAGAACATAAAACTTTTATCAGTCTTTCTCGTAGCGATGTCACTCTTCACTTTGTAGTTGGGAGTATTTCTCATGAACTCGGGTGATTTTCACCGGGGAATGCTTTCATCACCTTTCACTTTTCACTGCACTAAAACTGGGGATCACCTTTTCACATTCTGGTGGAAAGCACTGGGAATTTCACTATGTGAAGTGGGAAGTAACATTTCTTGACTCGACGATCCATCGGGTCATGTCGGGAAACAGGAAAGTTGATGACTGGTTCGATGACGAATGAGTCAGTTTGGTGGCTGTCTTAATCTCATTCCAATTCATGTTTCAGCACATGAAAATACAGAAACAAATCTGTATTAGGACTTGCTCATTTACTAGCATCTTAATCTAAGGGAATATAGAGTAAGACTTTAAGACAATAAAAATTACTACATAGACTATGTACATATACATTATATATTATTCATGTTTTGTGTCTAGGTTTTATATTCTTTCGTTAGCAAATATTAGCAAAACACGTTTCGTCTTGTACAGGTCTTTCTTAAACAATATATTTAGCAATATTGCCGTAGCAATTTTCATAGTTAAGGAAAAGTCATCATTAGTGTCCTTTTCATGTAAATATAGTAAAATCGTGCGTAGTTTATCAGTGTTTGATTTTTTTTTATGTCCATTTTCGTTTCAAATCTGGAGCACGCTCGCGCCCGTTATGGAAAGGAATGCTTATTGTTGATTGCCGATTTACAGTTTCGAACACAAATTACTTGAATTTTATTAATTAATAATGTTGTCTGCACGCTGGCAAGACCGCTCACTTTTATAGCTTAGTCGACCTTCTTTACGTTTTCACATTACAAGCAGAAGTACGATAAAATCTGAAGATCTACAAAAGTTTTCACTGTCATCTTTTATTTAGATCGAAGCGGAACGTTCAGTTCTACTCCTGTTAAAATGTTTCTTTGACTGCGCAATCGATGTATTAGCGTCCGCGCTAGATGCGCATCTTTACAGTTACGTAAATTATATAAAACAAATGTCTTTCAAAGAATAGGTCTCATCTCATAAGTTGATCATTTAATGTACAGATAGGTGAATGCCTTTCCAAGGGTACTCACAGCTTTCATACGACGGGAAGCCCAATAATATTACAAGCTGTGTGGGCGGTTGTCAGTAAGCAAATACGAAAACGTGAACTTACGTATGTCAGCGTTATGCAGTTGGGATTGTAGTAATGTTGTGGATACAGTTTTGGTGTATAGTAAGTTGTCACTTAGTTTCTCGTGTACTCATGTTCGCTGGACGACTTGCAGCTGCTTTTATTCACAGAAAAACATAACTTTCTGACTTCGTTCATAACGCAAAACATTACGCCATCTTGCCGTTAGCGTGTGTCGCAAGAAATGTATCGCATGTTGCGAGAAGGCTAACAAAATGGTAACGAAAGTCCTGAATGTCTCTGTGTGTGATGGGCGAGTGGTTCTTTAGCGTGTGTGTGCTTTCTTTTATGTGTCCTAGGTCTGTTCTCACAAAGCAGGAAAGGGTGTGCTTTTGCAGAGGGTCGTGTTTTCGTTTATTACGTTTTTCCCTTCGACTATATCCTTTTTTATGTAATAATTTTCTTCAGTTGTTGTTGGTATAAACAGAAAAATTTCTGGAAGAGAACAAAATAACCAAGATAACCAGTGATCCAACACAAAGATATCAAATGAACCTAAAGACTCTCTTAAAAAGCATCACACGCATCCCTACACAGAACCACACAAAAAGAAAGACACAAAAGAATCCTAAAGCTTTACTCTCTCTTACCCCGGTCAGACCAGTGGTGGACTTCAGAGAGACACATGTACACATTTCTAGAGAAAACATACACATACACGAACAACAGAAGCCTTAGAAACGGCAGGACACATAATAGAGAAAATTAAGAACATCAACATCCTGCCAACAGCAAAACTGGGTATCTTCTGACAATACATCCATGTGCACACACATACCCACAGAAGAAACTATGAACATTATGTAACAACAGCTAAAATAAAGAAATTCCCAGACATACAAATAAATAAAACCTCATCCATTCTTAGGTTAATCACTCGACAAAACTGCTTCACTTTCTACAACAACTTCTATTCGCAAAAAGAGGGGCTAGCCTTGGGCTCCCTCATCAGTGGAACATTTTTCAGCATTTTCTTGGCTCATATAGAGAAAACAATATTCAACATCATTTTAAAACCAGAAGGATACAAAATAATTGACTGGTATCGATACGAGGTTGACATAATTGTCTTATAGGTGAAACACAAAACAGACAGATGAGCTACACAGTAACATAGATACAGTACACCCACAAATCCACTTCACAAGGGAAAGAGAAGAAAATAATAAACGAAATTTCGCGGATCTTACAACTGCAAGAAACAAGCACCAACATTAGTTTTCCATCTTAAGAAAACCCACATCCACGACCACTGTTGTCCATAGCTCATCCAACCACCTGACACTATGTAAAAATGCCAGTTTCGGACACATACTCCACAGAATAAACAGAACACGTCTTAAACTGGAAGACAAAGCACAGAAACTAAATATAATCAAACAAATTGCTGTAAAAAATGACTACAAAACAGACCTCATAAAGAAGCTAAACAGCAAGGTAAAAATGAAACATAAAAATAGTGGACTCCCACTCAAGAGCACAAGGAAAGGATCTGAAAACCCACAGGCAAAACACACAGACAACACAGCAGACCACACCACATCGGGAAACGGAAACAAAGGGTACACACTAACATACAGTAATAAAATATCACACAGAATTGGAAACTTCTTGGAAAAGCAAGGGATCCTAATAACATTCAAAACAAACAACACAGTTCAAAAAAGGCTAAGCCAGACAAAAGAATCTCAGAAAAATTCAGCAACGATTGAATATACCAGCTCACATGTAACTCCTGTCATGCCCAATCCACAGGACAAACAAGCAAAAATTTCTGAACGAGGTACACAAGGCACATGACAGCCTTAAAATGTGGCAGCACACATTCCACTTTCGCAGAACAGCTAATGAACAAAAACTATAACTCCATTAATATCTAAAGTGATCTACATATAACAGAGAGCACATACACGCGAAAGAACCACTCCCCGATCACGCATAAAGACATAAATGAAAAACAGATGTCGTCAGAACTTCCACTACAATTTTCATAGCCTTTTTGCAACATGCGATACATCTCTCGCGACACATGCTAACGGCAAGATGGCGTAATGTTCTGGAATTTGAACGAAGTGCGAAAGTTATTTTTTTCTGTGTATAAAAGTAGCTGCAAGTCGTCCAGCGAACATGACTTCACGAGAAACTAAGTAACAACTCAGTATACACCAAAACTGTATCCACAACACTACTACAATCCCAATTGCATAACACCGGCATACGTAAGTTCACTTTTTTGTATTTGTTTACTAACAGCCGCCCACACAGTTGCAGATGACATGATGTATTCCGAGACAAACGGCAACAGAGAAACACAGAAAATATGCCGCAAACAGCGGCAACAATCTTAAAACCATGCTGTACTGTATAATAAAAGAGATATTATGATAATACTAACAGAAAACAATATTTATAAAACAAACAGGACACATGTAATCACGTTTTGCAGTGTTTTATAACTACGCTATTTTTGCATGTTTTAGATTTAAGGAACCCATTGCTGATGGCGATATTTGTCGCTGAAAATATTTTGTGGAATAAATAAATAAACAAGAAAAGCGTTTTGCATGAAACAGGACCCAAGATTCCCATTTCGATTTTTTTTTTTTTTTGTGTGAACACGGAGCAAGTGGAAGAGCTCCAGATAAAATTATTGTATCGAGACATGACTCACGAATTATACTCGCAGGTTCAATTGTGACATTATCTTTTCTCTGGTACCTCATTCTCGAAATGGTAAGATGTGGCCCATGGCATTTTGGTATGTATGTTCCTGTCATTTCTTCCGAATGATTTGGGTAAATAGTAGAAAGCCTAAGTCACAATAGAGGGAGCAGGTATCATTGTTTGACAAAGAGTTTACAAGTTTTTCAATGAATTTTATTGAAGTAGACATGAGGCACTCAGGTATCTGAAAGAAATGACACATTGTTAGGAGAAATCTTTTAGCTTGGGTTTGTAGTGTCTAGGTTCGACTCTACCAGACCTCAGTTCCTTCTTTTGTCGTGCATACTGTGAATGCCTGCTACTATTCCTTTCAAACAAGTGCATGTTGGCATCCAAAAATCTCATAATAAATGAAATGTGCTGTCATGTCAGTACGAGGATGTCGCTCTCTTTAAATGAAAGTGTACTTGATATATGTGAACTACACCACAAACTGTATGGACAGGTCGCTTTTGGCCTAAAACATCATTCGCTACTTATATGAATTCTTTTGTAACATTATCTCACATGCTGTTATGGTGAATAGCTGTTATGGCGAATAGCGTTCCGTGAAGCGCTGGCACTGTGGACAGTCCTTTAACCGCCGGCCGGTGTGGCCGTGCGGTTCTAGGCGCTTCAGTTTGGAACCGCGTGACCGCTACGGTCGCAGGTTCGAATCCTGCCTCAGACATGGATGTGTGTGATGTCCTTAGGTTAGTTAGGTTTACGTAGTTCTAAGTTCTAGGGGACTGATGACCGCAGATGTTAAGTCCCATAGTGCTCAGAGCCATTTGAACCATTCAGTCCTTTAACCAGCAATGCAGCTTTATGTGGCATTTCGATATATGCCTCTGATGAGAGATTACAATCTAAGTTCAGTCACAAAAACTCGCTGTGTTCTGATAGCACCATCACTGTAAGATTCTAATGCCAGCAACGACTGGTTTGTTCATGAATGAATGCACAGAGTGTTATTCTAATCAAGTGCCATCCTATTAGCTATAAACCAAAACTTACTTCTCTCCAGAACATGATTAACTGTGTCATTCAGTTCCTAATTTCATTGCATAACCATAGTGTTAGTGCAATTCCAACACTGTGTTGCTATCAGAGTCAGCAACTCAATATACTTGTTTTTTTAGTAATTAGCATTGTCATCAGAGTTGCAAATAATGTTTTTATTAGTGCCTAGTTTAAACAGTTTTATTCATTGACAAACCAGTAACTGCATTTGTAATGTTTCACTGCACATAATATATTTGGTTTATAACCGACCAACATAAAAATCTTATTTGACCGTATTGTAATCCTCTTGACACATTCAAAATTCGATATGCTTTTCCAGTTGATTATACATAACAATGTGACAGTTCTGTCCATGATCATGAGACAACATCTACCAAGGAAAAAAATTGTACAACAAATTTTCTAAGAGGACTAAAGAGACTAATAAAGGAAATTGTTTACAGGGACAGTTAATAACCAACTGTATTTCTTAGACAGTTCTAATCCTTAAATAACACAGAAGTTAATAACTAGCTGTATTTCTTAGCCAGTTGAATTTCTTAGATAACACAGAGTAGAGGTTTGGTAAACAATGTCAGACAAGTAAATAATAGTAAAACACCTCTGTCATTTCCAACTCACATTCGCACGATGTTTTCTTTTTATTGAATTTACCAACATCTTTCTGACCGCAACTTCTCCTGCATTGTCCAGTAATGAGAGCTCAATTTTTCAGGCAACCTAATGAAAAAAGTGAAACCCAACAATAACGATATGACCCTACCCTCTGCTGATGGTGTGCATGTAGCGGGTGTAGAGTGTGAACTGGTTGGTGTTAATAAATGAGTGAACAGTGTAGTGCTAGATTTTTATGTGATGAAGTAACGTCATTGAATGATAACATGCATCAAGCAGTACTGTGCGTTAGGAAAAAATGGAACGATGTTGCGATATTCCATCACTCAGGCCTTGTATTTAGGATGATGCTGGCTGTAAATCCCACCAGATGTCCTGATTATGTTACTTCGTAATTACCCTAAGTTACTTCAAGCAAACGCCCAAATGATTGCTTCTATGACTTCACAGCCGAGTGTCTGCCCCATCCTTGCCAAACTAGACTTGTACGTGTCCAGATGTCTGTACATACGAGTCATGTTTTCAGTTGACAACCTGTAAAGCAACCACATGTCCCGTTTTCTTGAAAGATGGATCCTCGGCTGGATAAAATTGTACTACACCTGCGACATGATCCGGGTTGAGGGCGGTTGAGACGGGCTGAAAGTGTCAACACGTCTTGACGGGAACCCCCTCCACAGTCGTCACGTGAGCTCTCGAGGCCTGTGGCGGTACAGGCCCGAGAAGCGACGGCTCGGCCAACCTGTGGACAGCACGCCGAGGGTCACTGACAGGCGCGTCCCAGGGCGGCTGTTGGGCTCCTGCTGTACATGTAGGACGTTAATGATGTAGCAGACATAGTCGGCAGTCGCCGCAGATTTTGTGCACATGGTGTAGTTGTCTGTAATAAAGTATACATGGGCAGGGGAGGGAGGAAAACGTTGTTGGATTCTGCTTGCGACGACAACGTACAGGAGTTCGAGCAGTCAGGGCTTGTAAGGGTGCATACAGGGCTGCCGTTAAACGACATAACAGGAAATTTGGTAAAATAAGGAGAGTATATTTCAGTATAAAGTGTGGAAGCTGCGCGCCTAGAGTCGGAAGTTGCCAGGTTTATGCCAGTCTATGAGGTCGAACAACTAATGGAAGTGGGCAACGGAAGGGGAGGCGATTCATGTTAACTGATGTTGGTGGCCGGTCACAGAACAGAGAGCCAGACGCTCTGCCTCCAGAGAAAGACGTCTGCTCTGCTCCAGGTCTGGATCACGAGAGAGAGAAGCAACTGTGTTCTGCACTGCAGAGTGCTCCAGCGTCCACACACGTGACCTGTATCCCACGCACGCTATTGGCTAAAACCGATGACGTGAATTCACTAACAGCTTCAGTGCAGCGCTCAGGTGCCACTTCTCAGCAGCCTTAACCGGACAGAACTGCCACGGTCGTGGAAGGCAGGCAACTCGAGTCACGTAGCCACAGCGTAAGTTGCTCTGGCTGAAAACTTGTAAAGTTTTCGCTGGGCCTTTGAAGTAAATTCTTTAAACTAATTCCCTAAAATATTCCTTTACTAGCTACCACCACGTCCGAAAGTACTACCCCAAAGCAGAAGCACCACGTATACCTAATCACATGTGGATAAGATTTTAATCTTCGAGTTGAACAGGGTCAGTTATCACAAATTTCTTTCGATCTGCACAGTGAGCTGTCCTACGCATTTTCGAGGACTACTTGGAACTTTTCACATGTAAGCCCTGTTTCCCCATGCCTTTTGCTAAAAAAAGCTGTGGCATGAGCTGCAACTTAATGTAGTAGAGGTGTTTTATTGTTCTCGTCCACATGTCACACGCCGTCTTCTTTTGTTGGTGGCAGGTTACCAGTTGTTTCAACCAAAGTATCTTAGAATTTCTCTAGGAAAGTTGATACGTCGCCAGGAAGTGAAGTAACGTTATCTCTTTTTACTAGCTGACGCTTCGTAAGGGAGACTGCTAAATCTCCCAAGAAAATACTCCTCTTCCTTTTTGGATTTACCACATTTGCATGGAAAATTATTTTAGCTCTTATTCCCGCTATATCCGTTGGTGAATAGCATACGACCAATGGTCATCTTGTTGTCACCCGCCCTATGGAATACGCACCTCCCAGCTGATCGACTATGTAGACTCCTCTCTTTGTTACTTTGAAATCCTTGCCTTGTTGCAGAAAGTTTATCATTTATTCTCCTTCCTTGCCTTGAGCCTTTGTCGTCAAAACGGATGCAAAGTAAAATAAACAGGAGTCTTCTGTAGCTCATCACAACTCTCGTAATCTCCATACCTTCGCCACCTGCTCTCGACACTTTGGCCATATTAGTATGGCTTGCTTGCGTAGACTTAAAGAGATAAAGCAATCCCAGTAATGCCATTATTTCACATTTCGTAGTTCTTTTTCAGCATCCCTTTCTCTCGAATACTGCACGCTTTCTTTCTTAGATTGAGTACATAAATTTGTGTACTTACTATTTCCTCAATCATTTTCGGGATAAGTACTGTCCATTTCACTTGTGACCTTCCTTTAAGCCTCAGGAAGTATTTTTACAACATTCTTTCTTTTTTGTTTTCGGTGTCAGATTAGCGCATAAGTCATTCCATTTTTATGTTTCTCCCTCCCAGTAAAAATATAAACAGTGGAGAGCGACTTTTCACGGTCATCGTCTGAATTGTGTTCTTGTTCAGGATCGGAATCGCTGTCACTTCGTGTGGTAAGTTCCTCCTCTTCCTCAGCGACGTCGCCATTTTCGTTGCCCGGTTCGGTGTCGAACCCTGGATCCTCGTCGAGAGGCCACACAGGCTCCTCATTGTCAGTCAGCTTTGGTGTGGCCTGTGGAGGGTGACAGGGGCCCGCTAATGGACAAAAGGTAGCGAGAGGAGAGTGCAAGGAATATCACTTACATGACTGGGTGCGCTGCGTACCTTGTATTCTAAGATGGTGTAAGGCGGCTGTAATTTCGCACCATACAAGCACTCATCCACATACTTTGCCGTGATCTACAACAACAATTAGGTATCATTTTACAGGTTGTACATCGTATATATGAATATTTAAAGCAGTTTGATATTGTCACGTACACCTTGTAAATAATTGTTAACGCTTATTGCATGAAAGGTGACGGAGTGTCTTTATTATATAAATGGGGTAATGAATGATTGTCTATATTAGTAGAGGTTGGAACGACAGTGGAGATGTAATGGCAGGCGAAACTCAAGCCCTAGGTGGAAGGCCGACACGGGTGTGGTGGTCCAGCTCCACACAGGAAGTGCCGAGACGGACAGTCTGGACGCCTGAGAGCGAGGACATAATACAGGGGCGGCCGGCCGCTATTGTAGTAGAGCCGGAAGGATAATTGGATAATACTTCCGAACTCTGCAAAACTTGGACGCAGCTGAGAGGAACGAAGAAGTGTCGCCTCGGAAACCACGCAGGCGGGGTTATTTCCAAGGATTTTTACTTAGAAGCGTACCATTGTACGAGTATAGGTATTTTCTTTCAAACTTTGCGCGATAGACGACAAAAGACTAATTGTTGGTCGGCGTTCAGAAGAATCTATAGAGAGGGAGAATATTCCGTGGTTACGAGAATATGATTCGCCTTCTGTGTTACGGGGGTGGGGAGCCGAACTTTGCTGGGAAGCCAGCAGTGGAGAGAAGTGCTCTTCCGTGTTGAGCCCCCGTGAGTAACGGTCGCTCGCTATGAGCTTTTGTTGGTAGAGACGGACTTGCTGTCTTTGCTATGAGTTTATAGTTGGAACAGTTACGAACTGTACTGTTGCGAACCTATACGATTCTGGACTTCACCTCCAGGTTGGAAGTCATCGCCGAGTACGCAGCGTTCAGCAACTGAGAACTTCTGCCTATACTTACGTTGAGACGTTATCTGAACTCCGTCCCTGTGGCTGGGAGTTCACGTTTCTCGCCTGTAGAACACAGAGGAGAAGACAGTATTAGAGTCTATTAGTCAGAGCACCGCCTTCTGCCGTCCTCGTGTTTGGAAGAGTTCACTTTGTGGCTGGAGCTCCTTCCATCGCCGCAGACGAGTACGAGAACCAGCTTGCCGACGCACCAGACGCAGTACATACGGTGATGTCGCTAATCGCTTCGGTTTATTAGGGCTATAAAGCTACACAGTTGTGATCACGTTACTTTATTTCCATTGAGGTTCAACACCACCGTAGATCATCTTTATAAGTAGTGTTTTCTAGTGTTTGGTGCGTAGATGATGTCAATCATTTCGTGTTATTTAAGTTAGATCTCATTGCCATAAAAAAAGGGGCAGAGTGGCCAATTGGTCTGCAGTTTTAGTTAGGAAATATAGACAATTGTACTTAAAGGGTTGTTTTTAACCTATAAGAAAAATATATTGAGCAACAACGTTTATCATTTAGTAGTATTAATTACCGTCAGCATTCATTCATGTTTAGATGGTAATTTATATAGAAAAGAGAATTAAGAGATCCTAACATTTGCTTCAGGGGGTAGTCAGACACCGCCAAATCAGCATTTTATCGTTTATTATTTTCCGTTGCGCAAATTCATTTTACACCCGCCTGGAGTAGCATCTTGGAATGGCACACGCGTTGTTTATTTTACGTTACAGCTGCTCACTTGGACGATTAACACAACTTACCACTGAGTTAGCTGAAGCAATAATGAAGGTATCGGTACGATCCGTAATTTTGTAACAACAATTAAACGTTTTATTTATTATGCTGAGAATTGCACAAGACAGTGCTATTAGCGGTTGGGGCACTTTATACATGGACGCGCCCACTCGAGCGTTAAACTGCTGTAAAGGCTGGGAACTTCCTTTAATTGTTTGTAAATGTAAAATTGTGCACCTCAAAAAACGCAGCTAATAGTTATCCTAGGATTACCATACCAGTGAGTCATATTTGGAATCAGTCAATTCACAGAAACACGTGGTGTATGCAATACAGAAACTTCTACTGACAATCTCATGAGGTAGAGGCCAAATATTTCGTGAAAGCCTACCTGCAAATAAATATTATTTGAAAACATTCTTCCTACAGCAAGGCACAATTTCTTGTTTTTAACCCACACATGTTTCGGCGAAGTTTTACCATCATCAGAGTTCTCCTTCATTTTTCTGCCAAACAAAGAGTATATTGTTACACGGGAAAACGTATAATTTTAGAATTGTGACATTTATATTCGAAACGTTCTCGGAAAATGAATACCTTAATTAAACATGCTGTTGTTGATGTCCCTGTCTGCTATTTCCAGTTCGGGTGGTATCTCGGTGTCGCAGATGACGTGTAGCGACATGAACAACGGTATGTGCTACTATGGTATAGATGTCTGTTATAACGTTTTGAGCAAAAATAGCACATTCCCAAAAATATGCGTATCCCAAACCGATATTTTACTCTTTAGTCTGCAGAAGAATAAAGAAAACACACAGATGACACTGAAATATCGGCAGAATACGTATCGGTAAAAAGAGAAGAAACCGTGTTTGTTCATGGTTGAATCTTATCAAATTTTTGTTGTTAAATCAAAGACGAGATAAGAAAACCTGAGATTTCATGAAGACAAATCACTTCAAGATGAATACCTACTCCCAGCGTATCAAGATGCTGTATTAAACGAAGAATCTGAGAATACAAATCGGACGCCTGGCTGTCGCTCTCGTAGGGACAGCAAAGACGAGATGACACTAATTACAGCGCGCACAGATGCGAACTGGGCAGGGAGACAGCCCGGTATGTGCTATTGCAGGAAATACCCTCTGCCACGCTCTTCACAGGGGTTTGTGGAGTATCGAAGTGGAAGTAGATTTAGACACTACCAACATGTTATTTTTACAGCCTCATAACTGAATATTTGCTTTCGTATAGGAAAAAATCTATTTGCTAGGTTACTGATATAACGAGTACAGCGACAGTGTATGATTTAGAAAAATACACTGTCCCACATGATATATGATCTCAACCACATCCTTATTTATCGCATAATTACTGCTTCAATTTCCATACCATTTGCATCCCTCAGCTTTACGTTCAGTTGCTCACATTAAAAATGGTGTTACAAGCAACCTGAGTAGGTGAGGCACAGGAGTTTGAGTTTTTCTTCGACGTTCAAGAATTTATTGTTTAAACTTTCCCGTATCCCATTAATGTTAATAACGTCTCCACACTACCACATTCAGTGAAATGATAATCGAAGATTTCCGCTGCTAGCCTGGAACTGTCCTCGTTATATACCAGCTTATTTTGATGTTATATGAGATTTGTACATACTACTCGCATAACTGATGCTCTCAGCTCGTTTAATGACATTTCTCAAGATATTACAGTGTTTTCTGTAATGTCTTTAGCGAATGGCTCTTGATACTGCTGTATTCCTTGATAATATTTCTGCTTTTAATGTGTGTTATTCTGATGCGTTGCTGGCTGTTTGTCACTTGTAAAAATGGTCTTTTTACCTTAGTGAACATCTTTTTCCTGGAAAATATGAAACGGACACATGTGAAGTATTACATCTTATATCCAATCTCTGTCCCCTGATCACCTGTGGCCACTGATGACGCCTTAGGCGCTGACTGAATGACTTCGCCGCAGCTGGGCGGATGCTCCAAACCACGGCTGGCCGCGGCTGCCAGACGCCACGCGTGCAGCGTGTGTTGTGTGGGCCGCAGCACAGGGCGGCACGGGCCCGGCCCAAGTCTGCCGCTCGGCTCCGCTCGGTCCTCCTCGGAGGCGCCCGGGAGAGCGCGGCGCTTCATTCGGCGTCGCCGTGTGGCGTCTTTCGGCCGGCACAAGTCTCTTGAGTTCGGCAGAATCGCGCCGTCAGCGGTGTTTACCCTTCGCTGTTCGGCCGCGGTATGGTGGAGGTTCACTTGTCTGGTGATTGTTTGCACGAAGGAGGCAGTCAAGCGATCTACCGTCGGAATTCTTTAAAGTGAATGGCAGTGGCAGAAGAGAGCGAAGAGTATTCTCAATTCGCACACGTTACAGGTAGTGCATATCTGCTATGAAACGACATTAGATGTACATGTACATGTACATGGATACTATGCAGATCACACTTAAGTGCCTGGTGGAGGATTCATCGGACCACCTTCAGTGACGTATTAGTGGTTTCTTCATTCAGCTCTGCCTTTCTTCTGTTGTGACGTGATATTTGTGAGTGTTTCGTATCGAGCAACTTAACCTCTTGCCTGTGTTTACATTCCGCGCTGACCAGTTGCAGCTGTAGCGGCGCATCGAAAGCTAAGTACTAATTAATTGTTTGTGCATAGTGATTTATTTAGGAACTTTAGTAGTCTTCAACCGGTGTTCGTGGTGTTTTCTGGTGAAATAATTTCAGAAGAACCTTTTGGGAACTGTTTACAGCTCGTTACTGTGTGATTAGACGTTTGATTCTCTTTCTGTATTAGTCTTTTGTTATATTCACATTTGTTGTTTATTAATACTGTTAATAATAGTAGTTACTTCCCTTGTAGAGTAAGTTTGTGATTATTGTAGTCAGGTTTTTAGCATCTTCTTATTGTAGTAGCGGAACTTAGAAAAAGTAAAATTTTACCATGAGTGAGAAGTGTGGGCTTTGCCGTAGGTTCGTGAGTAGTGGATTGCGGTGTGACACTTGTTCGAAGTATTTTCACTGGGGGGAATGCAGTGGGGAAGCCAGTGGGCATTTTGGTGAGATCCTCTCCTGGAACTGCAGGTTATGTAGCAAGAGTAAACTGATAGAGGAGCAGGAGCGTAAGATCTGTGCCCTTCAGGTGCAGTTGAAAAACGCACAGGAGGAGCTAGATAGGATGAGGAGGGAGAAGGGGGTTGGGGAATGGGAGCTGGCTGTTGGCAAGAGATCTGCTAGGAGAAGAAGATTTTCAGATAGTTTTACTATTGGTGTTTACAATAGATATGACCAACTGTCAGAGTCTAGTGGAGAGGAATCTCTAGTAGCTGTAGATGTAGGAAGTATGCAGCAGACCTCAGTAGTTACTGTGCCTAGAACAGTTGCAAAGTCGAAGAGGAAGAAGAAGGTTCTGCTGTTAGGTAGTTCACATGGCAGAGGTGTAGGCCAGCAGTTGCAGGAAGTGCTGGGAAGTGAGTACCAGGTCACCAGCATTGTGAAGCCTAATGCAGGGTTGGCTCAGGTGACTGTTAACATAGGGGGGTTATGTAGGGATTTTACTAAAGAGGATCAGGTAGTGATTGTGGGTGGGGCTGGTAATAGTATTGGTAGGGATGGGGAGTATAACATAGATGGTGACCTGGAAAAGATAGCCACTCAGACTGGCAACACGAATGTGCATTTCGTGGAACTGTTTCAGCGTCACGATCGGCCTCATCTTAATACAGCCGTCAGGCGTAATAACATGAGACTTGGGGGTGCGCTGATGACAGAAAGCATGGGTCACATTTCAGTGGTGTCGGTGGAGTCTATCAGCAGGACGGGTTTCACTAGACACGGCCTGCACCTCAACAGGTATGGGAAGGGGAGGTTGGCAAAGCTTATAGGTGACAGCATAGGTGGGGTTGGTGGGATCACTCATGGGAAAATTCCTGCAGTAGTGTGTGTTAGAGCTGCACCTTTTTTAGATTGAAGTCAGCTGATAGGTATTCTTGCTTAAGGGAAGTCTCTCTAACAAGGGAATCACTTTTGACAAAGCTTAGGTATCCGAGTAATGAGGGAATTAGTATATTTAATCAAAATATACAAGGTATTAGGGATAAAGTTAGTGAACTGCTTATAGATGTTGACTCTGAAATTATTGGTATATCTGAACACTTCTTAAATAAGGAGATAATTCAGAGGCTTCCTTTACCAGGATACAGGTTGGCTGGCTGCTTTTCGAGGAGCTCTTTGCGGTGTGGGGGAGTAGCCATGTATGTGAAAAACGGCATCGCATTTGAGTCAATTGATGTTTCAAAGTACTGCACTGAAAAGGTGTTTGAATGTTGTGCAGGTGTGGTTAAATTTAACGGAGTTAAACTTGTAACTGTTGTTATTTATAGATCCCCAGACTCCGATTTCACAGCATTTTTGCTAAAGCTAGAGGAGGTTCTTGGTTCACTTTATAGGAAATACAAAAAGTTAGTTATATGTGGTGACTTCAATATTAATTGTATAAGTGATTGTGCAAGGAAGAGGATGCTGGTAGACCTCTTTAATTCATATAATCTTATGCAAACCGTATTCTTTCCAACGAGAGTGCAAGGGAACAGTAGAACAACCATAGACAACATTTTTGTTCATTCCTCATTACTAGAAGGGCATTCTGTTAGAAAAAAGGTGAATGGCCTTTCAGATCATGATGCGCAAATTTTAACTTTAAAAGATTTTTATGCTGCAACTCGTGTTAAATATAGTCATCAGCTGTTCAGGAAAGTTGATCCGGTTGCTGTAGAGACCTTTGTAAACCTTATAAAGGAACAAGAGTGGCAAGATGTTCATAGCGCTGAGACAGTAAACGATAAATATAATGCTTTTCTAAAGACCTTTCTCATGCTCTTTGAAAGTTGCTTTCCGTTACAACGTTTAAAACAGGGTACTAGCACAAACAGGCAGCCTGGGTGGCTGACTAGAGGGATAAGAATATCTTGTAGAACAAAGTGGCAATTATATCAAAACGTTAGAAACAGTCAAAATCTAAATGCAGCAGCCCATTACAAACAGTATTGTAAGGTGCTTAAAAATGTTATTAGGAAGGCAAAAAGTATGTGGTATGCAGATAGAATAGCTAAGTCTCAGGATAAAATTAAAACCATATGGTCAGTCGTAAAGGAAGTTGCTGGTCTGCAGAGACAGGTCGAGGATATAGAATCAGTGCGTAGTGGGAATGTCCGTGTTACTGATAAGTCGCATATATGTACAGTATTTAATAATCACTTTCTGAATATAGCAGGTGAACTAAATAGAAACCTAATTCCAACAGGGAATCATATAGCGCTCTTAGACAAAAGTGTTCCGAGACTGTTACCTGAAATGCTCCTCCATGATACTGACAAGAGGGAGATTGAGTTAATAATTAAATCACTAAAGACCAAGAACTCTCATGGATATGACGGGGTATCTAGCAGAATACTGAAGTATTGTTCTATGTATGTTAGCCCAGTACTTAGCCATATCTGTAACTTTTCCTTTAGGAGTGGTCGGTTTCCTGATCGATTAAAATACTCGGTAGTGAAGCCACTTTATAAAAAGGGAGACATTGATAATGTTGACAATTTTAGACCTATTTCTATGCCATCGGTGTTTGCTAAAGTTATCGAGAAGGTTGTATATACAAGGTTACTGGAGCATTTAAATTCACATAATTTGCTGTCAAATGTTCAGTTTGGTTTTAGAAATGGTTTAACAACTGAAAATGCTATATTCTCTTTTCTCTGTGAGGTTTTCGACGGATTAAATAAAAGGTTGCGAACGCTAGGTGTTTTCTTTGATTTAACGAAGGCTTTTGACTGTGTTGATCACAAAATATTACTGCAGAAGTTGGACCATTATGGAGTAAGGGGAGTAGCTTACAATTGGTTCGCCTCTTACTTTAAGAACAGAAAGCAGAGGGTAATTCTCCGCAATATTGAGAGTGGTAGTGATGTTCAGTCCCAATGGGGCACTGTTAAGTGGGGCGTTCCCCAAGGGTCGGTGCTGGGGCCACTGCTGTTTCTTATTTATATAAATGATATGCCTTCTAGTATTACAGGTGATTCAAAAATATTTCTGTTTGCTGATGACACCAGCTTGATAGTGAAGGATCTTGTGTGTAATATTGAAACAGTAACAAATAATTTAGTTCATGAAATAAGTTCGTGGCTTGTGGAAAATAATTTGATGCTAAATCACAGTAAGACTCAGGTTTTACAGTTTCTAACTCACAATTCAACAAGAACTGACATTTTAATCAGACAGAATGGGCATGTTATAAGCGAGACGGAACAGTTCAAGTTCCTAGGCGTACGGATAGATAGTAAGCTGTTGTGGAAAGCCCATGTTCAGGATCTTGTTCAGAAACTAAATGCTGCTTTATTTACCATTAGAACAGTATCTGAAATAAGTGACACTTCAACACGAAAAGTAGTCTACTTCGCATATTTTCATACGCTTATGTCGTATGGTATTATTTTTTGGGGTAATTCTTCTGATTCGAAAAGGGTATTTTTGGCTCGAAAATGGGCTGTTCGAGCTATATGTGGTGTAAGTTCGAGAACCTCTTGTCGACCCCTATTCAATAGTCTGGGAATTCTGACATTGCCCTCACAGTATATATTTTCTTTAATGTCGTTTGTTGTTAGCAATATTAGCCTATTCCCAAGAGTTAGCAGCTTTCACTCAGTTAATACTAGGCAGAAATCAAATCTGCATGTAGAATGCAGTTCCTTGACTCTTGTGCAGAAAGGAGTGCAGTATTCTGCTGCATCCATTTTCAATAAGCTACCACAAGAACTCAAAAATCTTAGCAGTAGCCCAAACTCTTTTAAGTCTAAACTGAAGAGTTTCCTCATGGCTCACTCCTTCTATTCTGTCGAGGAGCTCCTGGAAGAGCTAAAAAATTAAGCAAATTCCAGTGTTACATTGTTGATTGTCTTCATTTAAACTTATGACTTGTCACCTGAATATATATTTTTTTCTATATTTCATTTTATCTGTTTCTAATATCGTGTTATAATTTCATGTATTGACTCGTTCCATGACCATGGAGATTTCTCCTTAATTTGGTCCCACGGAACAATAAATAAATAAATAAAATAAATAAATAAAACACGCTCTATTATTCCAATCCCGAAAAACGCGCGAAAAAAACGAATACCTATACCTTTCCGTGCTAGCTCCGATTACCTTTATTTAATTATGATGTATGATGCTGGTTTCTCCCTAAGTGTTTCTGCGTTAGCAAAATATTTTCGTACTCGAAGGAGAAAGCTGGTGACTGAAATTTCGTGAGATGATTCTGCCGCAACAAAAGCTGCCTTTTTTATGTCCACCCCAAATTCTGTATCTTGTCAGTAACACTGTTTCCCCTGTTTCTCGGTAATACAGAACGTGCAGCCCTTCTTTGAACTTTCTAAATGTACTCCATTAATCCTATCTGGTAAGGATCCCACACTGTGCAGCAGTACTGCAAAAGAGGACAGACAAGCGTAACGTAGGCAGTCTCTTTAGTAGATCTGTTACATTTTCTAAGTATTCTTCCAATGAATCGCAGCCTTTGGTGTGCCTCCCCCACAACATTTTGTGTCTTCTTTCCAATTTAATTTGTTCGTAATCATAATTAATAGGTTTCAGTTGAATTTAGGGGCTTTGGATTTGACTGATTTATCGTGTAACCGAAGTTTCATGGATTTCTTCTAGCACTCTTGTGAATAACTTCACACTTTCCAATATTTAGAGCCATTGTCAGTTTTCGCAACATACAGATATATTTTCCATATCCATTTGCATTTTTTTTATCTTTTGATGAGATTACTAGCTGAGTTTACCACAGCATCATGTGCAAACAACCTAAGACGGCTGCTCAGATTGTCTCCTAAATTATTTATGTAGATCTGCAACAGTAGTGGGCCTATAACACTACATTGTGGGACACCAGAAATCACTTGTGTGTTACTCGATGACTTTCCGTAAGTTACTACGAACAGTGACCTCTCTGATAGGAAATGGCGAATCCAGTCATATAACTGCGACGATATTCCATAAGCTCGCAATTTGACTACCAGCCGATTGTGTGGTACAGTGTCAAAAACACTTCCAGAAATCCAGAAATACGGAATCAATCTGAAATCCTTCGCCAATAGCACTCAACACTTAGTGCAAGTAAAGAGCTAGTTGTGTTTCACATGAACGATGCTTTCTAAATCCGTGTTTACTGTGTGTCAATAGACCGCTTTCTTCGAGGTAGTTCATAGTGTTCGAACTGAATATATGTTCCAAAATCCTGCTGGACATCGACGTTAATGATATGGGCCTTTAATTTAGTGGATTATTCCTACTACCTTTCTTGAATATTGGTGTGACCTATGCAACTTTCTAGTCTATGGTTACGGATCTTTCGTCCAGCGAACTGTTGTATATAGTTGTTAAGTATGGAGCCCCTGCAGTAGCATACTCCGAAAGGAACCTAACTGGTATACAATCTAGACCGGAAGACGTGCTGTTATTAAGTGATTTAAGTTGCTTCACTACTCCGAGGATATCTACCTCTAAATTACTCATGTTGAGAACTGTTCTTGACTCAAATGCTGGAATATCTACTTCGGCGTCGTTGTACCATGCAGAAATATTTTAAAGATTTATTTGGCAATGAGAAACACAAATGTCGACAGATGGTATTCATTGTTTTGTACATTAGAAAGCACTTTGTGGTAAATTTGCAGGCCTGGAGCACGTGAAAGAATTGATAGTGCAAATACTAAAATTTCTGAAGTCATACGCATTTTTTCATTTTCATTTGCAACAGTTTTCAGTCTAACTCAACAATGACTATGGAGACTATGGTAGTGCAAAGTACGTAAGTTAAGCCAAGGGTCATGCCAGGAACGATTTTTCTATTTAACACTTCCTACAGTTTAATTTTTTGAAGGAAAAAGGAGTGCAGGAACAAAAATTAAAACATATGGAATCGAGTGCAGATTTCATATTTTAAGAGGACTTGACTGCACACTGTCCATAGTAAGGCATTGCAAAGTAACTTTTTCCTGATCTGGTGGGCATGCATTTAAAAAGGAAATCGCGTTTCTGGAAGGGACACATTCTGACACAGACAGTCCAGTTCCCAAAGATCACTGGCGTTAAAAAAAATGCGACGTTTGAAAAATACTTTCTGGCCTAGGAAGAATCACAAGGGTAGTTTTATAAAGATTTTGAGATGTTGAAAAGTTTGTTTACATTAGCGTTTAGTTACGTATTAATACAGGTTACGAAACATCAGTGTTCTTGTGCAAAGTTATTCTCCGCTTCTGAGTAAATTTTTCTATGAATACATATCTAATAAATGTGGTGGCTGCCGTAGAAACCTGGAGGGAGTGTAAACATTGTAGGTTGTGGTTTCATTGGGATGAATATAGCGACGAGGAATCGGGGATAGATAATGAGGCTCCTCCATGGAAATGTAGATTATGTAGAAAGGACAGAAAAATCGCTGAACGGGGGCCAAAAATTTGTGCCCTTATGGCTGAATTGGAATATGCGGTTTAGGAATTATGTAGGCTAAGGGAAGAAAACAGATGGGGGGGTGGGAAAAAGTCGAACCAAAGGATGAAAAAGAAAAACCTTTCGAAATTCAGTTAGTAAACCAATTTGGCTTGCTATCTGAAGTAGTGGAGAAAGGTCCTCATCCAGATGTAGTTGAATGTAGGTTGAAGCAGAACATTCGCTTAAAGAAAAAAGACAGGTCGGGATCAAATCAGAATAGCAAAAAAAGAATACTGCTTCTAGGCAGCAGTCATGGGAGGGGTGTAGGCCAGGAGTTTCAGAAGGAATTAGTTGCTGTAGTGTTATCAAGTGGAGGAAAGATAAGGAAAAAATTATTTTGTTGAAAATGTAATAAAATATTTTGGTGGGTAACTTGGCAACAGAAACACGGATTGATTGTACTTTTGTAATAACTCACGGTAATCATTAAATACCTGATTGCATTATTTTGAACAATACCAGCAGATTAATTTACTTGAGAATGGTAAGAAACAAGAAAAATCATTTCCGTGCGGTTTCGTGGTCACGAGGTAGTCATACCCGGATCGACACTAAGGGACCAAAAGATTTATTGACTTCGAAATAAAAGCATCACTACACAATTAAGAAACGAATTGATTCAGAAATGATAGGAAAACGATAATGTTCTTCCTGCCTCATGCTGCGTTCGGTCCATCAGCGTGATGGTAGTTTCTGGAGATACAAAATTATTAACATTCAGGTAACGAGAAGATGGAGTTACTTAAGGATAATTTGTTAAAATAAGCACACTTATCTCTGAGACACTTTTTTTTAATGCTGCGTACCTTTTTATATTAAATTACAATGGATGGCGCATATGAACAAATGCTTTACAGGTAACAGTCAATATTCAATCTTAATGTCCTCTTGATGATGTCTGTTTCTAATCAGTTACATGAAACTACATGTACTCTGATTGGGAAACAACAATTAGCACATTTACAGAGAATTTTTCACAAATTATAAAATGCCGATTGCGGAATAGGAACAGTAAAAGGTGAAGCGGTCAAGGCCTCATTTGTCTTGAAACAACAGAATTCATTTTTTATCATTAATCGATACATGTACATAGAGATTTACAGCCACTGCGCAGGAGCAGCAAAGATAAATAATAATAGATTTAGTTGCTGCTATGCGATGGTTCATTTCTTTTACATTACAATTGTTCGATAACTTCAGGCCATCAGCCGTTTACTATTGAGCGTATATTAATGTTTGTGAGGCGAAAATTACTAATATTACAGTGCAGTGTACCAGGTCACAAGTTCAGTGAAACCAAGTGCTAGTCTTAGCCAGGTGTCTGAAAACTTAGGTGAGCAATGGAGGGACTTTGAGAAGAGGGATCAGGTAATTATATTTGGGGGAGCAGGAAACAACCTAGGGTATGAATCCAAGGTGTACTATTGGGAGTAACCTGTATAAAATAGGAGCAAGAACTGGCCACACAAATGTCGTTCCTGGTGATACTATTGGTAGGTGGGGATACACTACGCAAAATGGGGTGTAGAACACCATAGACGAACTGGTGTGCTGTAAGGGTGCGACAGATGGCAACCAGAGAGGTCCTGCTGCGAAAACAAATGACACCCCTGAGCATCACTCAGGGTTGTCAGAACATATGATGGACCACAGTAAGGTTGCTATCCCATGACCATCTGGGTCGTCTCCAGACGCGACTTTGGCCAGGAATCTCATTGATTGGAACAGTATTCTGCGATGAGCCCCACTTCTAATTGAGCCCCAATGTCCAGCAAAGACGTGTCTGGAGACGCCTTGGAAACTGAGGGGGTACCACCCTGACTGTTGCCCGCCATAAGGCCCAGGAACCAGGAGTGATGGTCTGGTGTGCCATTCACTTTCAGGGCAGGACCTCTTTAGTAGTCACCCATACAGCAGAGCGATACGTCGACGATATTCCATTTCCAGTTTTGTTGCCCTTCATGGGAAGCCATACTGGCCTTACATTTCAGCAAAGTAATTTCTCGCCCATACTCGGCGAGAGTTTCTCCTTTTTGTCTTCGTCCTCGCCAAATCTTTCCCCAACTGAGAACGTTTGGGGCATACTGGGCAGGGTGCTCCAACCATCTCGGGATTTTCATGATCTAACCTGCCAGTTGGACATAATTTCGAACGATATCCCTCAGGTGGACATTCAACAGCTCTGCCAATAAATGCGGAGGCGAATAACTGCTTGCAGAAGGACCAGAGGTGGACCAAAGCGTTACTGACTTTGCTCGGTTTGTGAGGCTCTTTCTCTAGTATAAATCATCCAGTTTTCTGAAACTGTATTCATTTGTTTGTCTGCTTGTGCACATCACGTCCACCAATTTCCGTCACTTTCCGATAATTCTTTTATGGTGCGTCATTTTCATTTTTTTTCTAGTCATAGAATGAATTTTGTCTAAAGACAACTATTATCGATTTAAATATTCTTTCACATTGACTCATTTTCAATAGCACAACAAACTCTTTAAAAAAGCTGGTAGCGTGATCACGGGAAACACACTCAACACAGTTACCACGGAGTTTTATATGTAAAACTGGAAGGAACAGCTGATCAGCCTACCAAGAAAAATGACTATCGTTGGTTTTGTTATATTGATGACACTCATACTTTATTATATAGCCTTATGGACAAAGAGAAGTCAGAATTTCTAAACTTTCCAAATGATGTTAGTTATAAGATAAAATCCAGTATAGAAGAAGAGAAAGAAGTTTAAACATTTTAGAATGTACAGCTACTTAGAAAATCCACAGATGTTAGGCACAGAAGGTCTGCAAAAACCTCACTCACACATATGGATACATTCACAAAAATTCCAGTCACTGTCCCAAACTGAAATAAGTGATGAGAACATTGGTGGCTTAAATAATCTGTAACCACAGTAGTTGGTGGAACACAATGGCCATTTAAGCACTACTTTCAGAAGAAATGATTAATCTGAGAAAGAGATAAATAGGGCAATATCTCCTAAAAGGTATGGAGCTACTCGTGAAGAAGAACCAAAGATTTACTCCCATTCGTAAAAGCCGTCACCTTTCACATGATCAGAGCACGAAGAATACATAGTATTGATGCAGTGTTTATACTAGCAACAAAGAAGCTTGAATGTTTTGAACACTGTAAAGTAGCACTTGCCACAGGAGGAGTATATAAAATGTCTTGCCCACACGGACAAGCACACATGTGAAAGTACAAACGGAAGTATTAATTTCTTGCGTAAGGAACGGAAAAGCAGTTGTCATCTGTCAAAAAGAAATAAATCGGCAGTTGCAGAATATCCACAGGGGCCAGGGAAGCTAAAAATTCGTCTCTGCGATGCAGAATCAATATTACAGTACTTGAAATTACAGAGAGGACATATAAATTGCAAAGCATGAAGCAACTTTAACGGAAAAAAGAAAGACTGAAATTAGACGAGTTGCTGGCCTTTGCGCTGAATACAGAGGCCAGCGCCAAGTGTTCCCCTGCACAAGCTCGACAACACACGCACTCGTGCCTCTGCGCTCTTAAGCAGCTGTTTGATGACATCACAGCCCGGCTGTTGCGTGGTTGCGTACAAACAGTTCAGCTTGTTGAGTTTATAGAACTTTCAAACTGCTGCCTGGCCCTTTATAGCCTCTGAACATATCTCCAGCATTTGGGGAGGAAACGTTAGAGATCTTTCCTGCTTTCTTTCTTTCCTGCTTTCTTTCTTTCCAGCTTTCTTTCTTCCTGCTTTCTTTCTTTCCTGCTTTCTTTCTTTCTTTCTTTCTTTTTTTTTGTGTTATCAGTCTTTGGTTTGATGCAGTCTGCCACGAATTCCTCTCCTATGCCCACCTCTTCATCTCAGAGTAGCGTTTGCGACCTACGTCCTCAATTATTTGCTGGAGGTATTCTCCAATCTAGTAACATGAAAGTCATTCCCTGATGTCCTAACAGATGTTCTATCATCGTGTCCCTTCTCCTTGTCAGTGTTTCCCACATATTCCTTTCCTCTTCTATTCTGTGCAGAACCTTCTCATTCCTTACTTTGTAAGTTCACCTAATTTTCAGCATTCGTCTGTAACCCATCATTTCAAATGCTTCGATTCTCTTCTGTTCCGGTTTTCCCACAGTCAATGTTTCACTACCATTCAATGCTCTGCTCCAGACTCAAATTCTCAGAAAATTCTTCGTCAAATTAAGGGATATGTTCCATACTAGTAGACTTCTCTTGGTCAGGAATGCCTTCTTTGCCAGTGCTAATCTGCTTTTGATGTCCTCCTTGCTTCATCTGTCATTGGTTATTTACCACCTAGGTAGTAGAATGCCTTAATTTCATCTACTTCGTGACCATTAATCCTGATGTTATGTTTCTCTCTGTTCTCATTTCTGCTACTTCCTTCCGTCTTTCTTCGATTTACTCTCAATGCATATTCTGTAACCATTAAGTAGTCCATTCCATTCAGTCCATCATGTAATTCTTCTTCGCTTTCACTCAGGATAGCAATGTCATCAGCGAATCGTATCATTGATACCCTTCATCTTGAATTTTAATCCCCCTCCTGAACCTTTCTTCTATTTCCATCATTGCTTCTTCGATGTACATATTGAAAGTAAGGGTGAAAGACTACATCCCTGCCTTACATCCCTTTTAATCTGAGCACTTCATTCTTGGTCGTCCACTCTTGTTATTCCCTCTTGGCTCTTGTACGTATTGTGTATTACCCGTCTCTCCATATAGCTTACCCCTGTTTTTCTCAGAATTTCTAAAACCTTGCACTATTTTACATTGCTGAACGACTTTTCCAGGTCAACAAATCCTATAGACGGGACTGTATTGTTCTTTAGTCTTGCTTCTATTACCAACAGCAACGTCAGAAATGCCGCTGTGATGCATTTACCTTTCGTAAAGCCAAATTGATAGTCATCTAGCACATCCTCAATTTTCTTTTCCATTCTTCTGTAGATTATTTTTGTCAGCAATTTGGATGCATGAGCTGTTAAGCAGACTGGTCGATAATTGTCGCACTTGTCAGCTCTTGCAGTCTTAGGATTTAAGTGGATGGTATTTTTCCGAAAGCCAGATGGTATGTCGACAGACTCATACATTCTACACACCAACGTGAATAGTCGCTTTGTTGCCACTTCCCCCAACGGTTTTAGAAATTCTGATGGAAAGTTATCTATCCCTTCTGCCATATTTGATCTTAAGTCCTCCAAAGCTCTTTTAAATTCTGATTCTATTCCTGGATCTCCCATCTCTTCTAAATCAACTCTTTTTTCTTCTTCTATCACATAAGACAAATCTTCCCTCCTCATAGAGGCCTTCAAGGTTGTCTTTCCAAATATCCACTTCCTCCTCTGTATTTAACAGTAAAATTCCAACTGCACTCTTAATGTTACCACCCTTGCTAATAATTTCACTCAAGGTTGCTTTGACTTTCTTACATGCTGACTCAGTCCTTCCAACAATCATTTCTTTTTAGATTTCTTCTCATTTTTCAGGCAGCCATTTCATCTTAGCTTCCCTACACATCCTGTCTATTTCGTCACTCAGTGACTTGTATTTCTTTATTCCTGAATTTGCTTGAACATTTTTGAACTTCCTTCTTTCATCATGGGTAATAAAAGAAATACTTCAGTTATTTCTTTTATTACCCATGGTTTCTTTGCAGTTACTTTCTTTGTACCTATGTTTTTCTTTGCAACTTCTGTGATTGTCCTTTTCAGAGATATCCATTCCTCTTCAACTGTACTGCCTACTAGGCTATTACTTATTGCTGTATCCACAACCTTACAGATCTTCAGGAGTATCTCGTCATTCCTTAGTTCTTCTGTATCTGACATCTTTAGGTATCGATTCTTCCAGACTAATCTCTTAAACTTCAAACTACTCTTTATCATTACTACATTGTGATCTGAGTCTATATCTGCTCCTGGGTATGCCTTACGATCCAGTATATGATTTCGGAATCTCTCTCTGACCATCATGTAAACTAACTGTACTCTCCTCATATCACCCAGCATTTTCCAATTATATATCCTCCTCTTGTGATTAAGAGTATTCGCTATTACTAGCATAACTGAGGTAGTCTTTCTCCTATCTCATTCCTTATCCCAAGCTCATATTCTCCAGTAACCATTTCTTCCACTCCTTCCCCTACAACTACATTCCAGTCCCCTGTGACTATTACAGTTTCATCTACCTTTACGTACTGTATTACCCTTTCAATATATTCATTTACTTTCTCTATCTCTTCATCATCAGCTTCCGATATCGACATGTATATCTGATCTATCGATGTCGGTGTTGGTTTTTTATTGATTGTGATAAGCATAACTCTATCACTGAACTGTTCACTGTAACACACTCCCCATTCATAATGAATCCTACTCCCGTTACACTATTTTCTGCTACTGTTGATATTACCCTATACTCATCTAACGAGAAATTCTGGTCTTCCTTCCATTTCTCTTCACTGACCCCTACTGTATCGAAATTGAGCATCTGAATTTCCCTTTTCAGATTTTCTAGCTGCCCTACCACATTCAATCTTCTGACATTCCACACCCTGACACAAAGAACATTATCCTTTCGTTTATTATTCAACCTTTTTCTAAAGGTTACCTACCCCTTGGCAGTCCCCTCCCAGAGATTTGAATGGTGGACTACTCTGGAAACTTTTCCCAATGGGGGGGATGATCATGACACCTTTCCAATTACAGGCCACGTGCCCTGTGGATACAAGTTATGTGTATTTAATGCATTGTTTTCCATTGTCTTCTGCATCCTCATGCCGTTGATCATTGCTGATTGTTCCGCCTGTTAGGGGCTCTTTCCCACTCCAAGGGCAAGAGAGGGTGATTCTTATGCTAGAAGTCTTCGGCCACCAGCAGCTACACCAGTGTCGGATACCCATCCACAATAGCAGCCCAAAATATGAACGCCCTGTCCCCAGCTGAACCCATGGACAGAAGCCTGCACCAGTTGCTGGTCACCTACACAGTCTTGTATGACGATCCCCAGGCGTCATTCGAAACCTGTACTCACCGGTGAACAGAAACCACTCCACTGGCCCAGGTTCCGTTCCATGTGACCCTCCAGCCAATCTCTTTGCACTCCAAGGTCCTAGGTAGTTTTTTATTGTTGTTCGTAGTGACTCCTAGGGATCTTATTAATCGAGTGAAAATGGCTACTTACTGATTGTGTCGACAAGCCTCCAAGTTGACACCAAGCGGAGTGAGTACTTTTACAAATAGAGACTCCAGCAAACCAGAAGTGAAACAGAGCTCACAGAGTTCTATTTCCATGATAAAGAGGCACACAGGCAGTCATATGTGCCCCTGAATGGGACCAAAATTTCCTGCAGCTACGTCCTTAGATACCTAGGTGTCTCCCTCTGCCTGTCACTGTCATTTATGCAGAACTGCGCAAACCTGTGAAAGTCGTTTGGTCATATTCTATATCAACTGTACCACATTTCTGGAAACAAGTGGGGAGGAAATGCAGACGAACAAAACAACGCTGCAATTTCTCTTGGATATAGAGCTGTTGCATATAGTGCTAAGGCGTGGGAGAACAGCGCTCATGCAGTTAAGACAGAAGGGGCCATGTTGACTATTTATGGCATTACTACAACAGATCCCAGTCAGTGGTTGCTTCCTAAGACAGAGTAAAATAAGAATTCAGTCCTAAATAGTGGAATCCACCAACTGAATAAGGTTGCACAGTATGGTCTCTGTTGTCAGGAAAGCTCAAGATTCAACCTCATCCCAATGGCGCAAGGGAGACATGACTACGTCTTGAAAAGTGGGTTTAATAGTGGAAGTGCTACCTGTGACTATGGTGCCAAGAAGCAGACAGGGAGACATGTTGTGGGGGAGTGCCCACTCCACGTTTTTAAAGGGGGTTGGACGTGCTTGGTTCAAATGGTTCAAATGGCTCTGAGCACTATGGGACTTAACATGTTAGGTCATCAGTCCCCTAGAACTTAGAACTACTTAAACCTAACTAACCTAAGCACATCACACACATCCATGCCCAAGGCAGGATTCTAACCTGCGACCGTAGCAGTCACGTGGTTCCGGACTGAAGCGCCTAGAACCGCACGGCCACTGCGGCCGGCCTGTCGTACTTGTCCAGTCATAGTTCTGGCTGCCTGTTTGTATGTGAATTCTTGTATTTCAACAGAAACGATCAGTTCACCAGAATATATTATTAGACTCGCATACCAGTCATAATTTACGCCAGAATACCTGTCTGACTCCTTGATTAATCTCTAATGGGCTGGCGACCTCTATGAATGGGAAACGTAAAAGCTGGAGAAGGGTCACGTTGAGTTTAGTTTTCACTATTCTATTCAATAAAACACAGTCAAGTTTCAGAATATCATTTGTTACATCAGCTGACTCCATTTTATTTTGAAAGGTTGAACAACATGGAATGGGACATGACAACGCTGCAAATGGATGATCTGAGACCTATGCTGTCTCAGTCACTCCAAGCTGTTCGGCGCATCACAAGAGCCACGGTCGGCAGGATGAGATGTGAGAGCTGGCGTCTACCTGATTCTGAGTGGATGTATAAAACTGGTGAGTATCTTATTTGGAAGTGTGTTATTGTTAAATAAAGCGTAATGAGCTCATTTAGGTAGTCTATAAAAAATCTCGTCTAGGTTAATGAACACATGATGATGGAGTTGTGGCTGAGTAGAAAATTCTGTTGTAAGTAAAGTACATAGAGATAAAAACATTAGAACTAAATAATAATCACAGTTATTTGCTCAGTACCAATTGCATCTAACAAGGGAAAATTATCAACTTGGTCTCATATAAAAAAAACCACACACACTTGCAAATAATCAGCCCCAACTATAGATCTCGCTTAGAGATTCGGGCCATAATTCTGACAGTATGCAGTTATGACCCTCTGAACACATAACATTCTAACGCATGTGTATCACTTGTTTCTCACTCACTCCAGCCCACTGTGGCCACCCACACATGACGGAGTGCGAACTTCTGTATGGTACAGAAAGTAAGGGGTTCCTGTTTGTAATGTTGATAAACCAACACACGATAGTGTGGCACCTGCAGTAACAGTACACAATGATGGGCAAATTGCAATGTTTAAACGTCAAAGCTCGAGTGAGTTGTGACCTGTTGGCATGGTTACATGTGGCTATTCGACTAACTCTTACACGAGGCAAACGAAGGTCTGAGTGTTTCTTTCCGCTATTATTTGTACCTTGAGATATAGTTGGAGCAATCATAGAGAAGATCCAGTAAATGGAGAGAAGAACAGTTGAGTGAAGTTAGATTCTTGTTAATTCAGATGGCATGTGGTGTCAGGGTAATGTATTAAACCTCAGCGATAACTTCCGAATGATTTTATGGTTTCCAACTACAGTGCCGCCATTCCCCCCGGGTTTCACAATGCTGACGACGCCACCTCAGCGACCCAGTGCAATGCTCTGCTAATGTGTCGGCCTCGTACAGCAGCAGTGATATGACGACTCAGGACTGCGCCAGCAGCTGATTCAACAGCCTCCATCATGTGCTGCCTCAGCACTGCCCACTGACCAATGCAGGATGGCCGGCACCATGTTTCCTCGCCAGCGTGGTTTGGGTCATGTTTTGGGAGCCAAGATGACTGCCTGTGGTAGTGAGCCAAAGAGTGGCCCGCCGCTGGCTGGCTGACTGCCTGGCTATGGACTCTGCGTCAGCCTCAGAGGGTCGAACCAACAACCCGCCATCGACTGGGATGCTGGCGCCTCATCTGTTGCTGCGTGTAGCCTAGTCGTGTGACATGCCCCACCATCCAAGAGAGCTACCACACTTGAATGCTTTGTTAGTGAAATGGCACCTATTTACATGTGGCTGTGTGCCTCTGTTTTGCTAAACGTACCGTTTCGCGTCACGTACTCATAACACGCTAGCTTGGCCATGGGCCCCTTCTGCCTGTGATTTGCGCCATGCAAAACCGCTACATATACTCTTTCAGCAATTTGACGGCCCTGTGGCCTCTATTCTACTTCGCAACTGTTGGTATGCATACCTCACTGCAATCTGGTCTGCACCTGGCTGTAACCTGTGCTCAGAATATTGCACAAAACTAACTTTCCCTATTCCAAACGGTTGTGCCTCTACATAATGAAAGGATGACAATGATCATGCTACCCTCTCACCTCAGTCACTTTCATCCAACAACTTCATTGGTACATTGGGACAGAGACGTAAAATCACGAACTGACTGATTAAGGGGCTTGCTTTGAAGATGTAATATTGTCAAAAACCACTCTGCCTCTGTCCATCACAGAGAAGTGTGTGTGTTTTATATATAACTCCGGCGGAATGTTAATACTAGAATATTGCTAAACAGTGTCGGCCATACATGTGCATGGTATTGAGATACTATCTGCTCATATGGTTTAACTGTTTTTCGTGTTGAATAACATGTGTTCTACTTGTAGGACAAAGTTTCGAAATACATGGGGCAGACGTGATAGGCTTCACTCACTTCTTACTTCACTTTCAACATCAAGTGGGTATGAGGGCTCTGGATGCCACTCCCCCCCCCCCCTGTACAGGACTCTGCACTCGTGCATTAGGCAGTTGCAGTAGGGTGCAGCCAGTGACAGGCAACCTGCATGTGCAAAAGTTTAAAAGCTATGCATTCAAGAAATCTAAGATTAATATTATCATAATTATGACCATTTTTTAAAGAGGGGGTGGGTGATCGGTTTTTTAGGGTTGAGATATTGCAAGTCTACCATTTTATCCTTAAAACAGAAGGTCAAGTTGGTTATGTTTACTTACAAGGTTACAAGTAATAAACATGAAGGTTGAGGACAGATTTCAGTCGATGTCAGATAAGGAGAGATTATGCTAACACAGCAGTAGAGCACACCGCCTCTAGCCTTGACAAGGGCCTGAGTTCACCGACAGAGAGACTCTCCAAGTCTCTCCAGTTGCGTCGTGTTCAGCTGACGTTATCAAACAGATCCCGTAGAGCCGCCAGATCGCAGGGACGTTGAGACCGCCGCTTTCCTCACTCTGTTGTGAGACATTTCCTGTGAGTCTGAGATCGGATGGTTTAGCGGGTATGTCGGGATGCGATAGGACGCCTCAGTAGTCGTCAAGCCAGGAGCGCGTCCACGCAGATCTGTGAACACGGCTGCTGTCTTGAGAGAGTCCACAGGATACTCAGAATAAAGCTACGCCACAGGTCCGGAATTAAAAGGTCACTATATGATGTGATGCGATCGAGACTGTACTTACACAAGACGTCAGCACAAATGTCTGACTCGTGACATTGCTCTTGTGATAAAAGCGAGAATGCAGGAAGGTGCTGCCATTTTCTTCAGAACTTCTTAGAGTTTTGAGGCCATCTGGTGCTGCGAGTGGCCCACTGACACACATACGCTCCAGAGGGTATGGGGGCCCACTACACGATGCCAACCCCAGCAGAACAGACACTATGAGTCGCAAGGAAAGGTAGAGCCGGTGGCCTTAGAAATAGTTTAAAGTGGATAACAAGCACTTTACATTTTCACGCTTTTATTTCACCTGATCAAATTAAGGCATTCGCGCACTCTCTTATATATAACCTGACATCTGAGTGAGTCAACATTACAACATGCATAGTACACGAGCAGCACACAGTAGTGATAATTATACTACTATACAAGAACAATGCAGACAGATATGAACACGCATTTCTCTGGATGGGACATGCACAACTGTTGATATTCGTCACCAGTGATAAAATCAACTGCAGTTGTAAAATTTGGCAACTCTAGCTGGTTTTATCATTGATGACATAAATTAATGTAAATTCCATATGTTATAGTTTGTATCGGAATACACGTAATACAATAATTGTAGCTTTGCATCTTTAAGTTGACATAGATGTACAACAGCGTAAAACATCGATTTTTGGAGCAACTGTTTCAAACTGTGGATGCATTACTCTTACATGTTTGTTCGCCTTTCTATTAACGAATTATATAATGATAAAAATATCAAAATTTTACGGACTGCAATTTCATAACATTATGGCTGCAGTACGAACATTCATGGTCGCCTTGTAGCGGAGTGGAAGAGAGGGGAGTCTTTTTCTCTCTCTCTCTGTCTCTGTCGCTAATTTTTGTAACTCGCAACAGTCGCTAGCTATCGAAAACTCTTGCTACCCCACAGCAGGTATGCTTAGAAAAGGGTCGAGGCACAGGAAAGTTTCAGCCTTAGGTTATGTCCAGGTCAGACAGTAATTCTACCAAGGGTCAGATATAACGTCAGATGTCCATTGAATAGCGATGAATTATGGACTGAAGATGAAGGGAATGGTCTGGAAGAATTAATATGGAAAGGAGTGGCACACTGAAGTACAAGAAAATCATGAAATGCATCTGAATTTCCTTTAATCTGTAGATACAACGGTGATTAATACCATATAGGTAGGAATAGACACCTATGAAAAGGCCATCACAGAAATTGGACAAACAAAGATAGATATAAGGCGTTTACTGAAAAGAAACCTTGAGAAACAGAAAAAACACTTCAGTTGAAGTGTGAAGAAGAAATGACAGTGGCAATGGAAAATACTGAAGATCCCATGTAAGCGTCATAGATTGACACAGATTTGGGACGCAGAAGCGATAGATAACATACCTTCGCAGTTTAAGAAATCATTGGCGCAAGTGTCAACCAAGAACCATACAAGTTGGCGTCTAGACTACATGAGAATGACGGTACACTGTTAGACTGAATCCTGTAGTCAAGAGCAGATACTTGCGACGCCTATCACACAATTAGCATAACACCTCGTCTATGGAATTTGTCGACAGGGATAATGCACTATGTGTCAAAAATACCTGGGCATCTGGCTGCAAATGACTTCAAAGTTCGTGGCGCCCTCCATCAGTAATGCTGGAATTCAGTATGGTGCTGGCCCACTCTTAGCTTCGATGACAGCTTCCACTCTTGCAGGCATACGTTCAGTCAGGCGCTGGAAAGTTTCTCAGCGAACGGCAGCCTATTCTTCACGGAGTGCTCCACTAAGGAGAGGTATCGACGTCGGTCGCTGAGGCCTGGCACGAAGTCGGCGTTCCAAAACATACCAAAGGTGTTCTATAGTATTCAGGTGCTGCATTATGAACTGGTGTTCGATCGTATTGAAAGACGCGATCGCTATCTCCGAATTGCACTTCAACAGTGGAACACAATATGGTGCTTGAAACATCAATATAGACCTGTGCTGTGATAGTGCCATGCGAAACAACAACGGTTGCAAGCCCCTTCCATGAAAAACACTACCACACCATAACAAAACCGCCTCCGAATTTTACTATTGGTACTACACACGCTGGGAGATAACGTTCACCAGGCATTCGCCATACCTGTACCCCGCTATCGGATTGCCACATTGTTTACCGTGATTCGTCACTCCACACAACGTTTTTCCCTTGTTCATTCGTCCAATGTTTACGCTCCTTACACCAAGCGAGGCGTCGTTTCTCATTTACTGGCGTGATTTGTGGCCTATAAGCAGCTGCTCGACCGTGAAATCCAAGTTTTTTCACCTTCCGGCTATCATGGTACTTCCAGGGGATCATGAGGCATTTTTGGAATTCCTGTGTGATGGTTTGGATAGATGTCTGCGTGTAACACATTACGACCCTCTTCAAATATCGGCGGTCACTGTCAGCCAACAGACGAAGTCGGCCTGTACGCTTTTGTGCTGTACGTGTCCCCTCACGTTTCCACTATCGCATCGGAAACAGTGGGCCTACGGATGTTTAGGAGTGTGGAAATCTCGGATAGAGACGTATGACACAAGTGAGACCCAATCACCTGACCACGTTTGAAGTCTGTGAGTTCCGCAGAGCGCCCCATTCTGCTCTCTCACGATATCTAATGACTATTGAGGTCGCTTATATGGAGTACATGGCAATAGTTGGCAGCACAATGCACCTAATATGAAAAACGTATGTTTTTGAGGGTGTCCGGATACTTTTCATCACATAGTGTATATACAGAGTAATAGAAAAGAAAATAGAGGATATGACAGATGAGGATCATTTTGGCTGTCGGAAGGGTAACACTACAAGATAGCAGCACGTCTGACGTTGTAATTGATGAGGGAAGCAAAACTAGAAAATAAAATGGACACATTCATAGGACCTGTAGACCTAGAAAAATCATCTGGAAACGTAAAATTGTACAAAATGTTCAAAATACTGAGAAAAGTAAGAGTAAAATGCAGCGAAGGACGAGTAATATGTAATAAGTACAAGAACCAAGAGGGAACGGTAAGAATGCAAGATGAAGAACAAAATGCTGTCCCATCTTCATACCAACGCGTTCTGTATGTTCCATTGTTCAATGTTCTGCTGAGAACCTTATCATTTCTTGTCTTATCAGTCCATCTAATTTTTAACATTCTTCTGTAACACCACATCTCAAATGCTTCGATTTTCTTCTGTTCCGATTTTCCCAATGTCCTTGATTAACTTTCATACAGTCCTGCTCTCCAAACTTACATGTTCAGTTATTCGTCCTCAAACAAAGACCGGCATTTGATATTAGGTGAATTATTTTGGCAGGAATGTCCTCTTTGAAAATTCTTGTCTACTTTTTAAGTCCTATTTAATTTGTCCATTATGAGGCACTTTGTGCTTAAGGTAGCAGAATTATTTTAGTTCGTATAGACCTTCGTCTACAATTTTGATGTTGTTGTTGTTGTTGTGATCTTCAGTCCTGAGACTGGTTTGATGCAGCTCTCCATGCTACTCCATCCTGTGCAAGCTTCTTCATATCCCAGTACCTACTGCAGCCTACATCCTTCTGAATCTGCTTAGTGTATTCATCTCTTGGTCTCCCTCTACAATTTTTACCCTCCACGCTGCCCTCCAATACTAAATTGGTGGTCCCTCGATGTCTCAGAACATGTCCTACCAACCGTTCCCTTCTTCTAGTCAAGTTGTGCCACAAGCTCCTCTTCTCCCCAATTCTATTCAATACCTTCTCATTAGTTATGTGATCTACTCATCTGATCTTCAGCATTCTTCTGTAGCACCCCATTTCGAAAGCTTCTATTCTCTTATTGTCTAAACTATTTATCGTCCATGTTTCACTTCCATACAAATACTTTCAGAAACGACTTCCTGACATTTAAATCTAAACTCGATGTTAACAAGTTTTTCTTCTTCAGAAACGCTTTCCTTGCCATTGCCATTCTACATTTGATATCCTCTCTACTTCGACCATCATCTGTTATTTTGCTCCCCAAATAGCAAAACTCCTTTACTACTTTAAGTGTCTCATTTCCTAATCTAATTCCCTCAGCATCACCCAACTTAATTCGACTACATTCCATTATCCTCATTTTGCTTTTGTTGATGTTCATCTTATACCCTCCTTTCAAGACACTGTCCATTCCGTTCAGCTGCTCTTGCAAGTCCTTTGCTGTCTCTGACAGAATTACAATGTCATCAGCGAACCTCAAAGTATTTATTTCTTCTCCATGGATTTTATTACGTACTCCGAACTTTTCTTTTGTTTCCTTTATTGCTTGCTCAATATACAGATTGAATAACATCGGGGACAGGCTACAACCCTGTCTCACTCCCTTCCCAACCACTGTTTCCCTTTCATTCCCCTCGACTCTTATAACTACCATCTGCTTTCTGTACAAATTGTAAATAGCAATTCGCTCGCTGTATTTTACCCCTGCCACCTTCAGAATTTGAAAGAGAGTATTCCAATCAACATTGTCAAAAGCTTTCTCTAAGTCTACAAATGCTAGAAACGTAAGTTTGCCTTTCCTTAATCTTCCTTCTAAGAAAAGTCGTAGGGTCAGTATTGCCTCACGTGTTCCAACATTTCTATGGAATCTCAACTGATCTTCCTCAAGGTCGGCTTCTGTCTGTGTTTCCATTCGTCTATAGGGAATTCGCGTTAGTGTTTTGCAGCTGCGACTTATTAAACTGATAGTTCGGTAATTTTCTCATCTGTCAACACCTGCTTTCTTTGGGATTGGAATTATTATATTCTTCGTGAAGTCTGAGGGTATTTCGCCTGTCTCATACATCTTGCTCACCAGATGGTAGAGTTTTGTCAGCACTGGCTCTCCAAAGGCTGTCAGTAGTTCTAATGGAATGTTGTCTACTGTGGGGGCCTTGTTTTGACTCAGGACTTTCAGTGCTCTGTCAAACTCTTTACGCAGTATCATATCTCCCATTTCATCTTCATCTACATCCTCTTCCATTTACATAATATTGTCCTCAAGTACATCGTCCTTGTATAGACCCTCTATATACTCCTTCCACCTTTCTGCTTTCCCTTCTTTGCTTAGCATTGGGTTTCCATCACAGCTCTTGATATTCATGCAAGTGGTTCTTCTTTCTCCAATGGTCTCATTAATTTTCCTGTAGGCAGTATCTACCTTACCCCTAGTGGGATAAGCCTCTACATCCTTACATTTGTCCTCTAGCCATTCCTGCTTAGCCATTTTCCACTTCCTGTCGATCTAATTTTTGAGACGTTTGTATTCCTTTTTGCCTGCTTCATTTACAGCATTTTTATATTTTCTCCATTCATCAATTAAATTCAATATTTCTTCTGTTACTCAAGGGTTTCTACTAGCCCTCGTCTTTTTACCTATTTGATCCTCTGCTGCCTTCACTATTCCATCCCTCAAAGCTACCCATTCTTCTTCTAGTGTATTTCTTTCCCCCATTCCTGTCAATAGTCCCTTATGCTCTCCCCGAAACTCTGTACAACCTCTGGTTTAGTCAGTTTATCCAGGTCCCATCTCCTTAAATTCCCACCTTTTTGCAATTTCCTCAGTTTTAATCTACAGTTCATAACCAATAGATTGTGGCCAGAGTCCACATCTGCCCCTGGAAATGTCTTACAATTTAAAACCTGGTTCCCAAATCTCTGTCTTACCATTGTATAATCTATCTGATACCTATTAGTATCTCCAGTGTTCTTCCATGTATACAACCTTCTTTCATGATTCTTGAACCAAGCGTTAGCTTTGATTAAGTTATGCTCTGTGCAAAATTCAACCAGGCAGCTTCCTCTTTCATTTCTTAGCCCGAGTCCATTTTCACCTACTATGTTTCCTTCTCTCCCATTTCCTACTCTCGAATTCCAGTCACCCATGACTATGAAATTTTCGTCCCCCTTCACTACCCAAATAATTTCTTTTATCTACTCATACATTTCATCAATTTCTTCGTCATCTGCAGAGCTAGTTGGCTGTAGTAGACGTGGGCTTTGTGTCTATCTTGGCCACAATAATGCGTTCACTATGCTGTTTCTGTAGCTTAGCCGTACTCCTACTTTATTATTCATTATTAAACCTACTCCTGGATTACCCCTATTTGATTTTGTATTTATAACCCTGTATTCACCTGACCAAAAGTCTTGTTCCTCCTGCCACCGAACTTCACTAATTCCCACTATATGTAAGTTTAACCTATCTATTTCCCTTTTTAAATTTTCTAACCTACCTGCCCGATTAAGGGATCTGACATTCCACGCTCTGATCTGTAGAACGCCAGTATTCTTTCTCCTGATAACGACGTCCTCAGGAGTAGTCCCCGCTCAGAGCTCCGAATGGCGGACCATTTTACCTCCAGAATATTTTACCCAAGAGGACGCCATCATCATTTAGTCATACAGTAAAGCTGCATGCCCTCGGGAAAAATTACGGCTGTAGTTTCCCCTTGCTTTCAGCCGTTCACAGTACCAGCACAGCAAGGCCGTTTTGGTTAGTGTTACAAGGCCAGATCAGTCAATCATCCAGACTGTTGCCCCTGCAACTACTGAAAAGGCTGCTGCCCCTCTTCAGGAAACACAAGTTTGTCCGGCCTCTCAACAGATACCCCTCTGTTGTGGTTGCACCTACGGTACGGCTGATGTTAAGTTTGACACTAATTTCATTTCTGCTACACTTCATTAATTTAGTCTTTCTTTGGTTTTGTGCAGATGTTCTCACACTTACCTGCCCTTGGAAGCATCAGAACTGTGTGGATGACATTTTCCTGAGATTCTGATTGTATTTTTCCAGTGTCATATAGTCTACAAACCAATTGGGATAATAGTTTCGTTTCCTAATCCCTCAACAATTTTGGAAATTCCGAAGGACTGTTCCGTATGCCTTCCACATGATTTGGTCACAAGTCTTTCTGACCACTGTTTGTTTATATGGGATGGGGAGGCAGCCATTTCGACGACTGCTGGTTGCTGTGACCTCCTACCAGGTCACCTGGGAACAAAGCAGCGTGGAACTGGCTGCCACAGGCAAAAGCGACACCCAACTCTGAACACCACAGAACGCCACTCTGTGTCCCAGCTGACTCTGCCTCTACATTACGCAGCCTGTGCTATAGTGTCAGTAGTAAACGACACATGGCAACCACAAATCTCAATCCAGATTCCATCAGTCTGTCTGTGATGGTTGGTGATCTCACCACTCTGTTGTCTCGAACCCTACTTGTCGCTCCATGTTCTGCTGCCATTGCCCCACAGCCAAATGTCAGTGTAATGTGTCAGTACGATGCTCCCAAGTCCCTCATGTCGAAGATCAGACCTTTTACAAAGTGAGTAAGATGCCCATTCATTGAACGTACATGTTCTTTGGACATTTCTTTTGTGATCTGCCCATGAATAATTCCAGTAGCTTTAGACACAAACAATAACCATTGTGTACGCACATCATTCTCCATCTGTAGGTATATCTTTTCAGTACTGAAAGTAAGCTCGCATCCGGACTAAATTCGAAATCATCGCACATGCATAAATGTTATGCAGTATGATTTTCTAAATGGCAACATAGTAATAAATAGAAAAGCAAAATAGATAGTAACATTGCTGTTCTACTAGAAAATATTGCTTATCGACTACAATATATTGTTGCCAGATTCATGAATTTTGTAAAGAAAACTATTTACGAGGATATTCTAATTTATGTAAAGCTGATTTAATTAGATTTATTATTATAATACAAATATTGTTAAAAATAATGTCTAAAATAAGTGAAAGTCATAAAAATTATTTAACTGAAGTAAGTAAAAATTATAAATATATTTATTTATATACCTGAAGAAGTAAATGCAAATCAAACAAGTATTGTTAGAAATAATAAAGCTGTATGTAGTGAAAATCTTTGGAAAAAGTTACCATTTTATGATATTTATGACGTTTTTCTAACTACATAAGATAATCCATTAAAAGGTATATTTCCATTTTCTACAAATATATTTGCAAAACCAAAAGATAGAAAAACAATTAATGATTGCTTAGTTGAAAAGGCATTTGGAAACAGATTACAAAATATAAAATTAGCAAATAATGTAGATGTAGTACATCCTAATAATTTCTTAAATGCAGTAAAAACAAAAAATTGTAAGATTGTTAAAGACTGTTTGAAAGTTCATCATGGTGCAAAAATAAATTTTAATTTATATTGTGAATATGAACTACAAACAAATGAAATAAATGAAAAATTTCAAGAATTTTGACAACAAACACCAAACTATAGTATTTTAACAGAAAAAGTTTTTAATAAAAAATTCAAATATAGTAAAGATCATATTTTTGAAAAAAATATCTAATTTTCAAGCACAAGGATCTGGAGGGTTATTAAATAGAATTATTGGTTTAGAACTAGCAATTAACAAATATGTGCCTCTAAGAGGATCATCTTATATTGATTTACCTGAAGTAATAAAAAAACAAAAAGCTTGTTTTAATGGGAAAAATAATGATCAAAAATATTTTCTGTGGCCTATAAAATCAGCTTTGTTTCTTGTAGATGAAAATGCTGAAAGAATAATAAAATTTAAAGATATTCGACTTGATCTTGATAAAAAACTTGAAAATATTGAATTTTCTGTACTAGTTGATCATATTCCAAAAACAGAAAAAATAATTAATGTACCTATTAATGGTTATTCATTTGATAATGAAGTTGAAAGTTGTCAAGTGTATCCATTAAACATAACAAAAGCTAAAAAGGAAAAACATGTAAATCTACTTTATTTTTAGAATGGTAATAATTCACATAATTCTTATTTAAAATTTTATTTAGACTTGTATCAAGTCCAATGACTAAACATTCCGAAGTAAAATCTATTTGTGAATTATGTTTACTACATTTTAATAGTTAAGAAAAACTAGATGAACATACAAAAAATTGTTTAACTAATAAACCTATAGCAGTTGAAATGCCAGGTGAAGGAGAATCAGTAAATTTTAAAAATTATCAATTTACACAAAAAGTTCCATTTGTCATTTATGCTCATTTTGAAAGTTTACTTTTAAAAATGGATAATTACGAACCAAATCCCGAAACACCATGTACAATGAAATATCAAAAACAGGAAACAAGTGGATGTTATTATATTAAATATGTGTATAGAAGTTATAAAGACCCTGTATTTTATAGAGGACCAAATTGTCATAAAAAATTTATGGAATGTATAAAACATGAAGTTGAAGAAATCGGAAGGATTCAATCTTAAATTGAAGAAATGCCACCACTTTCTTGATGAATACTAAATACATCTTAAATCTACAATTTGTACAGTTTGTAAATGTCCTTATACAAAATAAATTAAAAATTCGTCGTCATGATCATTTAACTGGAAACTTTATTGCTCCATTACATAATATGTGTAATTTAAAACTAAAACAACCTAATTTTGTACCTATTTATTTTCATACTTTATCTGGATATGACTCTCATATTTTTGTAAAAGAACTTGGTTAAGATGATAAAGAAATAGAATTAATACCAAATAATGAAAACCAATACCTTAATTTTAGTAAATATACGAAACAATAAAAAAATGAGATTTGTTTATACATTTAGATGTATGTCGTCTTCACTTAATAAGAAAAATCAATTTAAAAATATTAAAAAGTATTTTTCTCCAGAATTATGTAATTTAATAATTAGAAAATGTGTTTATCAATATGATTACATAGATTCTTGAAAAATTGAAGAAATGCAATCACCAACAAAAGAAAATTTTTATAGTGAATTAAATGATTGTGACCTAAGTTATGAAGATCATGAACATGAAAAATTAGTCTGGGAAAAATATAATATAAAAAATCTTAGTGAATTTCATGATTTATATCTTAAAACTGATGTAGTATTGTTAAGACATGTTTTCCAAAATTTTAGAAAAACATGAATACAAACATATAATCTAGATCCTTCGTGTGGTTTTACAGTACCAGGTTTATCTTGGGATGCAATGTTAAAAATTACTTATCAAAATCTTGAATTATTACATGATTATGATATGCTTCGAATGCTTGAAAAAGGAATAAGAGGTGGAATTTAACAATGCTGTAAAATATACGTAAAAGCAAATAATAAATATTTAAAAGATTTTAATAATAAAGAAATATCAAATTATATAATGTATCTAGATGCAAATAATTTATATGATTATGCTGTGAATCAGTATTTACCATATGGTGGATTTAAATGGGATTAACCAAATAATTTTAATTGTATGAGAAAAAGTGAAATGTCAAACAATAGTGTAGATGGATATATATTTGCAGTAGATTTAGAATATCCAAAAGAATTACATGGTTACATACAGATTTACTGCTAGCTCCTGAATCAAAACTTATTCCAGGTACAAATGAAAGTAAACTAATAACTGCTTTAGATAAAAAGTGTAATTATGTAGTTGTTGTTGTTGTTGTGGTCTTCAGTCCTGAGACTGGTTTGATGCAGCTCTCCATGCTACTCTATACTGTGCAAGCTTCTTCTTCTCCCAGTACCTACTGCAACCTACATCCTTCTGAATCTGCTTAGTGTATTCATCTCTTGGTCTCCCTCTACGATTTTTACCCTCCACGCTGCCCTCCAATGCTAAATTTGTGATCCCTTGATGCCTCAAAACATGTCCTACCAACCGATCCCTTCTTCTAGTCAAGTTGTGCCACAAACTTCTCTTCTCCCCAATCCTATTCAATACCTCCTCATTAGTTACGTGATCTACCCACCTTATCTTCAGCATTCTCCTGTAAATTATGTAGTACATTATCGAAATCTTAAACAATATTTATCTTTAGGAATGAAAGTTACAAAAATACATAAAATTTTAAAATTTAAACAATCTGATTCATTAATGATGTATATAGATCTAAACACACAGTTAAGAACTAAAGCTAAAAATGATTTTGAAAAAGATATCTAAAAATTAATGAATAATTCTGTATTTGGTAAAACAATGGAGAATATAAGAAATAGATAAGATACAAAATTAGTTTCAAATAGTAAAGTATGTGATAAATATGTAGCTAAACCAAACTTTGAATATAGAACTATATTTGATGAAAATCTTGCTGCTATTCACATGAATAAAACTAAAATAATATTTAATAAACCTATTTATGTTGGATTAAGTATACTTGATTTATCTAACGAATTAATGTATGATTTTCATTACAGAATTATGAAACCTAAATATGGAGAAAATATTGAATTACATTATCAAGATACAGATACTTATATTTATAATATTGAAACTGAAGATTTCTATGAAGTTATGAAATCAATGATTCATTATTTTGATACAGGTGATTATCCAACAGATAATTTATATAATATTCCACAAGTAAAGAAGAAAGTTGTCAGTAAAATGAAAGATGAATGTAATGGAAAAATAGTGGAAGCGTTTTGTGGCTTAAGAGCAAAGATGTATGCTTATAAAGTTGGTGACAAAGTAGAAAAGTAATTTAAAAGAATTAAAAAATGTGTTGTTAAAAACAGAATGAGTTCAGAAGATTATAAAGATTGTTCATTCAAGAATAAAGAACAATATAGAAAATTTAATATAATTAAAAGTGAAAAACATGAAATATATACAATTGAAGTGAACAAAAAAGCACTAACTCCTCATGATAATAAAAGATATGTTTTAGAAAATAGAATAGATACATTACCATACAGTCATTACTCATTACTGAAAATGTAATAAAAATTATTATATATCAATCTGATAAAATTTATTCTATATAAATGGAGACTACTTTAATCAAGAAGCTAAATAATTTAAATATTTCTAAAGAAATTAGAAAAGTAAATGAGCTACAGATAATTGTATTATATAATATTACACACTGTGAATATTTAAATACTAGATTTGGAGAACAACATTGTCTAGAACTTAATAATGATTTTAAAGTTATTTTACCAATTAGATTTTCTAAATTAATTACGATTTTGATTTTGATATAATTAAAAGAGGACAAATAAAATTAAAATATAAAGGAATGGAGGAACTAAAAAAAATAAATAATGAATTTCATGATATAGATTACTCAATGTAAAAAATTTACTTCTGTTAACTAATACATTTTCTTATGTTGACAATGTAAAATAATTTTATATACTTATTCTTTAATATAATTTTAACAAACACGTTTTTCACGAAAGACAAAAATAGGACAACTTTTGGGACTAAGAAAAAGTCGTTAAAATGATTTTTATATACTTACTCTAGTATAATCTTAAAAAACATGTTTTTCACAAAAGTCGAAAATAGGACAGTTTTTTGGGGCTAAGGAAAAGTTGTAAAAAAAAAGCTTTTTTAAAATTTGGTTTTTAAAATAATACTTAATTCTCTAATTACATTACATTCACCTATAGGAAATATATGTACAATAAATAATTTTTATTATAGTTATTATTATATTATATTATAAATTATATTATAATATATTATATTATTATTAGGTGAAAGGGATAGAAGATAGAAAATGTATGTTCTGGATAACTAGGGCAATTTTATGAGTGTCAACAAACGATATTTTTATTTTCATAAATGTGAGGTACTGAGCCAGAACATACATTTTTTTATCTACTATGTACCTCAACTTTGTATCGGTATGTTGAGTCTTCTATCTCTGAGAGTACATCAGCATTAAATGAGCGTAAGGATCATAGAAATGGCATAAGGTAGATTGTTACCAATGATAATGTAATTAACATAAATCTTATCAAATCAGTGTTCATGTACACTGTATATGTGGCAACTTAGGTGGTTAGTGGGGGAATACAAGTCGTTCTTCCTTATCTCTCATCAGTAATTGTACATCAGTAAACGTTTTATATTAGAGTATCTTAATATCAGGTTTACATTCATGAACAGAATTTGCCATTCTGTATTACGATACAGTCATATGACATAAGGGAATAAAATAAGAAATTTGTTTATTATGATGGGGAATAATAGCATGTACGGTATCTGCCGTCAATGACTTACAATAGTTTAGATGCTCATAAAAATGTGGCATTAATAATGATATGTATTCATTTTAGCAGATTAACATCACACAGACATAAATCTCATTCACACAACTGTCGTAAATCAATTGATCCACACAACAAATAAAAAAAAAGAAGTATAATAAACTGAGATAAAAATGTATGATGGGATACTTTCCACAAATTACAGAACATTATGTGTATACCACCTAACTGTAAAATGTTCAATTAATATGTAATATACCATACTAGTACAAATGTAGTCATAGATTTTCATGGTCCTTAGAACGCTTAGGGGAAGAAGGGCTATTTCAGCTGCACTTGCAAAATGCCTCATACAGTTTCTTGCAGAACTACTAAAATATATTACTTATGTTAAAACAAGAGCATCCTAAATATAAAAACACGTATGAGTGGACATGATTCTTCCTCGTTTTCATACAAATCATACAAATCATTGGAAACGTCATAAGGACTACTCATATTATGAAACCAGCATAGACACGATTCTGTGCAAATCATTATGTCATATGCATGTCAGTAAGTCAAAGTAAAATAGGCAAACTACACGTCCTCATTTACGTTACCTTCTGTTATTGGCACATAAAACTGATTGTAAATGCAGGTTCCAATCCTGCCTCGGGCATGGATGTGTGTGATGTCCTTAGGTTACTTAGGATTAAGTAGTTCTAAGTTCTATGGGACTGATGACCTCATATGTTAAGTCCTATAGTGCTCAGAGCCATTTGAACCATTTGACTGTAAATTATCTCAAGATCTCTTATTCCTTAACTCCGTCTTATTGCTGAGCAAGTCACGTGGTTGATTTTTGAAGCTGTTGTATATTTGCGTTTCTTCTGGCAGGTTGATATCTCTACCCTTAGGCAACGTATGAAGAATTTTTATGACTGAATCTACGTCAGGTTGTTGTACTCCTCTCGCTCTGGCTGTTGTGCTCTTTAAATTTGTCGCTGGAATATGAGCCTTGTAACATCTGGTCGAGGTGTCCATGCTGTAACTCTTACAATTACTGGTAGTGTACATTGATCTAGTTTCAAAATGTGAATGCTACTTGCATACACTTTGTGAGGGCAGAGAGTGAAAGCTGCGCTTATACAGAAATCTGATCCACTGGCTTGTTCACTAGTTTTCCAGGAACGCCTCTCCAGCTACTGGCGAGACATGGCGCAGCTGCTCTCGCTCAGTGCGACGCACTACTCACAGCTGTTGGTTCCCCTCGCATTCGAAGATATGGTAAGTGGACTTTTCTCCTCCTCTTACAAACTGCCCTATATGTATAGGGGGTGAGAATATGATACACACCGAGTGGTCAGTTCTTGGAGTGTGTTTCCCAGTATTGCTGGTTCACACACCAGCTATCTTTGGTTCTCCTGTCCTAATACTAACCATCTGGAAGAAGTCTGAACCAACCTCTACTTCTGTGAGCCTTTTGGGGCTATGATACAGGGAGGCCAATATCAGAATGGTTAGAGATAGAGAAGAAAATAGTGTGTATCTATCTTTTTTCGTATTTGCTCGCTACTTCCTTAACAGATTCAGATAACTTTGCATCAGATCCTGCTTTACAAGCTGAAGCCTGTGAGCTTCACATTTAGTGGAGACTGGTCTAGAGTCTCTGTCTGGCATTTCATGTCACCATCAGCATCTTCGCTTCCTCAGAATCTCTACTCCTAATGGAAGGAGGAAGGTAGGGGTCTCAGATCACATAGCCTGCTAATTGCAAAGTTTAATAAGAAAGCAGGTAAATAAAGTTTTACACACTGATATGGATGCTGTCGTGGAGAATATCATAAGGATACTTAGCCAAGGGTCGACAGCAGGTGACACAAAAATCATAGCATAAGTAGACGATGTGATTTTATAGAAAGAGGATGAGCAGAAATAGCAAGAACATTAGTTTATTAGTCTACAAACGCTGGAACATAACTATATCTTTCTCATCCACAGTGATACAACTCATAATTCGAAGCGCATTTATTTCAGAGAAGCCAAAATTCGATGATGTTGGTTCACTACTAGTCTGTAAGTACCCTAGGGTCAGATATAATTTATGGCACAGTAACAATTGGGGTTCATAAGAAATGAGTAAGTTGACATCTGGTCCTATAAAATTACTTGTGCTCAACATGGAGGATCGTCGAATTCACGTCTCCTAATTAACCTGTATACATACCACATAATTTATACAGTTCGATACAACTGTGCGAACTCTTCCCACCCTAACATTCACTTTTCCATTTCCCGCGACTCCATGACCAGACGATAACGCATCTGACACTTGTGACTCGACACCAGTAGTGGCCCCGTGTGCTCACCACTGCCAGCACTGTCCATGTGACACGACAATGCCCCAGCCGCCACAACCACAGAGGACGGGCAACAATAACGAAAACCTGCATTTGAGGTCCACCAGTTAGCGCGTGTTACGCCAGCGAGTGGCTTTGTTAAAGGCACTGTGCCATTACAGTCACAAGAAGAATATTTAATGAATAATTTAATAGGCCAACGAAAATCTGTGCCAGACTAACCTGAAACCGGATGCTGCTTTCTGAGAGCATTCATCTTAGTCGTTAGTCTTTCTGCACGTGTCTCCTGGCATAACTAAAACCTTTATCGAGTCTGAAGTCTATGATTTATGAACACTACTAGCAGTGATTTTCCCACTAACGAGAATAATAGCTATGTGGTCTTTACACTTAGGATGTCCACGGAGCATTCAGACCGTTTGATTCCGACAGTAGTATACAAGGAAAGCAAAATGACTTAGTATGATCTGTGTCTTAGTGTAACTTTTTGTGGCGCATGTAGCAACGTGCAAATCCCTCAAGTCTTGTGTGACGCTCATCATGGGTCCTTTGAGAAGAGAATTAGGGACTCCTGTTTCAGTGAATTGATAATACTGTGGGTAGATTAAATCTTTTCTCTATAAATATTATGGGTGTTTGCTGGATGGTAATGTCAAAGACTGATACTTGTGGGTCCCGTATTTAAGACTGGTTTCTGCTGACATCGTATCATGTCCTGTCATTGCATCTTCTTTTCGTTACCATCACCCATGCATTCAATGTCAGGAAAGGCTATTTACCTTATACATATCCAATATTGTGTAGATTTAGTACGTCACAGCTTGCGAGAATGTTTAAAGGACGACTTCTTCATTACCTTTGTGGTGCAGCTTACGCTTCGTTGATCATATACTGCACCTGTTTAGGAAAAATGTAATTATGAAACGTCATTCCGCAAAATCAATGTTTTACAGAAAGTTTCGATTTAAAAACACACTTTGCTTTCTAAATGAAACTTAAGTTTTCAGATAGCTGTAGCAGTCTTGAGGTACGCGTATTCCAGATAATTCCACTCGTAGTTCTTCACTACAGCCCTGCAGAGAGGTATGGCAGGGCGTGTTGTGGCGCAGATAAGGATGCAATCTACGATTTCGACCCTACAATAAGGTAAAATAATCTTATGAACGTAAATCAAGGTAGAGTATACAGCTGACTGTCTTACTGGACCCCCCCCCCCTTTCCTGCATCTCAGAAAAGTGACTCAGTATGGCCACTCTGGTATCGACTCACCCCAATGATGTCGCGACAGTTCTCCCTCAATTTTGGACATTGCTCTTCTCGTCAACACGACGTCGAACTCCTAATAACTCTGCACAGAAGAAGAAGAAGAAAGAGACGCACTTGATAAGTATCTAATGAAGGAGAAATAAAAAACCGTATTCGATCACTGATAAGAATAATAATAAATGTACTTAAATCTGTTGTTGTGTTCATTACTGTAATACATTTCCAGCAACTCATCATCAACTGGCATGTTTGTCATTAAGGGCATATCCAGCATGGGCACTAGTGGAGGTGTAAGAGGTCGGCAGGTGAATGTGCCTGAGAGAAGACTGACAAACTCAAACTACAACACAGATGCTGATGCACCAGCAGCTGGTGGTTGTGTCAGAACACCGATATTCTCATAGAGCACATCTACAAACAAGAGCATCTCAAAAATAACAACAAAAAATTTAACACTGTAGAATACTCACGTATCTGCCTCTCAAAGATCGAAGTCCCTAGGGATCATCATAATCGTCATCATCATCATAATCGTCATCATCATCATAATCGTCATCATCATTATCAGCTGCTGGTTTCAGCTCCCACAGCGAGTCATGGCTGATTGCGTCTGGAATAGAAGAAGTAGAAGCCATAAGAATCACTTATAAACAAAAACACTATAGAAAATATGTATATTTACTTTCATCCTCTGCCAAGCTGATCATGGTGAATGACATGACACGATCGTCGGTAAATAGTGACAACAGTGTGGCGTCATCATTGTTATCCAATGTGGGTGGGCGCTTACCGCAGTCACCATCATCGGCACGGTTACCGCAAGAGCGCTTCACTCCGGCCTCAGTGCTGCCTGGCAGTCGGAGGCAGAGTAAGACTCATGTGGCCCTCCGCAGGGCAGTTCACAGACCTCTTCAGCCACGTAGCGTGCGCTGATGAAGAATTCAAGTCGCAGTTCATCACGCGCCTTCTCTCACCACTAACATTACTTACACATAGTACCTTGCGACAGGTCCCAGCGTGTTCGTACATGTTTGAACATGCCTCTCTCAACCTGCTACTACTCTCATTACTTGCAAAGCATGGGTGCAAAGCAGCACAAACTGGTTTATTTCTCGGAAGAAGAAGAATTTCACATATTAAACGAGTAGGATTATGCTATGACAGAAATGCTCGAAATGGAATACGCTGGCTGCCAGCAGCTGCTGATCGGCTACGTTTTGAGTGGCACATTGCAGACACCTGGAAAATCATCTCGACAATTCCCGAAAAAGAGATCCTGAGAAATCAGTACCCAGAACACGCCTGGGCATTGAGTCACACAGAACTTGGATGGCGTGTACCGGTACAGCTGCCCATGCAGCTTCAACACGATACCACAGTTCATCAAGGGTAGTGACTGGCGTATTGTGACAAGCCAGTTGCTCGGCCACAATTGACCAGACGTTTTCAGTTGGTGAAAGATCTGGAGAATGTGCTGGCCAGGGCAGCTGTAGAACATTTTCTGTATCCAGAACTGCCGGTACAGGACCTTCAACATGCGGTGGTGCATTATCCTGCTGAAATGTAGGGTTTCGCAGAGATCGAATGAAGGGTAGAGCCACAGGTCGTAACACATCTGAAATGTAACGTCCGCTGTTCAAAGTGCCGTCAATGCGAACAAGAGGTGACCGAGACGTGTAACCAATGGCACCCCATACCATTACGCCGTGTGATACGCCAGTATGGCGATGACGAATACACGCTTCCAATGTGCGTTCACCGCGATGCCGCCAAACACGGATGCGACCATCATGATGCTGCAAACAGAACCTGGATTCATCCGAAAAAATGACATTTTGCCATTCGTGCACCTAGGTTCGTCATTGAGTACACCACCGCAGGCGCTCCTGTCTGTGATGCAGCGTCAAGGGTAACCGCAGCCACGGTCTCCGAGCTGATAGTCCATGCTGCTGCAAACGTCGTCGAACTGTTCGTGCAGATGGTTGTGGTCTTGCAAATGCCCCCATCTGTTGACTTAGGGATCGAGACGTGGCTGCACGATCCGTTACAGCCATGCGGATAAGATGCATGTCATCTCGACTGCAAGTGATATGAGGCCGTTGGAATCCAAAAAGGCGTTCCGTATTACCCTCCTGAACCCACAGATTCCATATTCTGCTAAAGTCATTGGATTTCGACCAACACGAGCAGCAATATCGCGATACGATAAACCGCAATCGCAATAGGCTACCGACGTGCTGAAACCACACAATTCTGTGGACAGGAAACGGTACATTCTCCAAGCAATGTGGTAGCATATCTCACAGAAACACCAGGTTATGTGGACAAATCAGATAGAGAGGCAGCAAATAAGGTCCTACTGAGTGATCTTGGATAATGCCCTAAAATACCTTGACAAATAATCTTTGCTGTTGGCCAACGATATGTGTGGCGTGGGGATTGTCCTCATTCCAGATCTGGCTGTTTGGCTGTTGAAGACACCATCACGGATGAATGAGGCATCATCCACAAACAATACAAACTGTATGAAGTTTGCCTGTGCCGCGCTGTGGCCGATAATAGATTGACACAAGCAGATGTAGAGTTCAAAGTCCTTTTGTCCCAGTGCTTGCACATTCCACCTTTGCTTATTCACTGTGCACTGAACACAGCAACACACCCTACAATGAACACGTCACAAGCTATCTGATGCAATGGACCACTGACAGCAGAGATAGTGGTGTGCTTCTAGCACAGGTTAATGCGCGAGTGAGATGCTTGAGAGCTATGAGCCTAGTTGTGTACAGCAGGTCTGTTTGGTGGTCAGGGGTGTACACTGTTTATCAGTTGCTACTGTTCAACTGCACAACGGACACTCGAGATCTTTGCAAGAGTACAAAGAACTGCTGGCATCATTGCAACACATGCATTGAGTCTGACAGTCGTTGCTTGGACCAATTACTATGAGCTCCATTGTTGTTAAGAGGTGATTGCTCTGTATGTCCTTAACACAATAAATATGCATTTTCGAGCATTGGTTCCCTAACTCAATATAATCTGTTGTGGAACCCCTGTCACCTGTTTCAGTACGTCCCAAAAGGATTGGTACACCACGTATTGAGAACAGGAGTAGTTCTGTCACTGTTCCTTCGACCACTACTGATGTAGTGATGAACACTCGCATTCCAGGACAACATACTGGGTGATGCTAAGGTAGATAAAAAAAAAAAAAAAAAAAAAAGGAAAACAGAATGGGTAAGTGCGAGAGGGACTCACGCACTAAGGGTTCTGTACAAATCCCCCATCCTGGGAATCGAGAATACCAACGAGTTTTGACAGTTATCGAGAATCTGTATCGATACTGGCGAGATATTGGTCCCAGGAATACCAAGATCGGTTCAGAATATCCACATTAGCTCCTCAGCCTACAAAAACAAACAAGAATAAGCGAGCAGGGGAATTCAGTTTATGTATGTAGGGAGAGAAGATTTAATAAGACATTTCTGTTTATCTACTAAAAAATGACTACAACACAAATTTCATGTTTGGATGCAGTAATGTTCTTATGTTATGCTTATATCAGATGATGAATGCAATGTATGTCCAAATAGCAAAGGATATTTTTATGTGATGTAATTACAACTTAACAAGTTTGAGATTTTTTCTTCATTTTTTCCTTCACTTGTAGCAGAAAACTTAGTTGTTGCCAAATCTCATGATTCTAAGTCAATGAGGAGCACCCTATAGGTTTCAATGAGTGAGTTTCCGAGTATCAAAATATGTAACGTAAATGGCCATATCGTTTGATTGCATTGACTTAGAAGCTTACAATTTGTACAACGCCAAGGGAGCAAAGACCTTAATATGTGACATAAATTTGAATTTCGTACCCGAAACTGGTCCAGGAAAAATGATCTTGACACTCCGACAGACAACTAGACAGACTGATAAGAACATGAAAAAGAAGTACTTTTTCGTGTTATATAATTAGAGATTAATAATTTTCGGATTCTTTTCCTTTACTTACGCTGTGAAACCTTGCTTCTTGCCGAATTTCACTATCGTGGATCAACGGAAAGCACCTTCCAGGGTTCGACGAGTGAGTTCTCGAGTATTAATAAATGTGACTCAAATGGCCGCATCTATAAGGGTTCCATTTCTACAGACTGAGACATGGAACCTTAATCATTCCACAGTATTCTCTTTCCATCCACCGGAATTGTTTCGAGACATCTTCTCTGATTTGGTTTATCTGTTAATGTCAGCAAGAGCAACTGGGACAGGCTCATTTTTTCCCCTCTGAAACTTGCAAAGTCAATAAACCGTGCTACATTCCTTCAAATCTGCAATATTCGAGACGTGTTCAGATATAGACGGCATCGGGTTAGATGACGAGCAAGAAACTGAAAATTTTCGGCAAAAGCGAGCAGCCAGGCAATGGACAAACGCTACAAAATTTTGAGTGAAACTGACATTTCATGTGTGCACCATTAATTCAGACAATTTTTCTGATATGGAGCGGCTGATGCCTATAACTGCGATTGTAAAAGGTCGCAACATGTGTTCAGGTTTCTCACAGCGTTGGTAACGAGTAAGATTTTTACGGATTTGTCAACAATCTGGCCATTCTATTTTCGAAAATCGTTCCAATGTTAGAATTGAATCTCATCAGAGTCCCAGTCACGCCATGTGGCTCCACATGTGGGAACTCGACGCTGCTGGCAGCCTCAGAACGTTTCAGTCGGACTTGCCGTCACAAGAGTTTGCTTTCATACATTCAGACGTTTGTAATGTCCCAACTACCAAGAAATATCTCCAGCTCTCTTAGATTCACAAATGTGTGTATTTAATAAAACACCACTAGGCATCTGCTGTGCATTAATGTTTTAGTACCTGTACAAAACTGAATGTACTACACTCTTGCACTGGCAGTAATTTCAGTGTTATGTACTAGTGGTACATGTAACTGTAAATTAAGACAGGCTGCTACTCGTGAATGTCATGCAAGTAATTTGAAATATTTTCTGTGTGTCTCAGGGTAACCACACGAGTAGTCAGCAACTCCACGGTTGGATCAAGGACGTGGAACGTGTGAAAGACATGCTGCACACGAAATTAATCGGATTGGTACACGACGCGCAATACGTCAGCAAACAGGTAGGAAGAAGACAAGGACAGGCCGGGACGCTTGATATTCAGGTATGAACCAGTGCACACTCACATCTTTGTTGTACTCACTAAGATTTATTAAGAGTTTATTTCACTTTTAACCATGGAAGTATTCATTACTGATATAGAAAATAATGGGAACATTTAATTCAGAATGGTAGGAGATGGTGACGGAAACTCATTTACAGTTTTTTGATTGTTTAGCCTTCCATTTTTTTATTCGTATTTTGTCTAAAAATGTGCCAAGTATTAAACAGCAGACGAGCGGAGAAAACCAACACAATGGACGGTGTTACTGATTTGACTAGAGAAAGTATTGACGGTTGCAAATACATCCGAAGTTTTCATAATTCGTGGAAATAGTGATGTGGAACCTGACACGAAAACTGAGCGTGTCCCCACATTATGTGGGAAGAAAAAAAAGTCATCTCCAGGACAAATTACGCTAATACCGTGTAGTAGCGGCTCTAGCCCATATATTGGCATCCAGTCGGCGAGGCTACAATTCATGTTCATCTCAATATACGAAGGAAAAATCTAAGTAGTGATGAGGGAAGACGGGAAGACGCCAGAAGAGGGGAGAAAGCGCACATATTTTGTCCTGTGGCCGGTGTCTTTAAATAAGTTCGTAGCACAGGGACTAAATACTGGAAGTTGTGAGTGAGAGGAAAGCGGAGTTGTCTCTCGAGTGGTTGACATGTGGGGCCGTGGAAGGGAGAGGTGTAGGAAATATGCTGGCAGTATGGAGGGCGACAAGGTGGTTCCCTATGTGGGAATGGGTGAGCTCCCAGTAGGTCTTGTGGTGGTGTTCTCCGATTCCTTTAGGTGGCTTATTGTGGCGTAGTTATGGAAGTGGAAAACGTGGATAGGATGGACAGTTAGAATCTGTCGTAATTGCTATCAATTGTCGGTTGTCCGTTGTGCATTCGAACAGTAGCAGCTGATAAACAGTGTAAACTCCTGACCACCAAACAGACCTACTGTACACAATTACAGTTACACCCGAAGAGGTTGGTACTAGAGTCACTTTGGAGAATTATGTGTCTGGGAAGTGGACTAGGTCTTTTCAAACGAAGGTGATCAACTGACATCCCCAGTTAAGTTCATCATGGTAACTGATGTGGTATACGGGTGTGGAGAGGCAGTGGTCAGTGTGAGCAAGGAACTTGTGTGGTGTAGGGTGGCTTGAACAGAGAAAGGCAGTAGCTGAGGTGTCTGTTAGGGTGGTAAAATACATACTCCGGATAAAGTGTTATGTAGGATTATTTGCAGCCAACTGGGGCTGTTTTTGAGGAACCCTATTCTTACTCCACATTGGTTATGGTGTGGGGATTTTTGGTTCGCTACTCCACGACTGTCATCGGCATTGTGAGTTGGTTACTGATTCACTACATATGGAGACCTGCAGATATTGGGATGCGATAAAAGTGCAGATATTATGTCAGGCAGTGAGCATGAAGGTACGAGTGGTAGGGGAGGCTCTGGCTCTGAGCACTATGGGACTTAACATCTGTGGTCATCAGTCCCCTAGAACTTAGGACTACTTAAACATAACTAACCTAAGGACATCACACACATCCATGCCCGAGGCAGGATTCGAACCTGCGACCGTTGCGGTCGCGCGGTTCCAGACTGTAGCGCCTAGAACCGCTTGGCCACCCCGGCCGGCCGGTTGGGTAGGTGGATTGAAAAGTGTAGATGAGTATATTGTAAGACAGGGTTGTACTACACGAAGAAAGCTGCAATTCAGGTTGCACAGTACTTGTGGAGTTCGAATGGGGTGTTTTAGGCTAGGCAGTAGTTTGAGTTACTCTCATGAACACTCGTCAGTTGGTACAGATATAGGGAAATCAGACCGCTTTCAGAGTAAGAGTTCTACTGCAAAAATTGTATCATTAAAGTGTAACTTCGTAGAAAAGCTCCCGAATTTACTGCCATCCAGGAAAGCTCTCACGCTCAAATTATTCTAGGAACCGAGAGCTGGCTGAAATCTGAAGTGGAAAGCTCTGAGATATTTAGCGAGTCGTGGAACGTGTATTGGAGTCACAGATTAGACGCCAAAGGAGAGGGTGTGTTCATTGCAGTAGACAAAAACATTGTCCATATTGAGGTCGAAGTTGAGTGTGTCAGTGAAGTCATCTAGTCGCTTATTACATCTATAGGTGAAACCAAGTTAATTGTTGATTGTTTTTACTAGACACCCGTGGCCGAGCGGTTCTAGGCGCTACAGTCTGGAATCGCGCGACCGCTACTGTCCCAGGTTCGAATACTGCCTCGGGCACGGATGTGTGTGATGTCCTTAGGTTGGTTAGGTTTAAGTAGTTCTAGGGGACTGATGACCTCAGATGTTAAGTCCCACAGTGCTCAGAGCCATTTGAACCATTTGAGTGCCAGTCTGGCACACAGTTTTAATCTGCCAGGAAGTCTCTAGTCCACTGCTGAGTGGAAATCCAGTCTGGATACTTTTACATTCTTGCATAAACCATACATGCTTGGTTTTTAACTTTTAACCTCGCGGCTTTTGTGTTACAGGCGGCCGCTGTTGAGTGAACGCCTACTGCGCTATCAGCCGTGGAACCTCTCCTTTCCCGACGACTTCAGTGCGCTGTGCGAGGAGCGGCAGCCAGAGCTGTCGCAGGTGTTCAACCTAGCTGCCTCACTGTACGCCGCCTATCGCGTCTACTGGTACGCTGCCGCTGAGTACATCGATTTATTATACGAAGATGAATTCAAGACTGTAGGTAAGTTTAATACCGGGACCCGCCCACTTCACGGTTATGCGCTGAAGACTGTCCAGTTATTTGAGGAATGAGGTTCAAATACCCTTCTGAATATCTAGTTTTAGATCTTACGTGATTATACTTGCTACGCAAGATAATCACTGGTGCTCTTTCAAAAGTCAGTTTTTCGACTGCTTGACAACTCTCAATCTGGACCTGTTAAAACCTAACTACTCTATTTAGATGTATTATTGACTCTTTTATTATAAGGGAGTAAAAAAGACTACATACACAAAATTTTCGAGTGTTTAGAGAAGATTAAAAAAAAAAAAACAATTTATATGTGACACAAATTTCACAGGTGCACCCTCTACCTGCTAGTGGTCCGTGAAGGTTCCTACGCTAGTGATGTACAGAGACTGTGTGATGTTTTAGAGACATTACTCAAGTGCCAGCTGGGTGCTAATGATTGCATAAGACACTCGAAACATGTGGGTATTCCACAAATAATGGTTGTAGCCTCAGCCTAACAGGCAACCGGCTCACCTGGGGTGTCTGCCAGTGCCTGGTACACCGAACAACTCGTCTCCCTCCAGCAGGAGCCCCGCAACATCTCTAAAAAAATGCCCATCCAACAGCACTTTGAACACCGTCTCTGAACATCAGTGGAGGTAAGACCTTCATACATCTGCGACATTTGCTTTGTATACAAAAGTGTCCCTTTTTATCTTCTACAAACACTCTAAAATTCTGTACATGTAGTTTTTATCAGACCCAGTCTAAGGCTTGTTTCAAAAATGGCGATTGGAATCTGTAACATAATGGCTACAGACAAACTAATTTTTTGTCAATACTGTAACTGGTGTAGTGTTCTAAATTTCTCATGTATTATAATGGTATGATACTGTTCGTATTTACTAATTTTCTTTGATGAATAATATTTCGACTTGTAATTGAACAGTTAATTGGACAAGATGTATTGTTAATGTTATTCTTACATATGTTGACATCTTGGGTTGTCGGGTGTTCTACCGGATATCAGCGTCGTACTTGCACGATATTTCGGTCACGTAGCTCGTAACCTTCATCAGGTGCGACCTGAGACTGCTCCTCGAGTGGACCTGGTCCAGTATTTATGCCTATGGCCTTCCCCCTCCACCAACGGCTGCAGGCGCTTCCTCCGTGGTCCGCGCCCAGTCCCTGCGACCTGCTGGAGCGTTGCTGCTCCGTTTTCCGTCCGCTGCGGTTCTAGGTGTTCCCTCTGCGGTCCGCGCCCACCAAACCCGCTCCTGGGGGTTTCATCTACGGTCTGGGGTACCAAGCGTACCCCCTGCGGTCCGCGCCCGCTCACCACGACCTGTTGGAGCGTTGCCGCTCCGTTTTTCGTCCGCTGCGGCTCTGGATGTTCCCTCTGCGGTCCGCGCCCACCAGTCGCACTTCTGGGTGTTCCGCTGTATCCAACGCCTCATAAATCGAGGATGGTCGGGGGCCGCAAGGCCTTATTGTTACCGACCATGCCCTCCAAAGCCAACGATTATTTTTGTTAATAAAAAATGAATCACTGAGAATAACAAACCAAACCACACAAAAAGACACGTAGATTCGGCGAAGCCGAAGGAACTGTTAAAACACCACGTGACACAAAAAAAAAGAAAAAAAAAATCTTCGGTCTGGTGCGCCTGGCAGTCCGTCAGGGGCTCGTTTTCCATATCCATGTCTCTGGTTCTTCTGTTTGTGTAGTGTTGCAGCTGGCCCCGTTGCTCCTTTAACAATTCCAGAGCCGGATCCCAGGCTCTGTTTAGCTGGTACCCTGTGTCACGTTTCATAAGATCGTCAGCCATTTTAATTTCTATCGATTCTCTTATAACACTGTCCCAAAATCTGGGTGTTTGTGCTAGAATCTTGGTATCCTCATACTTCATGGCATGATCTAGTTCTAGACAGTGTTCAGCAATGGCTGACTTAGTCACCTGTCTTAATCTAGTGTGCCTCTGATGTTCTTTGCACCTGATCTCCACAGTTCTTGTCGTCTGGCCAATGTAGGACATGCCACATTGACAAGGTATATTGTAAATCCCTGGTTTTCGTAACCCCAGGTCGTCTTTGACACTCCCCAGCAGTCCCCCGATCTTGTTGGATGGACAGAAAACACACTTGATATTGTGTTTACGGAGGATCCTACTGATTCTGGCAGAAATAGAGCCAGCATAGGGCAGATATGCCACCTTCTTTGCTTCATCTTGCTCTTCTTCAGGAGCCTGTGGTATAGTGGCTGGTTGGAGTGCCCTCTCAATTTGTCTGTCCGTGTATCCATTCTTGGAGAAAACTGTTTTGAGACGTTCTGTCTCTATAGGTAGATTCTCTTGGTCTGACAGGGCATGTGCTCTGTGTACCAAAGTCTTCAGAACCCCATTCTTCTGTGCAAGGTGGTGACAGCTGCTGGTCTGCAGATATAAATCAGTGTGTGTTGGTTTTCGGGACACGCTGTGGCCAATTGATCCATCTGCTTTCCTCTGGACTAGTACATCCAGAAATGGCAGCTGGCCATTCTTCTCCAGTTCCATGGTGAACTTCATATTAGGGTAGCATGAGTTAAGATGTTCAAGAAACTCATTGAGCCTGTCCATCCCATGTGGCCAGATCACGAAGGTGTCATCCACATACCTAAAGAAGCATGTGGGTTTAAATGTGGCTGTCTCCAATGCCCTCTCCTCAAAACTCTCCATAAACATGTTGGCAACCACAGGGGACAGTGGGCTGTCCATAGCTACACCTTCAGTTTCCTCGTAATATTGGTTTCTGTACAGGAAATACGTGGATGTCAGTGTATGACTGAACAGGTCCAACAGAGCACCGTCAAATTTCTCTGCAATCAGTTCTAGTGAGTCCTTCAGTGGGACCCTGGTGAACAGCGATACCACATCAAAACTAACCATGATGTCCGAATCTGTGATGTGCAGTTGCTTGAGGCGTTGCAGGAAATCTTCTGAGTTGCGGATGTGGTGAATACATTTCCCCACATATGGAGACAGGAGACCTTTCAAGTACTTGGCTGTTGTGTACGTAGGTGCCCCAATATTACTGACAATTGGACGTAGGGGCACGCCCTCCTTGTGTATTTTAGGCAGACCATACAGTCTAGGTGGCACTGGCGCTTTTTCCCGTAGTTGTCTTATGATCTTATCGGGCATCGCTGTTTCCTTCAAGAGAGCATTAGTCTTCTTGCCCACCTTGTCCGTGGGGTCACACTCCAGAATTCTGTATGCAGGGTCCTCCAGAAGTTGGCATACTTTCTCATCATAATCCACCCGCTGCAAGATGACAGTGGAGTTCCCTTTGTCTGCTGGCAGTACCACAATGCTGTTGTCTTCCCGGAGTTTCTTGAGTGCAAGCCTCTCCTCGGTTGTGATGTTCGATTTCGGCGGCCTGGCCTTGGTGAGGGCCCTGCAGGTCTCTCGGCGGACTTCCTCTGCCACATTAGGTGGAAGTGTGGCTGCAACTTGCTCTACTGCACTGACGAAACCTGAAATGGGTACGTTTCTAGGGGTCGTAGCAAAGTTGAGACCCTTGCTGAGTACCTTTAAGGTTGTATCATCAAACTGTATGCCACTCAGATTCGTCACAGTGCGTGTCTCTTCCATCTGCTGTGCTTTCTTACTCATGCGGTCAAACTTTGCAGATTGGCAAGATGAGGCATTCCTTCTAGCACACTCAGCTAGAGACCAGGAGGCACGGTCTACCCAATCCCAATCTTCTCTTGTTGAGGAGGCTGCCATGTACAGATGAATGTGTAACAGCTCCCTGGCCACAACATATCTCGAATCCTCTCTCTCACCAGTGCCATGCTGGCTCAGCGTTTTATCTTGTTCGCCGCTCTGGAGTTGATGTGATGTTTAATTCTGGCGAATACTGGTACCACTTTTCCATCTCGACACCTCAGCAAAAAACTGGGAGAACTCAGCATCTTCCCTTTCTTCTGCCGTAGCTTGTCCAGCTTCTTGATACATCTCCTCCCCGTAGAGACTTTTGATGTAACTCTTCAGGCTTTCCCAGCGATCTAATGACATCTTGGATTGTCAGGTGTTCTGCCGGATATCAGCGTCGTACTTGCACGATATTTCGGTCACGTAGCTCGTAACCTTCATCAGGTGCGACCTGAGACTGCTCCTCGAGTGGACCTGGTCCAGTATTTATGCCTATGGCCTTCCCCCTCCACCAACGGCTGCAGGCGCTTCCTCTGTGGTCCGCGCCCAGTCCCTGCGACCTGCTGGAGCGTTGCTGCTCCGTTTTCCGTCCGCTGCGGTTCTAGGTGTTCCCTCTGCGGTCCGCGCCCACCAAACCCGCTCCTGGGGGTTTCATCTACGGTCTGGGGTACCAAGCGTACCCCCTACGGTCCGCGCCCGCTCACCACGACCTGTTGGAGCGTTGCCGCTCCGTTTTTCGTCCGCTGCGGCTCTGGATGTTCCCTCTGCGGTCCGCGCCCACCAGTCGCACTTCTGGGTGTTCCGCTGTATCCAACGCCTCATAAATCGAGGATGGTCGGGGGCCGCAAGGCCTTATTGTTACCGACCATGCCCTCCAAAGCCAACGATTATTTTTGTTAATAAAAAATGAATCACTGAGAATAACAAACCAAACCACACACAAAGACACGTAGATTCGGCGAAGCCGAAGGAACTGTTAAAACACCACGTGACACAAAAAAAAAAAGAAAAAAAAATCTTCGGTCTGGTGCGCCTGGCAGTCCGTCAGGGGCTCGTTTTCCATATCCATGTCTCTGGTTCTTCTGTTTGTGTAGTGTTGCAGCTGGCCCCGTTGCTCCTTTAACAATTCCAGAGCCGGATCCCAGGCTCTGTTTAGCTGGTACCCTGTGTCACGGTTCATAAGATCGTCAGCCATTTTAATTTCTATCGATTCTCTTATAACACTGTCCCAAAATCTGGGTGTTTGTGCTAGAATCTTGGTATCCTCATACTTCATGGCATGATCTAGTTCTAGACAGTGTTCAGCAATGGCTGACTTAGTCACCTGTCTTAATCTAGTGTGCCTCTGATGTTCTTTGCACTTGAACTCCACAGTTCTTGTCGTCTGGCCAATGTAGGACATGCCACATTGACAAGGTATATTGTAAATCCCTGGTTTTCGTAACCCCAGGTCGTCTTTGACACTCCCCAGCAGTCCCCCGATCTTGTTGGATGGACAGAAAACACACTTGATATTGTGTTTACGGAGGATCCTACTGATTCTGGCAGAAATAGAGCCAGCATAGGGCAGATATGCCACCTTCTTTGCTTCATCTTGCTCTTCTTCAGGAACCTGTGGTATAGTGGCTGGTTGGAGTGCCCTCTCAATTTGTCTGTCCGTGTATCCATTCTTGGAGAAAACTGTTTTGAGACGTTCTGTCTCTATAGGTAGATTCTCTTGGTCTGACAGGGCATGTGCTCTGTGTACCAAAGTCTTCAGAACCCCATTCTTCTGTGCAAGGTGGTGACAGCTGCTGGTCTGCAGATATAAATCAGTGTGTGTTGGTTTTCGGGACACGCTGTGGCCAATTGATCCATCTGCTTTCCTCTGGACTAGTACATCCAGAAATGGCAGCTGGCCATTCTTCTCCAGTTCCATGGTGAACTTCATATTAGGGTAGCATGAGTTAAGATGTTCAAGAAACTCATTGAGCCTGTCCATCCCATGTGGCCAGATCACGAAGGTGTCATCCACATACCTAAAGAAGCATGTGGGTTTAAATGTGGCTGTCTCCAATGCCCTCTCCTCAAAACTCTCCATAAACATGTTGGCAACCACAGGGGACAGTGGGCTGTCCATAGCTACACCTTCAGTTTCCTCGTAATATTGGTTTCTGTACAGGAAATACGTGGATGTCAGTGTATGACTGAACAGGTCCAACAGAGCACCGTCAAATTTCTCTGCAATCAGTTCTAGTGAGTCCTTCAGTGGGACCCTGGTGAACAGCGATACCACATCAAAACTAACCATGATGTCCGAATCTGTGATGTGCAGTTGCTTGAGGCGTTGCAGGAAATCTTCTGAGTTGCGGATGTGGTGAATACATTTCCCCACATATGGAGACAGGAGACCTTTCAAGTACTTGGCTGTTGTGTACGTAGGTGCCCCAATATTACTGACAATTGGACGTAGGGGCACGCCCTCCTTGTGTATTTTAGGCAGACCATACAGTCTAGGTGGCACTGGCGCTTTTTCCCGTAGTTGTCTTATGATCTTATCGGGCATCGCTGTTTCCTTCAAGAGAGCATTAGTCTTCTTGCCCACCTTGTCCGTGGGGTCACACTCCAGAATTCTGTATGCAGGGTCCTCCAGAAGTTGGCGTACTTTCTCATCATAATCCACCCACTGCAAGATGACAGTGAAGTTCCCTTTGTCTGCTGGCAGTACCACAATGCTGTTGTCTTCCCGGAGTTTCTTGAGTGCAAGCCTCTCCTCGGTTGTGATGTTCGATTTCGGCGGCCTGGCCTTGGTGAGGGCCCTGCAGGTCTCTCGGCGGACTTCCTCTGCCACATTAGGTGGAAGTGTGGCTGCAACTTGCTCTACTGCACTGACGAAACCTGAAATGGGTACGTTTCTAGGGGTCGTAGCAAAGTTGAGACCCTTGCTGAGTACCTTTAAGGTTGTATCATCAAACTGTATGCCACTCAGATTCGTCACAGTGCGTGTCTCTTCCATCTGCTGTGCTTTCTTACTCATGCGGTCAAACTTTGCAGATTGGCAAGATGAGGCATTCCTTCTAGCACACTCAGCTAGAGACCAGGAGGCACGGTCTACCCAATCCCAATCTTCTCTTGTTGAGGAGGCTGCCATGTACAGATGAATGTGTAACAGCTCCCTGGCCACAACATATCTCGAATCCTCTCTCTCACCAGTGCCATGCTGGCTCAGCGTTTTATCTTGTTCGCCGCTCTGGAGTTGATGTGATGTTTAATTCTGGCGAATACTGGTACCACTTTTCCATCTCGACACCTCAGCAAAAAACTGGGAGAACTCAGCATCTTCCCTTTCTTCTGCCGTAGCTTGTCCAGCTTCTTGATACATCTCCTCCCCGTAGAGACTTTTGATGTAACTCTTCAGGCTTTCCCAGCGATCTAATGACATCTTGGATTGTCAGGTGTTCTGCCGGATATCAGCGTCGTACTTGAACGACATTTCGGTCACGAAGCTCGTAACCTTCATCAGGTGCGACCTGAGACTGATCCTCGAGTGGACCTGGTCCAGTATTTACGCCTATGGCCTTCCCCCTCCACCAACGGCTGCAGGAGCTTCCTCTGTGGTCCGCGCCCATTCCCTGCGACCTGCTGGAGCGTTGCTGCTCCGTTTTCCGTCCGCTGCTGCTCTAGGTGTTCTCTCTGCAGGTTTGGTGGGCGCGGACCGCAGCCTGAAGAGTTACTTACATATGTTAATACTAGGTCTGAGAAAACTCTGTACGAATGTGTAATCGTGATGGAGAGTAGTTTTAAAAAGTTCCTCTTAAAGTGCTACACACCAGCGAGATAGTCGGGCGCGAGTCGCCGGACTGTGCGCTACAGTGGGCACTCACGGCGGGAACCGGGAAGGAGGTGGGTCGGCGCAGTGGTCGCCCTCGCAGCGGCGGCGGTGTGGGGGGGGGGGGGGGTGAGTGCAGTGCATGCTGCCGACTTGACTGCTCGCCTGCCTGGGGAAGGGGAGGGGGGGGGTGGATGGAGCTGGCATGGGCAAAGTCAGTCAGATGGATGTGGGGGTGTGAGGAGGCAGGGGTTGGCACACACTCAACGAATCTGACTATGTGGTTTCGTCAATCCAACATTCTGCTGATGTGCCCTCCCCGAACTGGTCCCACTACAATGATAAGATTTGAATTGTAAACTTGGTCACTCATCTCGTTCACAAAGGCTGAAACATATATACAGGCTGGTCCATTGATCGTGACCAGGCCAAATACCTCACGGAATAAGCATCAAACGAAAAAACTACTAAAAAATAAACTTGTCTAGCTTGAAGGGGGAAACCGGATGGCGCTATGGTTGGCCCGCTAGATGGCACTGCCATAGGTCAAACGGATATCAACTGTGTTTTTTAAAATAGGAACCCCCATTTTTTATAACATATTCGTGTAGTACGTCAAGAAATATGAATGTTTTAGTTGGACCACTTTTTTCGCTTTGTGATAGATGCCACTGTAATAGTCGCAAACATATGGCTCACAATTTTAGACGAACAGTTCGTAACAGGTAGGTTTTTTTAAATTAAAATACAGAACGTAGGTACGTTTGAATATTTTATTTCGGTTTTTCCAATGTGATACATGTGAACTTATCATTTCCAAGAACGCATGCTGTTACAGTGTGATTACCCGTAAATACCACATTAATGCAATAAATGGTCTACATGGTGTCTGTCAACCTCAATGCATTTGGTAATACGTGTAACGACATTCCTCTCAACAGTGAGTAGTTCGCCTTCCGTAATGTTCGCACATGCATTGACAATGCGCTGACGTCTGTTGTCAGACATATTCGGTGGATCACGATAGCAAATATCCTTCAACTTTCCCCACAGAAAGAAATCCGGGGACGTCAGATCCAGTGAACGTGAGGGCCGTGGTATGGTGCTTCAACGACCAATCCACCTGTCATGAAATATGCTATTCCAAACCGCTTGAACCACACGCGAGCTATGTGCTGGACACCCATCATGTTGGAAGTACATCGCCATTCTGTCATGCAGTGAAACATCTTGTAGTAACATTGGTAGAACATTAAGTAGGAAATCTGCATACATTGCACCATTTAGATTGCCGCCGATAAAATGGGGGCCAATTATCCTTCCTCCCATAATGCCGCACCATACATTAACCCACCAAATACAAAGCATTATTCACTACACTAAACTTACCATCCTCGTCCCAACAACTGCATGCATTGCATCCCCACCATGAAAAATATCGAGTTCAGAACCACAGTTTTCCACACCATTAGTCGAACTCACTGTCATCATCCCAACAGTTTCTTGTGTCGCATCCCTAACATGAGAGACATTCAGTTTAGAACCACTGTTCTCCACAACATTCAGTCTCTTTGAACGTCCACATAGAGTCCAATAAATAATGATAACATCCCCATTCACCTTTCATTTTAACATATAAGTCACCTATTCCAAAAACGAATCCTACTTTATCTTCAGCCACCCCAAAACATCAGCTTAAAACCTATACCTAACCTTATTTCTCCACATAACACATCAACACAAAGCAATAGCGTACCATTCCATTCACACGTCTGTTCCATCAGCTCCAGCGAGATCATCATCACTCACATGTTATCTCAATGCTACAACTATACCTTAATGAAAATTGCTACAATCACATAACACAATCCCATTGTCACTCTACACTCTACAAAGCACAGGTAATTGCTACAACATACCATCAAATGATGTTGCAAATGGGTGCTTGTGAGGTATCTTGATACCAGCCTCTCATTCTACAGACCAAAAAATCTCTGGCATTGGTAACACACATAAAGAAAACCACTACCACATTTTGCATAATATGAACAATGCATTGAAAAGGATTCATTCTGTTCATTATCCTCTCGTCCATAACAACCACATGTTGCGAAACAACCTCAACAAGCCAGACTCAGTGCCTCATATCTTAAAGATATCTTCATTGATCCTCATTGTTCCTAATGACTGTTCGACAATTCGGTACATACAGTGTCGCACAAATACGACGACCACATCTTTTGATCGCAGTTTAAAGTACCTGTCCATAACACCACAAAGCGAATTAAATATATCATTTACAACACAAGACTAAAACGACACATTCCAGAAAATGCTGCTGAGACGCTGCTCATAACTCCATTACTTTCAACCATTTTAAAAATCTCTTATTTCCTACTAGCTCTAGTAAAGTTGTGTGATGTCATTCTGAATGCAAGTTTCTATCCCTATGACTTAAGGGTAGCGTCTCTGAATACTTAGCAAATCGTCCTGGGATACAAATTCAAACTCTGCTACTGCTTAAATTTAGAAAATAATCATCAGTAAATCAGTAATGGTTCAGGGGCGGACAGAGTTTCAGGACGCTCTTTTGCCCTTGGCATGGGTAACTGCTCCTAAAAGCCTAAGGGTCAGCAGTGTTCAAAGGCAGAAGGTAACGGGAACCACTGATCTGTATCCACAGGGCATGTGGCCTGTAATTGAAAAGTATTATGATGACCCCTCCATTGGCGAAATATTCCAGACTAGTCCCCCATTCGGAACTGTGGGAGGAAATTGCCAAAGGGCAGGTGTCCCATTGAAGTATGTTTGCTATATAACTCCTTGTCCTACACATCACGCTTCTTTTGTCACTGTAAATCTTACTCAACAGCATATCTTCATCTGCTTCAATAACTTCACCTCATGGTGTAGCCTCTGCTACATCAAAATCAATTATGTTAAAAACCCAGGGAATTATTACAATAAATACCACCAATCATTTCTATCTCCTTAACTTCCACCATGGCATACATAAACATGGTTGTGTGGTGGCACTCGCATCGGAGGTAAGATGGTTCCAATCCAGGTGATGGAAGAAATTTCCGTCCCTAGTATTTCATCTACATCTACATCTACGTGATTACTCTGCTGTTCACAATAAAGTGGCGGGCAGAGGGTTCAATGAACCACCTTCAAGCTGTCTCTCTACCGTTCCACTCTTAACGGCAGGCGGGAAAAATGAGCACTTAAATTTTCCTGTGCGAGCCCTGATTTCTCTTATTTTATCGTGGTGATCATTTCTCCCTATACAGGTGGGTGCCATCAAAGTGTTTTCGCAATCGGAGAAGAAAACTGATGATTGAAATTTCATGAGCAAATCCCGTCGCAACGAAATACTCCTTTGTTTTAATGATTGCCACTCCAAATCACGTATCGTGTCTGTGACACTATATCCCCTATTTCGCGATAATAGAAAACGAGCTGTCCTTCTTCGAACTTTTTCCATGTCATCCCTCAGTCCCACCTGATGCGGATCCCACACCACACAGCAGTACTCAAGAATACCGCGGACAAGCGTTGTGTAAGCAGTCTCTTTAGTAGACCTGTTGCACCCTCTAAGTGTTATGCCAATGAATCGCTGTCTTTGGTTGGCTCTACCCACAATATTATCTATGTAATCGTTCCAATTTAGGTTATTTGTAATTGTAATCCCTAGGTATTTAGCTGAATTTACAGCCTTCAGATTTGTGTGAGTTATCGCGTAATATACATTTAGCTGATTTCTTTTAGTACTCGTGTGAATAAATTCACACTTTTCTTTATTCAGGGTCAATTGACACTTTTCGCACTATACAGGTATCTTATCTAATTCGTTTTGCAAGTCGTTTTGATCATCTGATAACTTTACAAGATGGTAAATGACAGCATCATCTGCAAACAGTCTAAGACGGCTACTCAGATTGTCTCCTAAGTCGTTAATATAGATCAGGAACAGTAGAGGACCTATAACCCTTCCTTGGGGAACGCCGGATGTTACTTCTGTTTTACTCGATGACTTTCCGTCTTTTACTACGAACTGTGACCTTTCTGAGAGGAAATCACGAATCCAGTCGCAAAACTGAGGCGATACTCCGTAGGCACGCAGTTTGGTTAGAAAACGCTTGTGAGGAACGGTGTCGAAGGCCTTCTGGAAATCTAAAAATATGGAATTAATTTGACATCCCCTGTAGATAGCATTCATTATTTCATGAGTATAAAGAGCTAGTTGTGTTTCACAAGAACGACATTTTCTGTATCCGTGCTATGTTTCAATAAATCGTTTTCTTCGAGGTACTTCATAATGTTCGAATACAGTATATGTTCCAAAACCCTACTGCAAATCAACGTTAGTGATATAGGCGTGTAATTCAGCGGATTACGCCTACTTCCCTTTTTGGATATTGATGTGACTTGAGCAATTTTCCAGTCTTTAGGTACGGATCTTTCTGTGAGAGAGTGGTTGTATATAATTGCTAAATATGGAGCTATTTTATCAGCATACTCTGAGAGGAACTTGACTGGTATACAATCTGGATCGGAGGCCTCGCCTTTATTAAGTGATTTAAGCTGCTTTGTTATACCGAGGATATCTATTTCTATGTTTCTCATCTTGGCAGTTGTTCGTGATTGTAATTCAGGAATATTTACTTCGTCTTCTTTGGTGAAAGAGTTTCGGAAAACCGTGCTTAATAACTCTGCTTTAGTGGAACTGTCAATCAGTGACTTCACCGTTGTTATCGCGCAGTGAAGGTACTGATTGCGTCTTACCAGTGGTGTGCTTTATGTATGACCAGAATCTCTATGGGTTTTCTGCCAGATTTCGAGACAGAATTTCGTTGTGGAAATTATTAAATGCATCTCGCACTGAAGTACGCGCTATATTTCAAACTTCGGTAAAACTTTGCACGTCTTGAAGATTTTGCGTTCTTTTAAATTTGGCATGCTTTTTTCGTTACTTCTGCAACGACGATCAAACCCGTATTGTGTACCATGGGGGATCAGTACCATCACTTATTAAATATGTGGTTTATATCTCTCAATTCCTGTCGATACTATCACTTTGAAAACATTCCATGACTTTTCTACACTTACATGATCAGATCTGAAGGAGTGAAGCCTGTCTGTTAAAAATGCGTTAAGAGCATTTTTATCAGCTTTTTCAAATAGATATACTTTGCGTTTCTTTTTGATGGTTGTAGGTGTTGCTGAAAGGTCAAGTATGCTGTCGCAACCATTTACGCTTCGAGTGGGCTGAAGAACCAATTGTTCAAAATAATTTTCTGAGAAGGCATTCAGTACAATTTCGGATGACGTTTTATGCCTGCCGCCGGCTTTAATCGTATAATTTTTCCAGCTTATCGAGGGTAGATTGATGTCACCACAGACTATAACTGTATGAGCGGAGTACTTGTTTGAAATGAGACTCACATTTTCTTTGAACTGTTCAGCAACTATATTTTCTGAGTTGGGGGGTCGGTAAAACGATCCAATTAATAGTTTAATCTGATTGTCAAGTATAACCTCTACCACACTATTTCACATGAGCTATCTACTTCAATTGCGCTACAAGGCCAACTACCTCTGACAACAATAAATACTCCACCACCAACTGTATTCAATCTACCTTTGCCGAACATTGTTAGATCATTTGAAAAAAAATCGGCTGAACTTATTTCCGGTTCTCTGTACCTACAACTATTTGAGCTTCAGTGCTTCTATTAGGGCTTGGAGCTGTGGTTCCTTCCCCAACACAGCTACGACAATTTACAACTACAATACCAATCGTTTCTACACCTACCTTACTGTGTTTTACCTGCTCACTTTTAGATGGATGCCCCTTCCGTGGTTCCCTGAGACATTCTAATCTAAAAAAACCGCCCAGTCTCTTCCACACAGTCCCCGCTAGCCGTGTAGCCACCTCCTGTGTTTAGTGAACTCGTGACCTATTAAGCGGAACCCGGAAACCCACCACCCAATGGCGCAAGTCAAGGAATGCGCAGCCTACACAGTCACAGAACCACCTGAGCCTCTGAGTCAGACCCTCCACTCGGCTCTGTACCAAAGGACCACAGTCGGTTCTATCGACGATGCTGCAGATGGTGAGCTCATCCTTAATCTCGGAAGCAAGACTGGCAGACTTTACCATTTCAGCTAGCTGCCCGAAACCAGACAGAATCTGCTCCAATCCAAAGCGACACACGTCATTGCTACCGACATGAGCCATCACCTGCAGTTGGCAGCACCCTGTACTCTCCATGGCATCCGGAAGCACCCTTTCCACATCCTAAATGAATCCACCCCAGAATTCACACACACAAAGTGCACACTGGCTTCCTTCCCCTCCTTGGCAGCCATGTTTCTAAGGGGCCCCATTACTCGCCTAACGTTGGAGACCCCAACTACCAGAAAACCCACCCTCTGTGAATGCCCAGACATGGTCAGCCACAGATAACACCCGAAACCTGCTCGTCAAATGAACCGGGGAGCCCTACGATCGGCCCCTCAGAATGTTTTTCGCTGCCTGCCAGACTTTGGAATGATCTTCCACTCGACCATGGGTGAGGGGTCAACCTCAGTGCAGGCAGTACCCAGGGTGGTCACAGCAGTGGACTGATCAGAGGACACGTAGGATGTGCTCGACATCCCTCACATCCCCGTGTTCAGTCCCCCACAGTGGCGCCCCTTGGCAGCATGGAAGCCAATGCAGCCTGGAGTTGTGAGCAAAGGGTCGCCAACTCAACTCGCATCTGTACACAACAGTCACAGTTCCTATCCATTACTGCAGTGACTCCTGTTTGAAGCTCGTAAAAATATGCAACAGCCAGACGGTGTACTCGCCTTATTAGCAGAGGGAAATCGAAGTGCTCTCTCACTGACAGTCTAACTGACACTCAGCTGTTCTAACCAAAAAAACAAAAGCCTGTACGAAACAAGGGTCGATAGCAACGGCGGTACTGTACACTACACTGTTATTGAAATAAAAGGCTGCACTTTGTAAGCACTCGAACACACAAGAAATTACAAAAACAAACTAGTAACTCCACAGATAACTGAAAATAAGTCGCTCCTGTTTGAAGCTCGTAAAAAATATGTAACAAGCGGATGGTGCACTTGCCTTATTAGTAGCAGGAACTCAGGGGCGCTCTCGCTGACGGTCTAGCACCAGTAATGGGAGGGGGGATGGAAGCATAAAGTTTCACATCACTGGGCCTTGCGTCAGTGTTCTACATTAAATTACCTCTCCTCAGTGTATCATGACATGTGGGCCTGAGACACTGTTGAAGGTGATACCTGTGGTGTCGACGATAATCGCCTGCAGCTAATCGTCAATCGATCATCACAGAGATGCTGTACGCCTAAGCAGCATCACCAAGTACCAGTGAGAAAGAAACAGTAAGCCACTCCTCCTGTAGTTTTGAGGCACCACACACGACAAGTTTTTCCAGCTCTGCCAGCGCCTGGTACGAGTTCTGTCAGAGCAGCCTGAGTTCTGTCTATGAGAGTATCAACAGTTCCATGATGATAGCAGTGTTGGTGTAACGTCACTCAGGCAAGCCTAGACCAGGCATTCATGTACAGAGAGTCGAGGCCCAACAATAGACACATACTTGTCACAGCTGCAGTAAACGTTCAGTGTTCATCATCTGCAGACTTGTGCTGTAATGCCGCTCAGTGTTTTCAGCAGCTCCTATATATTTGAACCCCAGTTAATACCACACATGCTCATACAGCCACAACCACAAGGAGATAAAGATAAGTGTATTACTTTCCAAACAATAAGGCGTTCTGTTCATTGACTGTTTCATTTATCTACTTGTAAATTTATTAAAAGCATACACAACAACATGCGTGTCAGATGTGGATATTAAGCTATTAACGCATCCACACCTATACTAAACAGATAAATTAGAGTCACAGTTCTCTCACAATACGAGAACAGTGCCCAATTACGTGGAGGAAGATAAGCGTTTACAGTAAGGCGGCGGACCTGCTGCTCCAGTTCTCTTTGCTGACATGGGCAGAGGACTCTCACTTTCTTTCTCATATCTTGGAATAATCATGCATCCCCAGCCTACAACAAACTCAAATCAAGAAAACAGCAAACTCGACAATGTGGGGATTCCATCATTCAACCATCCTCTGTTCTTGGAAAAACCCACTGGTTGAGGCAATGCTGTGGTAAGCTGGTGTCTCCAAACTTGATTTTCGACCAAGTTTAGTTTCTCTGTGATGTCCCTCCACAGCTTAAGGTGAATGATACGACGATTCCTTTGGATGGACACAGCTGTCCTGCTTCCCCATTCTTCCCAATTCTGGGTTATGCTCTGTCTCTAATACCTGTTTCATCAACAGGATGTTAACCCCTAACTTGTTTCTTGCTTCGTCTTTCCAAAAGCCTTAACTGCCCCAGTGTTACTTCCACCAATAGAGCTTCGATCTCAGCACTCTATAAATTTTACCATTCCTTAGAGTCTTAGAACACCTTTGCATTCTGTATCATCTTTTGCGTCTCACACGCAACCTCTACCAGCTGATTAGATTGCCCTCTCTTCTGAAGTTCCTCAAACTTTGTCACAAATTGTATACGTTCCATAAACTTGGGGATCAAAAGCAGATTGTTCTCGCCTATCCTCTGCACACTTAGGCTTCTGCTGCGCCTATACCAACGTGTCATACCTACCCTCCATTTGCCCCCCCCCCCTTCTGTATCCTATTCCAGCGAAACGTCAACTGGCTGTTTCTTCCTGTACCAGAACAGTATGTAGACAATTACTCATCCAACCAGGTATAATACTAGCGTCTATCTCTCTTCAATATGTAGATCTTCCCGCTTCCAACCTCCTGACCACCGTAATCTCTGCCTCACACCTCACTCTACCCACATCAACTTCTCAATCATACTTCCCAGCCCACTCCAACACCTTGAAATATATACACCCTTTCTGACCTACACCAGCTTCATGCTGTATTGCTCTCATAGTAGTTATTGGGAATTGACTCCCCAATGACTTGCCAGATGCACTAGCTTTATCCTCAGCACAGCACCATCATCAACTTCAATGTACGTGCTTTTTTAGAGACGCTATGCCTTTTTTTTAACATATCATTTTATTCATTCTAACCGTAAAAACTATACAGGCATTTCTAACCTGGGTAGGCTGAAGAGCAGCAACGTGTCTGCAGCTTGCCCACCACCCAATCATGTGGTGGGAGTGAAGTAAGTAAAAAAAAAGTTGTGTCTACATCAAAGTCGTAAATTACGCCTTTCACAGAATCTGCCTGTGTATAAGACTCTTTCGGAACTTATTCGTCTTACTGGGTCTACATTTGCGCTCAACATGCCAATGAACTATATACATTGGTTGATGTATAGCGTATCAGTATCATTCTTCTTTGATTTGTACTCTGAACATGAATAGTGCTCGAGGAAAACAACTATCAGGACTTCTCAGATTGCAGTCGATAAAGCTGTCCTCAAGCTGAGGCCTGGTTTGGTCACCACAGTGCTTTGCGAGCCATTGTTCTACTGCAGGTTGTGGTCACTCGCCGTCTTCCTACTTTTGAACTAAGCATCCCAGTTAATAATTGTGGGACACAGTTGATTATTGGGTCTCCGAACAATTCTGCAGTTCCAACATTTTCGATTTCGATAAAGCAGTGTCAGAGGTGAAAGAAGTGATAAGTGACTGAAGATATCTCGAGAGCAATGCCTGAATCCCAAGTCTCTGGAGTTGTTATCCCACATTCATCCACTCAGGAGCCGAGGCATATACGTCCCAATTGCGTTTATTGCTGCATTATTATCATCACACAAGAGACGAGTGAGACGATGTAATTACATTTTTCTGGGTGTCTTTGAATTTATGCTAACAGAATATTAAGAGTAACCGTTCATTCTGGTAAAGGTACTCCCTAAATCGTCAGCTACTTTATTTTGTAGGGCTTTTCCTCGACATTCTCGCGTTAGCGAAACGAACTGGTGACAAATCTGCTCCATCACTTTTCTTTACGCTGCGTGATGGGGTCACTAAGTTCACGGAGGAAAGCGAAATATCAGAAAGACGAGAATTCAGCCTGTATCCTCTTCCTTTGTACAGCATGCCCATAGAGTTATGTCAAAAGAGTATGTTCTATATTGACGTACTTAGATATAAAAAATACGTATCCAGCCGATCGGTATATGGACGGTCACACCTGACACAGAGATCTATGTGTCTCGCTGTCCCCTTTGCTTTATTGTGGATCGTCCTTGTAATTCTGCTTAGAAAGACTTCCTCAACACTTGCGTCAATTTTCCATTGATCTCTTAACGTTGAGCTACATGGGACTTGATTAATCATCATACTGAGTTACTGGCGTGGTAAGATCTGAAATCTGTCATGCCCATTTCCAAGGGTTGTTGAGGTGGTAATATTGGGATATAGTGGTCACCTGTTTAATGTGCTTCAAATATTGCAGAACAGCACACAATCCGAGGTCAAATTGTTGATTAAGGAACCCACACCCCTCAGTAACAAAACGTGACCCAAGCTCCTTCCTGCTACAACCACACACGATCTGTGACTGCATTGTCATGGAGCTGAGGTACCGGGCTTTTCCGTTGCACAGAGAAATGAAAGTTCCCATTCATGTAAGCTTCAAAAGAATGCGGTCCTAACAGGTATTGTAATCACACCATGGCCCACATAAGATGAGGTGGGTTCCTTACCAATTCTTGCTGATAATGAGTATTTCCCTTAGACAAGAAAACAATATTTTTCCTGAGCAAACAGTGGTATATGGCACATTTATCAGTAAGCAACACTCTTGAGCGAGGCATGGCAGAAGTTGTCACAACGAAGTACCGTAGGCTACAAATTGTTACTCCATATCTTTGTCAGATAATTCCGTAACAAACACCACCCTAAATCCTTTCGTATTCAAATTTTTTCAGTGTGGTTGTGCATTGTTCAGCAAGATGCCTGAAGTCGAACTACTCTTTTGCAAACGTATTTCATTGGAGACTGCTCATCCGATTAAGAGACATGACACATGTTTCCTCTCACTTTTTATTGCTTCAAATACGTGACCTGTCTTTGAGACAGCCTGAAAATACAGGACATTTATCTCAATCAGGAGGGGCTGCTTTACGAGGTGGACCGTGGCAAACGGTCTCATCATGCCTTTCATAGTTTTTACTAATGCAGGTGTTCATGCACCCACAACTCCGCCACTAATGTCTCCTTTACAATATAACTGCTGCTCCATGGATTCGGAACTCAAAGACTGCAGCGCTGAAACAAAAATATAATTCTGATAACATTGTTTTTTTGGCCATCTTCAAAGCAGGAATATCAATAAAACCTATTTACTTCCTCATTTTTATTAAGAGCGTTAGAAGGACTATTTGGACACCCTGTAGATGAAATAGACTTGCATACTTAACAATGATGTCTATTTTTGTCAATACTCTTAACTTGTGTTGGCTTGTCGCCTTACATAGTTCTGGGTAAATGCTCCAGGATAATGTAGGAAAACAACGCCCAATTTCATCATCCAGATAAGGCCCTGGATTCAGCTACCTGCAGTGTATGGGCACCACTTACTTGCTGTCATTTTTTTTTTTTCCAGACGAGGAGTGGCAGCTGGAGGACAGAAGCAGCGCTACACTCTCCGTGGACACTGACTGCGTGCAGCTGTTGGCGAACGCCCTGGACCACCCCACGTGTCCGCTGGAAGACCTGCCTCTGGAAGCGGTTAAGCAGCGCGAGCAGTGCCGTGTGCAGCTGTGGGACGACGTGGTGCAGAGGTCGCCCCTCATACCCGTCACCAGCTACCTGGCCTACACGCAGAGGGTGAACGTCAACCTCTGTCTGCTGGCCTGGATGGCAGTCAACTCGTACAGCATTTGTCAGGGCGTCCCATTTAGTATTATACAGTCCGTGAGTGATGCTCGTTGCTATTTCGATAGACCTGACGATCAATCGTGTCAGCAATCGAACGCTACAGATGCCATCTGCTCTGTTTCCAGAGCTATTCTGTTGCTGAGGTGCCGCGATTTTTCCTTCTTTAAGCATTGCCATAATTGTACGCTCATTTATTTCCAATTTCTATCGAGCGATCGTACTAGCAGCATGCTGCATCAAAAGCTAACAGAAGAAACACTGAACTACAAAAACAGTTTAAATAACGCTACCTTAAAATACAAGGATTTCGAAATCGACAGCTTGAAGCCTTTAGAAATCTCATTTATAATGGTAAATATTATTTTCCGTTTTTCCTCCTTCAGTATTTTTCTCAAGTAACTGTCTTGACAGTAGTCTGCATTAAAGCCAGCAATAAAAATTGAATCTACCTGATATGACAATATTAAACGTCATTAAATGTGAGCCCGCATCTCGTGGTCGTGCGGTAGCGTTCTCGCTTCCCACGCCCGGGTTCCCGGGTTCGATTCCCGGCGGGGTCAGGGATTTTCTCTGCCTCGTGATGGCTGGGTGTTGTGTGCTGTCCTTAGGTTAGTTAGGTTTAAGTAGTTCTAAGTTCTAGGGGACTTATGACCACAGCAGTTGAGTCCCATAGTGCTCAGAGCCATTAAATGTGATGTAGTACAGCCAGTACTTCTCTTTCCTTATGTCTTCTTCATTTATAACTGCATGCTTGCTTGCAAGTGGTAACCTCCATCTACACATTCTAACGCACTGAGATTACTTACTAGAATTGTTGGGAAACGCTTTGTGTACATATCTGGACATAACGCCTCATCTTAGACAGCGTATTTACTTTCGTGTTTTGTTTTCGAGTGGACGTGGTTGTTTAGTTAGGTTTTCTTGACGCTGTCGTCTTGTTCTTCTAGTTGTCGTAAGGTCCTTCGTTGATCGTGTTCGTCCTCTCCCGTTGTGTTGTCGTTCGCGGGCCGCTCCGCGGGTCCCGCCGCATTTTCCGTCACTTCAACCCCGCGACTGTTCCGGTCGCCGTTACAACATTTTGAGGACGAGGTAAAAGGTGGTCGTTGTTGGTATGGAAGCGAAGTTGGTCTGTCTGCTGGAGCAACAGCAGCAGCTCATGCACCAGCAGCAGCTCCAGTTAGACATCTTACAAAAGTCGCTGCAGTTGCTAACGGACATAGTCGATGCCCGGGATGCATTACCACGACAGCTTCAGAGTCTTTGGGTGTCCGATGCTTTCCCACGTCCGCCGTCGTTTCCACCCTTTAATGACGCTAACGAGGACTGGGAAACCTACTTACATCGGCTGAAACAACATGTCACGGCTTTTCAAGTCATGGAAGACTCCTTGGAACGGTCGTTGTTTTTGTCTTGGGCCTCCCCGGATCTTTCTTCTCCGCAAGTTGGCACCGTTGTCGGATCCTGTGGCTCTCTCTTTCCAGGAGAGCTGCCTTTTGCTGACAAACTATTATTCCCAGTGCTACCATGTGGTCGCCTCTCGGCTGGAGTTCCACCAGTACCAGAAACAGCCTGGTCAATCGTATCGTTCGTGGCTCATGGACTTGCAGGGTCTCAGCCATCGATGCGATTTTGTATGCAACAATCATCAGTGTAAGGCTTCGTATGCAGATTCCCTGATCTGGGATGTTTTGGTTCAGCTGGCTCCCGATCCTGAGGTCCGTACTGCGGCGTTGAAACTGAACAACCCCTCCTGGAAAGTGATTCTCCGCATTGCCCACTCCTTTGAAATTGCTCAAGCAGCTAACGAGCGTCTTATGGCGCGACCGCAGGTGACGGCGATCTTGGCGTCACGACGGGTTTCGCCCTTGCAAAGTTGACGTGGCCCGGCCGACAGAGGCCAGCGCCGTCGTAACTCCTCGTTGTCCGACGTCTCTATGGCATCGGCACCTTCGGTTGCCCCTCGTCGCCGGTCGAATGGCCCACTTCCATCATGCCCACAGTGCTTTACTGCACATTCGCAGGCTAATTGTCCCCACCGCTGGAAAAAGTGCGCGCTGTGTAACAAGGAGGGCCACATCTGATCGGTTTGTCGTAGTCGCTTTAACTAGCTCCAATTCTGTCCTTCCAGGGCCTCAAGATACAGTCCATGCTCTGCAATCAGTCGTCCCACAGGATGACCCATCAGTGTGGAAGAATAACCTCACGCTCCGCATTTTCGCGAAGGATGCCAGTTTTCAGCTCGACACTGGGGCCACCATCTCCCTGATTACTGTGGTGACATATACCCAGTTGGGATATCCTGCGTTGTCGCCTCCCTCTCGCCCTCGCCATTTGGCCGCCTACAGAGACAGTTTCATTCCCGGTCGTGGGCAGTTCGTTGTCCAGGCGACGTACAAGCGTGTTCCCCGGCTCCTTACCCTCTTTGTCGTCGACCATCTGTCGGCTACGAATATGTTTGGCCTGGATGCGTTTCAACTGTTTGGCTTTTCAATTTCCGACGAAGTTAAGGTCGTATCCACAGCTGTTCCCTTTCAGGACTTGGACGATCTGTGCTCCGCTTTTGTGTCGTTGTTTGCACCGGATCTCGGATTTGCTTCCAGCTTTCAGGCGCACATCACCCTAGGGCTGGATGCACAGCCTCGCTTTTTCCAAGCCCAGCCCCTTCCGGCCTGCAGTCAAGCTGGAACTTGATCGGCTCCAAGCCACTGGCATGCTGGAGCCTGAAACTTACAGTGCATGGGCGACACCACTGGTGGTCATATGGAAACCCAATGGGTCCCCTTGGCTGTGTGGGGACTTTGGCGCTACAGTCAATGCTCAGTCCCTCATTGACACTTACCCCATTCCCTGACAGTAAGACCTTCTTGCCAAGCTTGCCAGGGGAGAGTATTTTTCCAAGATCGACCTGGCCGAGGCATACCAGCAGTTGCCCTTGGATACCGAATCTCAGAACATTATGGTTATCAACACACCTTTCTGATTGTATAAGTACAAGCGCCTTCCCATTGGTGTCTCTTTGGCGCCGACCATTTTCCAGCGATTCCTGGAATAGCTTACACAACCTATCCCTGCCTGTGTCAATTATCTGGATGACATCTTGGTCACCAGGCGTCCCGCATATCATATACTGAAAATTCATGATCTATTAAGATAAAGTCTCAAAAATCAACAATTATTCTCTCTATAACATTTGCAAAACCTCAGCACCTTACTTCAAACTCTGCAGTCTCCTGGTTTATGCTGCGGGCTGGACAAGTGTTGATTTTTTTCAACCGGAAGTGGAATACTTAGGCCACTGGCTTAGCTAAGATGGCATTCACCCTTCAGGTCGTAATGTCGTGGCCATTGAGGACCTTCCTCATCCCAAAGACTTACCTGAACTCCAGGTGTTTTTGGCCAAGGTTACTTATTACTTGAAGAATTTGCCCCAGGTTGCCTCCGTTGCTCAACCCCTCAATCACTTGCATGTACCTTTTGATTGGACTCCTGCCTGTGACCAGGTTTTCCTCCATTTAAAGGTAATGCAAAAGTCCGCCCCTTGTCTTACTCCCTTTTCTCCAGACTGCCACTAGGTTGTGGCAGCTGATGTGTCGGCATACGGCAAGGGCCATCCTTGCGCACTGGGATGCTGATGGCTCCGAACAGCCCATAGCTTATGCCTCTAAGACGTTGACCCCAGCACAACGGAACTACTCCCAGATTGAAAAGGAGGCTCTGGCAATAGTGTTCGCTGTCCAAAAATTTCACACCTATCTCTTTGGGGCAAAGTTCACCCTCCTGACAGACCATAAACCCTTGGTTAGACTTTTCGGACCCCACTCTCACCTTCCAGAGCAGACGGCTCAACGTCTCCAGTACTGGGCATTTTTTTACATAATTACGCTTACACCACCCGGTATAAGCCCACCACCCACCATGCTAACGCTGACGCTTTGTCACATCTCCCAGCCGGCCCCGATCCTGCCTTTGACCAACAGGAGGTCCTCTGCTGTCACATTGATTCCGCCTGCCAGGATGCCCTGGACGGTCTGCCTCTTAGGGCTGCTCACATTGCTGCTGCTACCCGCTGGCGACCCTGTCTTGTGACAGGTTCTCAACTACATGGTCGACTGGTGGCCATCCTCCGTTACTCGTTGGACGCAGTCTGATTTCAGCCCGTGGCGCCACCTGTCCCACAGGCTCTCCATGGTCGATGATGTCCTTCTATTGACCACGGAGTCGGATGCCCATTGGGTGGTCATCCCTCCAGAATTATGGCTTCGGGTGCTTGGTTTGTTACACCGCGGGCACTGGGGTCCTGTATGAAAGTCTTGGCTCGCCGGCATGTGTATTGGTCTGGCATCGATGGCGATATTGAGCGCATGGTCCAAGGGTGCACAGTCTGTGCACATCACCAGGCGAGTCCTCCTCAGTCATATGCACCCTGGGATCACATTCATATCGATTTTGCGGGCCCGTTTTTGGGGTTGATGTGGTTACTCATCATTGATGCCTACTCCAAATACCCATATGTGGTCCGAATGGCATCCAACACCACAGAGGCTACATTCACGGCCCTGGCCCAAGTGTCTGCCACGCACATTGGTCTCCGATAATGGTCCCCAATTCACGGCGCCCTCCCCCAAGACTTCTGTTGGACCAACAGTATCACACATATCTGTAGCCCCCCATTCCACCCTTCGTCCAATGGCGCAGCGGAGAATCATGTCCACACTTTTAAACAACTGTTGACTAAGGCGGTCAACACATCTCCGACCACGTCGGCCCTCACCCTGTTTTTGAGCATCTATAGAACTACGCCAATTGATGGACACTGGCAGAGCTCCTTAATGGGCGACAGCCGTGGACCCTGCTCCATTTGCTGATGCCCTCCTTCTCTTGTCCCCACTCCTGGCCCTTGCAGCGGTATGATCCCGGCATGGCAATATGGGCCCACGAGTATGGGTGCAAGGTGGGTTGGACTCGCGCCACGGTCGTCGTGGCCCATGGGTGGCGGGTGACGTCGGTGCGGACGTCGAAAGGGTTGCAGCGCCGCCATCATAATCAGCTCTGCCGGTGTGCCCCCACAGGACTCGCGCTGCCGCCTCTTTTCCTACCTCCTTCTGGTAGAGACGTGATCCTCGAGTCACCATCCCTGTCCCCAGTTGCCATCTCCCTGAGGGCCTCCGGGTGGATTGGTGGCTCCCTCCCCCACCCTGGACTCTGGATCGGCTGTCATGGATACCTCGGGCATCCCTTCCTCCCTTCCAATAGCGGTTGATGAGCCTGGCTCCCTTCCCACTGCCACACACCTTGGCACTGTCCTGGGCGTTTCCTCCCCTACTCGAAAGTTTACTGTGGCACATGTTCATAGGAAGTTTTTTTATCCCTTTTCCGCTGGGGTTCTGTCTTTGCAGTTGGTCTGTTTTTTTAATGTACAATGTATAATATATGTATATAACATATGTTGTCTCAAACAAGGAAATTTTCTATATGTGCGTGAAAGTTGTACTTTTATGTGATTTGAAATTTAAGTACCATGAGAAGAGACAGTCAGATCCTTACAAAATCAAAAGATAATCCAATGGAAGCAGTATGTGGATGAACGTGTAAATGGGTTTGTTGAGCTTATTAGTGGTTCGATTCCATAGAGTGGCTCAAACTGGTATGGTAACAAAGTAATAAATAACTTCTTGTGTGAAATGTGGCTTGAAGTGAACGCAAAGTGTCGAATGACAGAGTTATATGAGATTAGAGTTATTGCGTTTCTGAGACGATTACTCCAGGCAAGTCAATTACTTTGAACCGAACCACCACTGTCACTTAGCTAATATCATCAAGTAACAACTCGCCTAAAACACCCTCACTCATTGCTCTGCAATGTTCGCAGAGAACGACAGGAAAGTCCTTGAGCGGTAATCGATGCGCGCAAACGAGAACGCGTTCTGAAAGTCCAGAACTCTGGTGTGGTAACCGCGTCACGACACAAAACTCCGCTCCAGAGAAGCCGCGATCCGCCACGTCAGCCACACGGGTGCCGACGGCCAACTTGTCGACTTCCCGAGCTCCGAGCCTCTCCACGAAATCATTCTACACGAGGGCCTCTCAGCCAGTCTAGACCAGGAGAGAACTGGAAGCCCCACCCCTGGCCACTCCCTGCTGCTGCTTACAGCCGCCTCTGTCACGTTCTGATCTTCAAAAAGGCGAACCAGCTAGCAGACACGGGTGCTCAGGAAATCACCTGTTAGAACGCATTCACTCGTGGCGTATCAAACATTAACTTCTGGAACCAATATACCTATTAAGGCCTTTCCTCTGATATATCTGGAGACAAGCATTCTCGCAGCCGAAAATGCTTGAACTGTTGTTACATGTACGTAGTTGTTCGACATCATGCGTGTCACTCAGACAGAACTGCTGCCAACTACATCGTACGTAACTCGTTCCATTGCCGTAAAATGCGGCACCGTTCGTGCATTGCCAGAGCCCTTCTGATTTGGGGTCAGCAGTCTGCACAGCCGCCACACTCGGCGACAGGCAGGGATGGACGACCAACCCGCATCTGGCAGAACTCAGGCTGAGTGCGAGGGTTTGCAAGTAGGCCGTGGGGAGTATGGCTCGTCCTGTTTCCGATATGCAACAACTTTCCACAAACCAAACAGAAGCAAAGAACTCCGTCTGCACCAGATCTGCAAAAACGCAAAACTACGCGAACTAGCCGAGAACTCCGACAAGAAATGCGAACTAAACAGCCAAAGCAGCCACAAACACGACACTCGAATAACAAAAAGTTCACACTCATTCATCTACAACCTGTCAACAACTTTTAAACAAACCACGTTCCACTACATTAACCTCCTACTCTCACAAAGAACAGGGTTTACAACCGGTTAGATGCAGCTGGAATTCCAGCACATCTAACACACCTTATGCCAGTTTAACAAACGTTAAAATAATCAAAGAAACCGCAACATCGCTGTAACGTGCACTAAAACAGTTGCCGTCCACCAAGTCGTTCACCAAAAATTCCGAAAAAACTTTGCCACCATCACAGCACACCGATTTCGAAACCCGAGAAAAGACCTACTTACTAATCTGAGGCAACCATAACAACAATCACACAGCACGCCAAACAGCAAGAAAAAGAGAAACCACACGGAGTCACGCTCACCATTGTGACAACCGAGGTTTACTGTGATATAACAAACGAAAAAACTGAAGAGAACCTAGAAGTACCGGGAGACTAAATCTAAACTCCGTGCTATCATTTCAGACATCAGTCCAAGATCTATTAAGAAATTCGAGTCACGTACAGTCAGAACAGCCAACTTGCTCACCATTTCAGAACGCACTGTACACCTCACAAGGTTAAACCCTCCTAATCACTACCTCCTCAATAACAGCAAGGTCCAAGTTGCAACACTTTCCAATACGTCACAAAAAAAAAAAACAGCCGTAATAAACCGAAATGTGGAAAATGAAGTCGCCCACATCGAATTTTTAATTGCAAGTTATACCCGAAAAAAGAAGCACCAAAATTCAGCAGAGGCTACACTGATAACTTTAATAACGATGAGAGTTGCAAAGAAGGACCAAAAAAGCCTTTCTCAATAACGAAACTAGGAATGTTAAGTGGATTGACGAAACCACTATAATCTTTGACCCAGAGCATGAGGAACCAATCAAACGGAAAACTTCCTCTGAGCCTTCACTAGAGCCCTCCTCAACGTTATATCTGAAAGGAGGCAAAGAATAACAACAGTTTCTAAAAAGTTCCTACGACGTTCTTTGGCGAACAAGGATCCACATCTATATCGCCAAACCGACGGACCTATCCTTGCATGAGACACCAGAAAACACGATTCAACTGTCACATTCAAGCCTAGGAAAGATATTGCCATTGTCTGCTTTGTGAATGCATTTGGTTTCTGTGCGGAAAACAAACCGCTTGAACACTTAGTAAGAGAAAAAGAAGATAGCATTATAGTCGTAGCACATACCTGATTCCCAGGCAAAGAAATCAATCTACATAGCTACTTCTGTCACCGACTTGACGAAACCAAACCAGGCTATGGTAGAAGTTGAAATAGATGCGTTGCAGTGTTTCATATTAAACACCTAGCTGCAATACAATTCAACCTGCAGCAAAATCTAAACATTCACCACGCGATCGAATTAAAAATTAGAGTGCAGTATATATGTACCGCGTATCGAGGAACTGCCAATTGACCTCATTATTTATATACCCTCACTCGCCCAAGCTAAAGTCACGGGAGACTCAGTGATGATGATATGACGATATTTGCTGACAGAATCGAACAATAAAAATGGTAAACTTCTTGTAGCCAGTTTGAATCTCACCGGACTCAGAAATGACTCGCCCCCAGCTACTATCAATCACTATGGCACTTCTATCTTAGATCACATAATATGTACTCCATAAGTACCAAGATGCTGAAGCGAGACTGAATTTGGTGACAGCATAGCTATTGAGTACCTGCCATTTGTCATATGAACTTCAGCTATTATCCACAAAAAAGAGGAAAAAATTAAAGAATCATAGACTCACGAAATCGGATCATCGAAAAATTTAGATTGAGAGGGTTCAGCACAAAACCTAACTGATCAACTATTGAATCCACTTATTATAACAATTACAACAACAAATAGTGGAAGCAATATAACATGGTATAGCTGGAAACAGCCCTAAGAAGAAAAAACATAACACAGAGAAACACACCTTACATGCATAATAAACAAAATTAAATAAAAAGAAAATTTTGCAGACAATACAGCGTTAACCAAACAGAGGTGCTAAGATCGGCTTGAATAGTCTCAATGACCTAATAAGAAGAGAAACCCACCAAGTGATGGGCGAGGAAATCACAAGACTTAGGCCCCATAATGCCAGTCGTTTTTGGGAAAAAATTCAAACGAGCTATAGCGTACCATTACCGACCACCACAAGAAAGTTCCTCAAAGAGCTAGAAAAAAAGAGTCACGATCATCCATAGTATTCAAAATTCGACAAAACTCACGAAGAAACGGCACTCCAAAACCGAGTGCAACCGCTTAAAATCCGCTACTTCGTAAGATTAAGGAATCTAAAGTAGAAGAAAAGCAGCTGAGGAACTAGAGGCATTGGAAGATAACTAAATGGTTCAAATGGCTCTGAGCACTATGGGACTCAACTGCTGAGGTCATTAGTCCCCTAGAACTTAGAACTAGTTAAACCTAACTAACCTAAGGACATCACAAACATCCATGCCCGAGGCAGGATTCGAACCTGCGACCGTAGCGGTCTCGCGGTTCCAGACTGCAGCGCCTTTAACCGCACGACCACTTCGGCCGGCGGAAGATAACTACGTAAGTCGCACCTTTCACAAGACACCTGCCTCAAACACATTAAAAAGTTTCTTCATCCCAGCCAAGAAATTGAAAACAGTATCTCTAAAATAGAAGCAACCCAAATGAAGGTGATTCCAAATCTGATAGACCAAAAAACAACCTCAACTCATAGATTACCGTGCTCTTAGGGAAAACTTTCGAGACAGACTAAAAAAATTCAAGGAATAAAGCAACATAATCCCACAAGAACAGGCCAGATTCAGCGGCAGCCACAGCACAGGTAACCCGGTCTAGGACTGAGCAGCAAAGCGACACAGGCTCAACGCAGCAAGGCAGAAGCAACGGCAGCACGCTTCCTGGTGGACGGCGAACGCGCGTTCCATTGGTTGTGGCATGCTGGGCTGCTCTTTGAAACGTTAATTTTGAACTTCCCATGCCAAACCGTGCAGTTTCATAAAAATGTTGTTGGAAACATGTAAGTATAAGCGCTGCTTGGCGATTATCATTCGATAAGTACTACGCCAGCTGCAGCGACGCCACGTGGAACAGCCACATCTCCACTGCTACACACAGACGACACAGCTGACATCGCTAAATCTCGGTCGAGGAATGAAAGAACAGCCCTGTACACAGACGACACTGCATACTGGTGTCACGGCCCAACATGCGGCAGAATTAACGAACAAGTCAGCCCCTTCACAAACAAGCAGGAATCTTCGCTAAGCAAGTCGATTTTAAGAGACAACCCCACAAAAAGTCAGTTAACATTGTTCTAGCACCGACACCATATTAATTTGCAAGCACAGAAGCCAAACATGCTATACATTGTACTCTCTGTCCAAGATCACTCTACAAACCCATGTAAAACCCTTGGAATTCACTTAGACGAACTATTAAATGGGGTGTTCAACCAGTGTCATTGTTTACAAATCAAATACTTGTTCACCCAGAACTTGAATATGCAATGTAGGCATGGCTAATGACATGCAATCAACCTAAGAACATCATATCTAACAACAAGATGGTCCTATGAGTAACTTAAAATCTAGCATATGACTTTCCCAGTGCCTCTCTAACGACACACTCAAGTCAAAAAAGGAAAAGACGCTAATATAGTGTCAATTGATTACAATACACTAGATCAACGGAATCTATCCTTCAGCACCAACCTGGGACCTTCAACCACCCATATTTTAAATACATTGGTATTCCCCACACACCATCCTTGAAGTTACATCAGACATATTCTGCCAGTTATAAACAATGAAGAAATACACCAACTGGGAAATAAGGCGTTATAACACAGGAAGATGTTGTTGTGGTCTTCAGTGTGAAGGCTGGTTTTAAACACAGCTCTCCATTCTACTATATCCTTTGCAAGCCTCTTCATCTCCAAATAACTACTGCACCCTACGTCCTTCTGAATCTGCTTACTGTATGCACCACTTTATCTTCATCTACGATTTTTAACCTCACCCATACTAAATTGGTTATCTCTTGACGTTTCAGAACGTGTCCTACCAACCGATCCCTCCATTTAGTCAAGTTGTACCACAGATTTCTTGTCCCTTGAATTCTACTCAGTATATCCTCACTAGTTACGTGATCCACTCATCTAATCTTCAGCATTCTTCTGTAGCACTTCATCTCGAAAACTGCTATTCTCTTTTTGTCTAAACCGGTTATCATCCATGTTTCACTTCCATACATGGCTACAGTCCATAAAAATAGCTTCAGAAAATACTTCCAAAGACTTAATTCTATATTTGTAGTTAACAATTTTTTCTTTTTCAGAAATACTTTTCTTGCTGTTGCCAGTCTACTTTTTATATCCTCTCTACTTTGGCCACAACCAGCTATTTCGTTGCCCAAACAGCAAAATTCATCTACTACTTTCAGTGCTCCATTGCCTAATCTAATTCCCTTAACATCATCTGATTTACTTCGATTACATTCCATCATCCTCGTTTTGCTTTTGTTGATTTTCATCTTATATCCTCCTTTAAAGACACTGTCCATTCCGTTCAACTGTTCTTCCAAGGCCTTTACTGTATCTCACAGAATTACAATTCATCAGAAAACGTCAAAGCTTTCATTTCTTCTTCCTGAAATTTAACTACAACTTCAAATTATCTTTCATGCGCCTCGACACTTATAACTGCCCCCTGGTTTCTGTACAAGTTGTAAATCACCTTTTGTTGCCTTTATTTTATCCCTACTACCGTCAGAATTTCACAAATTGTGTTCGATTCATCATGGTGGAAAACTTTATCTAACTCTACAAATGCTATAAATGTAAGTTTTAACCCATCTTCTAAGATAAATTGTATGTTTAGTACTCCCTCGCGTGTTCCTAAATGTTTATGGAATCCAAATTGAACTTTCCTGACGTCGCTCTCTACCAATTTTCTGATTCTTCTGTAAAGAATTTCTGTTAGTCCCTTGCAACCATGACTTATTAAACTTACAGTTCAGTAATTTTCACACCTGTCAGCAACTGCCTTCTTTGGAATTGATATTATTACATTCTTGTTAAAGACTAAGGGCATTGCGCCTTTCTCATATGTCTAATACACACATGGAAGAGTTTTGTTGTGCCTGGCTCTCCCAAGGCTATCCATAGTTCTGACAGAATATTGGTTCTTCCCAGGGCCTTGTTCGGACTTTGTTGTTTCAGACCACTGTAAAAATTCTTCTCGCAGTATTACATCTCCTATCTCATCTACATTTATGTACACTTCCCTTTCTGTTATATGTGATATAACTGATATAACTACATTAAAATTCCGTAGGCTTCACCGATACCACCTAATAGCATATCTTGTCTGAACGTATAGGGAAAATCAAAACACAGACTTTCGTTAAAAATAAACACAGTAGACCAGCTTGAAACCCGAAATTAATTTAATGAAGAGAGACTCTCTCTCGTTACTTATATAAAAAATGGGTATAAGCAGAAATTAGGAAGTGTAGCTGCCTTTTCGGGCCTATCAGCTGCTTACGACACTGCTTGTTGAGAAGGAAATCTTTAGGAATTCACTATTGTTATCTCATGTCGTAAATTTAAGAACTTACTTTATAACATGTTAAGCAGTACATAATTTCATATTTACTCTGACAAAGACAGATGCATGGTACTTAAACTGAATTATTATTTACTTCAAGTGCCTGTGCTGGGATCACATCTTTCTGGTCTATACACTCATAGCTTAACAGAACGTCTTCAAGAATATTGATTTGTGCTGATGACATTAGTTTGGCTGCCCAGAGCCACAACGTTTCTGATGATGAAACCTCTTTATCCACTGATTTGGAAGTCTTTGACGTATACCTCAGGAAATGGTGGCTCCACCTAAATCCACAGAAAACAGTTATATCTGCATTAAATCTATGCACAAGACAGTCAGATTACATACCAGACGTCAGATTCAGAGGCCAATACCTCTAGGCAGAACTATTAATTTAAAAGTAGCATCTTTCAGTTGTAGCAGCTGAAGACAAAACGAGAAGCAAGTCCTAAAAAATTTGGTGGTACCTTATGGTGAGCTAATGCTCGTGTTTTAAGATCCACAGCTTTAACCTTATTATATATAGGTGATCTGTTACTGAAGATTATTGTTCGACCAGGATCAATAGTGCTCACACTAAGAAGATAGATGTGCAACTCAATCAGGCATTACGAGATGTATTCATAGTACAAACACTCTAAGACTTCCTGTTCTCAGCATCACCCCACCTCCAGCTGTAAGAAGATCAGCTCTCCTAAAGGTCTGGAAGAACATTCACAGGAATTCTCAGCTACCCATTCATCGTGATATTGCACTGCACAGCAAAAAAACCTTGTTGTGTCTTCTTTCATTGTCAATCATTCATGGAAATTTCAGTAAGAGCAATCATCAGTAGTCAACAAACATCTAGTCAAGGACCCTTTCATGCAGATCGACGAATTCGATCTTCCAAGACGTCAGTAGAGGATCATGAAATGGATTAGCACTAGACAATGCCGATGTTTATCTAAAAAAGTAGGGAGTCAGTGTTCTTTTACAGACAATTCAATGTCACTTTCTAAATATTCCATTTGCCTTAGCCTCAATATTATCATAACAACAAAAAGGTCGCATTTTACAACACCCTCTGTGGCTGGTGCATGCCCTGCCCCCTGTCATGGCATCACATGATGATCCAATTGTGCTAATCCAGAGATCCCTTCATCCTCAAGAAGATTCTATTATCGCCATGTTTAATCATCAGGATATGTATGTTAACAGCATATGGTTCCAAACATGCAAATGTAAGATTAGTATATCTGTGAATGTGAAATTATAGTAGAAACTGAGAATGTTCGTCATAATGCTAAAACATAATTTACAGAGTTGAAGTAGGGAGAACAATGTAACCGATGAAGCGCACTGAGAAGTCGATGACAATAGACTATGTTCCATCTCAAATTCCTCCTGACATGAACATCTGTAGAAATAAGGCAACCATCATCAGCCTGTATGATAATCCTGTATTGAAGTTCTCATCATCATCACAGGACTTCACAATGTATTTATTTAAAACTTTGAAGTGTTATGAAATTGTATTGGCAATAAAGTGCAGTATCGATTGCAACAGCAAAGTCGGTGGCAACGATATGTGAAAGGGTTATTTAACGATGTTATTATAAGTTATGTACATGAAATGTACCCTACAAAATCATTTAGACCAATGCATAAGTGTATGTATGCTGTCAGTACCAAAGTCTCCTACCACAACTCCTATAAATATTAAATCTGTAGAACTTGGTTTACAGATGGAGAACTGAAATAAATCTTTCATCCTGTTGGTTTGAACACAACGCAAGCAGCATTTATAGGGTATAAAAATGCTATTTCAATAATACTGTAAAGATGTAAAGCAGAACGAATAATAAGAAATGTGTCAAAAACATATTTTTTTTATTTCCTGTATGTAGAAACGTTAATAAAAATAATTATTTACAATATATACTTGTTTTTTTTTTTTTTTTTTTTGCAACAGAAGCATTGGGAAACAAATATTATTCAAGATACTTGCAGATGTGATAAACAGGTCATACTATTCTGCAAAAACTCAAACATACATACATAAATATACTCACACTGAGTGAATAGTTAGAGTATGCCAGAGAGTCAACAAGTTTCGACAATATAAACACACATTTAAAACAGCATGAAAAGGGTTCAAGTTACTTGCAAATACCAAGACACTTAAAGCAGAGATATGAGCAACTAAAGAGGGTATTGACTTTGCGAATGAAGGTTCATTAATACTACTTTCAGGCTTTTGAGAGGAGAACATCAGGCATTGGATGCTGAAAAGGTTTACAAATCTGACCTGCCTGTAAATACATTCCTGAAAATTCATGTTTAAATGCGATGTCGCACGAGATATATATTTAAAGAATAAGCTGCTACATACAATTTCTGTTTTTATTTTTTTCCTGCAGTTTGTGCTGGATACAAAATGTTAGAGACTCCATCTAATGTATCTCCCTGTAACTGGTCAAACATTGCATATGCTTGGGGTGAATGTTGTTGACCAAGAGAGTCAACTTGCAACTTCTGTGGAGAATAAATAATCTTACAACTACATTTCAAAAAAGGTGATGGGGATATGCTATAAATGTGATACATGCACATTGCAGAGCAACATCTCTGTGTGTAAACTCGTTACATCAACATAGGCAAGGAGGTGGCCATGGTGGGGGCAGCAGCGTTATGTCAGTGGGAAGTACGCTGCTATTCTCACTCCAATGCCTACGTCACATAGCAGTGGCAGAAGCAGCATGACATCACCCCAACCTGGATGTTCACTCTGGGAAACACACCCACCTCTCATCCATACTGGAGGCTCACAGTCGGTGCAAACGATGCGACGGCGGTAGAGTTCCATCAGTGGTGAGTACGGAAGTACCAGCAGCAGTTCTAGTAATAAAGACCAGTTGCTTGCGATCAGTCAGACCGCAAACCTAAATTATTCAGTGATTTGGTATTCTATTAGAAACAGAATTGCACAAGCTCGTATTAAGAGTGCTGTTGGATATCTGGAACGCCCCCCCCTCCCCCCTTATATTTCTGGTGCATGTAAACCTATTTGGAGGCCAAGGATGTCTAAAATTTAAAGAACTCTCAGTATTCTTCAATTAAGTTGAAGCAATGCTATGCTATGCTATGAGTTTGCAATTTCTACACATCACATTGTGACTGAGATGGCAATCATACATCTGTAGAGCAGAATAAATGTAGTATTGCAAAGCACCTCGCTCACTGAATGGTAAGAGAAGTATGTCTATGAGCGCTGACAAACAAGGTTATCAGAATTTGGAGAAAGAGGCTCTGGAAAGTATAAAGTAACATGCTGTTCTTGGACGTTTTTGCAAACATCCATTATCAGCGTAATGAGAGTGCTTCATACATAAAACTTCCAGGAGATACTGTGTCAAAACATATGGCTATTAAAGTAATAAATAAAGATGAATTCTGTTTTGCATAGTGTGGGCTGTGAGAATAATTTGGAGACCATCTGGAGTGTTCTGGTAAATATGGCATGTAAAAAGTTCCCGGTCATTATTAACATGAAAGCATTGGTTATCCAATGAAAATTCAGGACATTGATAAATTTGAAGAGCGGAATATGCATATCTCTATTCATGTATACAACTTGGATGCATGCAAGAATAGTGATGGTGAGATTGCTCATAAAGTTGTTGGCTCCCTGCATTTTTCAGAATTTGCCAGGCAGCGTGAAAACATACAGATTTGCCGATCATTTCTGATGAAAACAATACAAAGCAGCATTACTGTTTCATAAAAAACCTGTTATCACATCTTATTTCATCACAGCTGAATAAATGTCATGGTGTACAGACCCATACAGTAGATATTTCAGTACATTTGACAAGAGCGAAAATTTTTCTGAGCAGTAGCACGACAGTTCTATAAAAACTCCCCATTGAATAGACAGGTGATGATAAATACACAGAATTTAAAAATTTTCTCCTCAAACAGCGGCTACCATTCACTGTCTACTCAGACTTGGAATTTGTACTCACACCTGTAGTGCAATCTGAAGAAGATCCCAATATTTCATAAACTGCTATCACAGAACAACATGTACTCTTTGCAGTGGCATAGAAAGCCATATGTTCATACGATCCATCTCTTCACCACATCGAATTGTACATTGGTACAGGTCCTGAAAGATGGTTGCTCTCTGAGCTGGAAGAACTTGCAGTGAGACTGATGATATTTGTAATACCTTTGTTCATATACTCGAAACACCTGAAAGTCATTCATTATATGAGAATGGATTTGCAGTCAACTATAAGATAAAACAACTGAAAAAGTTGTTAGGGATCACTGTTATTTAATTATTAAATTGTGTGGTGCAGCACACAACTCGTGTAATTTGAGTTATAAACTTCCCTGGCACATATAAATTGAGCAGATAACATGTTCATTTCCTCACTGAACACTTGAGTGAATTACGTTTGCCTGATTATTCGGTTAATGTTATAGCCAAGAACCTAAAAAGTGCATTTCATTTTCAGAGAGTATAACGGGAAATATCACATTATGGACAGCATAGTTATCTGACATACTTATGACATACATCTCAGGACGCAATCCCAGCACCCAAGGAGCAGCATAATTGTCTGATAATTCACAGGCCAACGATCGAATAACTCTTTTGCTGAAAATATCTCATTCTTATGTTTTTAGGGAGGGAAATCACATTTTACAGCTAAATTTATAAAATTAAGCGATTTTTAAAGAATTTAACAGCTTTTATATAGTTAAAATAATTTAAAAACGAGGTGTAATGAATATAGATGACGTTGGTAGCACTGCTGAAAAACATTTGCTGGCAAAAAAGGCCGATTCTATTTTTTGTTAACAGATGGAGTCTTGTTTACGGTCAACCTAACGTCACTTTCCCCTTTCCTGTACATGTGCTAAGTACACTGTCTAATCGTGGTTGTAAAAACTCTGCTGACAGTTTTTGTTATATTTGTGGTGAATTTGGGATTAAAAAACACCAAAAAAACATTACAGACTTAGTGAAAAAGGTTTGTCTGTCGTACTTTGGATGTAAACTTGGTGATCAAAAAAATGTTAGGCGCCACATAAGGTATGTTATGTGTATGTTGAAGATCTGAGAAAATTGTCCAAAAAGGAAAAAGAAGCCTTTAGATTTGCTGTTCCTATGATATGGACAGAGCCAAGAAATCATTCCAATGATTGCTACTTTAGCACTGTTGGTATTACAGGTCATAATTCGAAAAAATGAAGGTAATAAGCTACCCTAACCTTCCGTCTGCCATCCAACCAGTAGGGCATGGTGTACTTTTGCCAGTTCCTGGACCACCAGGTGATTTAAACTCTATGATGTGTGTGATGTCCTTAGGTTAGTTAGGTTTAAGTAGTTCTTAGTTCTAGGGGACTGATGACCTCAGATGTTAAGTTCCTTAGTGCTCAGAGCCATTTGAACCATTTTTGAAGTAGGTTTAAATGCTAAGCATAATAAGAACAGTAAAATGTTAGGATGCCAAGTAATTATGTCTTATTTCATCAATCGCAAAATTAGAAAAGACGATTTCTAGAGCCAGTCTACCGTTAATAATTAAAACTAGTTTCCTGGTCATTATTCATTAGTTCGCAAACACCTCCAAAGTCTCAAAAATGCTTCACACGATATTAGAATCAACATGAAATCGCACAAATATATTTTCCGAGACAACTGCAACAGTCTACTCTGTGTTTATGCGGACTTGCACTTGACACACCAGTTCACGTGTTGCTGCTTTCGAAACCGATCGTCGACTAGTCGAGAGATATCTTAACAGTTTGCCCCATCCTTTCCATCAATAACTGAAATTTATAATTATCATTTTCTGATGAACAGAGTGATATTGAAATTATTATTAACAAGTGTTCTATACAAGTAACGTCATGAGCACGGCTGGAGTTGTATATTAAAATTCAAACAGTAAATATAAATGATGAAAGACCCGCTTCTCGGCGCCCAGCGTGGTGGCTGAGCCCCCCCCCCTCCCCCCCGCCCCACTGCCCTCTGTCCCTCTGCTCCAGTAGGCCACTACACGGCTGTCGCTCGCCCGGCCCTCCCCACTAGTGATGGGGAGCTCGTGAATGAGTCGTTCAAATGAACGCTTCACTCCAGTGAAGTGTGAACTAACCACTCAATTTCAATGAACTGGTACTTCAAACTCTTCACAGATAGCACACTCCACACTTTTTTCTAGTTCACTCACTCTCTCCCCCTCACCCACTACATCGGCGCTACGTCACTCATCCTCCCTTCACTTCAGTCCTCCCTCTACTGCCTGTCGACGAATCGCGCGGTGTCTGTGGGGAACGATAGGTTTACGATGGTTGTGGAGGTGAGGGGCGAGAGGAAAGCAGCGTCAGTTGCTTCCTGCAGTGCTGACATCATTACCCGTGACTACTTGTGCAGTTAAACTTCGCGTCTACGGGTAGCCTACCGTTGGCAGCGCTTGCAGACAAATGAATATTAAAGATACAAACGAAGAGGCTGGCTGTGTGAGCACGCACAGCCAACATGAAAATAAAAGGTTTGTTAATAACACTGAAAGAGGGATTTTACCTCAAATCGTACCAATGACTACAGGTGACAGTTTACGTTTTGAATTTGGAGGGTTATTATTCTCAACAAAATAAAATCTACAGGAAAACTTCTGAATAATTACTTAACGTAGGTATATAGACTTTGTGACAGTGGTAAACATACTCATTCCATTTTGGATTAAATTTAAAAGGAACATAAAATTGGATTGCATTTCGTTGGTAGCCCTAGTTTTCATTCCATGAATACAACAAATAATGTTTCATTTGTCAGATAAAGACTTTTTTGGGCGCTTCATGAGAAAATGTCGAGCAAGATTATATGTAATACCTTCTTTATATGTGACAGGCTTCTCTGTTTATATTTCCTTTGTCCCCTTCGACCATGCTCTAAGTTAACTCAGACGCTGTAAGAGCGTAAAACGTTGCGTGCACGTTACTGCATAGTTCGGCCATCTGTTGGTAAAATTATGAACTATTACGAAGCTTTATTGTAAGGGCGAGACGAAGCGAGCGTAGCCGCGGATGAGCGGCGAACTGGGCAACTTCGCCAGGCTTCCGTACTTCACGAATGAACTACTTCATTTGAACGCTTCACGGCAGAGAGTGAAATGAATGAAGTAGTTCACGGGAATGAACGACTTCGACCCATCTCTACTCCCCACGCTATGCGACCATTTGGCGCGTTGTCTGATGGGTCTGCCTGGTGACCCTACCAACTCGCTAGCCTCCCGTAGCAAAATCCTCCTATACCTCGCAGTAAAACATAGCAACAAAAATGTAATACTTAAACGCTGGCAGGGAAGCGACGTAAACGTCACACGAAGCTTTCTACTACATCATTTACATTCTACTATATTAATACACAATTAGTTCGATGTTGAAAACTTAATTAGCTCTCCTCCACTTTCATTTATTTCTGTTTCGTTAAATCTTTACTTGAGGTTTGGATAACGGAATCAGCAGTTTGTCCCTTGAGATTTCCGACGAGGAGAACTTTCCCTGTTCAGGGAACAGTCTCAATTAAAAAAAGAAAAAAAAGGCTCTGAGCATTATGGGAATTAACATCTGAGGTCATCAGTCGCCTAGAACTTAGAAGTACTTAAACCTAACTAACCTAAGGACATCACACATCCATGCCCGAGGTAAGATTCGAACCTGCGACCGTAGCGGTGGCGCGGTTCTAGACTGAAGCGCCTATAACCGCTGGGCCACACCGGCCGGCTTAGCTAGCTCCACGAACCTTGTCTCTTATTTACGTCTTCCCACATCATCTGCACATACAGATTTATTTTCCTTTATTGTCATCTTGGTTATCCTTTTATTGACACAGTTGACGCCAGTAAAGTTATTATTAAATTTCTTGTGAATTAGAATTCCCACTCCTGCATGTGCTGTTAGATGTTTGTCAGCACCGGGGTAGAATAGTGTGTGTAACTTCCTCTTACGGTTGAGCCTTTCCCGTTTCTTTTCATCTCGGTCAGTGAGCACACGCTTATTTTATGTTCTTCCATTTCCACAACAATTTCCTGCCCTTTATTATTCCATGAAGGTATGTTCTATGTAGCACCGCCTGAGTATTTTATTTCACGATTTTTAATCCTTTTCTGAGACAAGGCCGTCATGATTTTATCCATCCTGTTTTCAGGCTTACTTTTAGGGATGGGAAAAACCGATCAGTTAAACCCGATGCCGTTATTTGAGACCTGAATAACCAGTATTTTTCGGTATATGTCTGGTCTCGGTAATCACAGGAGCTTTTTATTTTTTATTAATGATCGACCAAAATAAATGAAATATAGATTACCCTTAGCAGCAGTGATAGAGTTTTTTCGGTTTTAAACAAACCTTTTTTTTAAAAAAAAGAAATAAGTTTTAATTGAAAAACTGGCACTGGTATGGAATATTGCGCTATTGTAGAAAACCGGAAAAACGATCAGTACTATTTTATTAACAATGCCGACAGAAAGGAGCAGCAAACGCATGGCATAAGGACTGGTACGGCGTCGCTGAGACGGTGCTGCCCCTGTTGCCCTGTGTCGCGGCCTGAGGCACGCGGTGTGCGTGCAGTGAGCAGGACTTCAGCCACACGCGGTCTGTACGGCAGTTCCTCGCTGCCGTCCGCGGACATCCGCTGTAGCGCAGAATGGCGTCGACGCTAGTCTGGAGATATTTTTACGAGGTGACGTACAGATGAAGTGCAATGCTTCATTTGCTTTAAAACATCAATGATTTGTCTGCCACTTCTATGAAATAATAAAAGAGGAAGGAAATTATGGTAACAGTAATAAATTAATAACACAGCGACAGTTCATCCATGGTACAGAATAAAAACAGAGAGTAGCTAATCTGCTACCCGTGTCTACATAACATGCCTTCATCTACTTGTAGCCCTCGAAAACAGACGGATTAGCACAAAAAAAGAACAGAGTACTTCGACCTCAGTTTTCATCCTTTAGCATTGACTACTCATGACGCCAGAATAATGGTATGATCCCCGATTACAACTCGATTTTTGAGCAGTTTCAAAAAATTGGAATAAACAATAGAACACTCCCGACTTTTTTTTTTTTTTTTTTTTTTTTGTAGGATTCAAGCGCTTCTCACTTTTCGAGAAAAGCAGCGAACGGTGGACGGATGTTTTCTTTTATTTGTCTATTTCATTTAATGTTTTGATTCTATATATCTTCAAATTGAGACGGTCAAAAGTTTTAAATATTTGGTCAATTCTTACGTTCATTACAGGATAAAAATAAGAATTACAATCGAATTACTTCAGAAATCGGTTACTTAGAGCATTTTTAACAATCAGGTTAAACAGACGTGGAAAAACAAAAACGAAATAACCGAAAACAGTCTGTTCCAGCGACAACCACCACCCCTACTTCTCATACACGTTCTAAGCTTTTGTCGGTCACATAATTTTGAGTTCGGTTAATCTAGGAACTCTTTCCCATTCAGACTGAAAGTTGTGCACGGTACACATCAGTAACACGTATTTCAGTTTAATTTGTTTTACCATTCTACTACGCACATAATTTTGTTTTTCCTCGACTGGAATGTCATCTACGTCACTTGTGTCTAAATTTTCACCTACGGGCACGGCGGCATCGTTGTTGCTTTGTGACACCTCGCAAGTGCGCTCATGTGTTCTAGGCACTCGATGAGGAACTGTGCATTTTTTGTCTGATAACTGCCATGGTGACTAGAACGAAAATACCATGACATCAATAAACTACACAGTTCCAGAATGAGATTTTCACTCTGCAGCGGAGTGTGCGCTGATATGAAACTTCCTGGCAGATTAAAACTGTGTACCCGACTGAAACTCGAACTCGGGACCTTTGCCTTTCGCGGGCAAGTGCTCTACCGTCTGAGCTACCGAAGCACGACTCACGCTCGGTCCTCACGAGAGACGAGATACTGGCAGAAGTAAAGCTGTGAGGGCCGAGCGTGAGTCGTGCTTCGGTAGCTCAGACGGTAGAGCACTTGCCCGCGAAAGGCAAAGGTCCCGAGTTCGAGTCTCAGTCGGGCACACAGTTTTAACCTGCCAGGAAGTTTCAACTACACAGTTGTCTTAATACTGGGTTATATGCTCAAAACAAGCCGAGTAGTTACTCCAAGGCATCTTGAGAAAGAGGCACAATAAAATACAGTGCAAACCTTTCTCATTCAAGAGTTAATTCTGATTATTAATTGGTGTGGTTGTTGCCAGAACCGTTACTATTTTTTAGGTACCTCTTTCCGAGATTTTTAAATTCGCAAACAGCCTAATAACGTTCGTGTGTAGCTGCAGAACATCATTGTGTTTTCGTTTAGCACCTTGACATCTTACAACTGTCGTGTTCCTCCGGGTGATTAACTTAAACTACGGCTATAAAACACGCAGTTGACACGGTAGAGTCTTGAACTACGTGTTCTCCTACTGCGTACTTAACTGCTGCCGAAACACTGCGATTAAAAAGTGCTTAAGCGGGACCAACTTTCGTTTCATCGCAATGCCCTGGTCTTCTTAGATATTTCTCGTAGGTTCCAAGCAATGATCAGTTTATTTATCTTTTGTCGAAATGATACAGCTTTACCAAAGGATGAGTGGGGACAGCTGGATGTGCAACTTGTGGTCTTCAACTACTTGTTTGGGAAGATTAATGTGGTCGGAAATTGTTAAATGGTTTCCAACATTCATCGGAGAAAGTGCTACATCAGGCGTGAAATACAATTCTCAGAACCATCTTTATGATTCACCTCAAAATTAAAATAGGTATTAAAATGTAACAAGATACCCAATTTAAAGCACTTATGTAAATGTATAACGAAAAAAGTAAACTTAAGGAGACAGTATTAAGTGAAGACAACAAGAACGCATTAAAAAAAAAAAAAAGAAGAAAAGGCTAGTGTAACTGAGTATCCGTCTTGCGAATAGTGCAGTGGCGGTGCAGCACGCTAATAACTACACTACACGTGTTCACACATTGTGAGTTTCATGTAAGTGAACACACTGCACTGCACATAGAGAGAAATGTTTATTTCTTTTATATGGTCCAGCAGACTCATCATCATCATCATCATCATCATTTAAGACTGATTATGCCTTTCAGCGTTCAGTCTGGAGCATTGCCCCCTTATAAAATTCCTCCACGATCCCCTATTCAGTGCTAACATTGGTGCCTCTTCTGATGTTAAACCTATTACTTCAAAATCATTCTTAACCGAATCCAGGTACCTTCTCCTTGGTGTGCCCTGACTCCTCCTACCCTCTACTGCTGAACCCATGAGTCTCTTGGGCAACCTTGCTTCTCCCATACGTGTAACATGACCCCACCACCTAAGCCTGTTCGCCCTGACTGCTACATCTATAGAGTTCATTCCCAGTTTTTCTTTGATTTCCTCATTGTGGACACCCTCCTGCCATTGTTCCCATCTACTAGTACCTGCAGATTTGTACGGTTAACTATCTTTCCTCTAAATTCGATGCAGCCATCGTTTCCATCTTTTGCCAGTCCTTCCGCCTTTGGAAAGAACTGCCACCACCCTCTGCTTTCGAACAGCAGTTTCCTGCACAACACTGCAGCATTCTTCACTACAAAACAGTTGTCATGTTTTGTCAGGCTCTTAAATTTGTATAAATGAATCTGTATGCTTCACACACCCCTATATACTAAGATACCGGCTAATCTACATATTCACTCACTTACTCTCAGGTCCAGAATGGATGCCTTGTACCACCTGATATCAAGCTGATCAGTGGCAGCACTTAACTGTCTGTTATCCACACATGAAAGGTTGTCGCAACCTTCTTTGTTCCTACCAGCTCATCCAGTTCCCGCAACTTTTCTCTTGCTAGAGCATCTTCGGATGCGATACATCAACCGCAAAACCCATTCTCGGCACACGATTTTACATCCATTAATAACCCATCCTCGTATCCTGCTGCGCCACTAGACCCATGTTACACCTTCCATGCAACTCCATGCCTTACCCACCCTCTCCAGCCGGAATTACAATGGAATTCGTCTGGAGATATACCCCGCTTCCAACCCTCACCACAATGCTGCACCTCACACCATCCTCCTTATTTTCTCCTTCCCCCTTCACCCACACTGCTGACTTCTAGTCGCTACATGCGGTTCTGCAGGGCCACTTAGTCGTACTGATAAGCGCACCCTCTTCATGACAGTTATTTCATGTGTCATCTGGCATCACTGTTACACTGTGGCATCATTCACCTTCATCAGTGCTTGTTATCCATGACAGTACGCCAACATGTAGCAGCACTCACAAACTAGGGATGATCGTCAACCACCTATCTTAATTATAAACATCGACGTTTAGTGGGAATACATCAATGCCTTTACATCGCTGTTAAGTTTGGTTTGGTTGGGGGAAGAGACCAAACAGCGAGGTCATCGGTCTCATCGGATTAGGTAATAACGGGGATGGAAGCCGGCCGTGCCCTTTCAAAGGAACCATCCCGGCATTTGCCTGGAGCGGTTTAGGGAAATCACGGAAAACCTAAATCAGGATGGCCGGACGCGGGATTGAACCGCCGTCCTCCCGAATGCGAGTCCAGTGTGCTAACTACTCGCTGTTAAGTCCTATAAAACATCGACACATTGATGGTATGAGAATACGGTAGTATTGGAACATCGATACCTCCACACTCAATTTGTCGGCCTAATGAAACGTGGGTACACTCTGGGAAGCGAAGCCACATTACTTCTTGTTACTTCTTTAGATTACTTGGATTGGCAGAGACTAAATATTTACTTTTTTTCAGTAAATTAAATTATTTAAAGCAGTTTTTAATTAGTTTCCTTTCTCAGATGGTAAATAATTACAGCTAATGATTTATTTTTAATTTACAACCATTTGAAGACGAAAATGACACACGATAAATAAACCCATAGCAACCGAGACACCAACATGAAAATCAAAAATTTAGTAAACTTATGCACAAGCCTAATAACTAAATCCCATAGTGTGGAATAATTAGCAAATACGTTATTGAAGACCAGCGAACATTGGAATTCTGAAATCAGTATAATTCTCCCAGTTGTCAATGTCAATGGCGTCAACATCGCAAAAGCAGTAGATATTGCTTTCAGTATAAATCGCCATATAGGCTTTGGTGCGACAAGACTCAGTTGATAAAACGTCTAATTTGCTTCACGCAGTAGCAGCAGTTAAAAGAATAGTAACATGGTTCAAACAATGTATTACCGCTAATGACGTGTTGAGGTAGGAATCCGATTTGAAGTTTATTGACGATGTTCCCACACTTCGGAATTCAACATTTCATATGACTGAAAGATTTTTCCCATGGGCAGGAAGTAATTTGTGTCCACCTTTTGAAAATATCATAATCTAATCTGGCACTTTATATTTTAAAATTTTGAAAAAATCGTATTTATTGCTTTTGTTGGTTTCTTGTATCAAATTCCGAAACCGTTTTAAATTTTTCAGTGAAATGTAATCCAGCAATTTGTCTTACTAGTTAATGTGACTTTTTGCAACAAATGTCTTATTCATATTTCCAAATTCAGAAATCTTCTTACACATCTGCATAACTGTAAGAAGTCTGTTTTGAACGAAAATTAATAATTAACAAAATTTTAAATTTTTAGAATCTTTTCTGATGACTGTAACGTACCCCACCACTTGACGTAAGCGTTATGAAAAATGCGTTCATGTTGCTAAGTAATTTTGTTGTTGTTGTGTTGTTGTTGGTGAACATAAAGTGCCCCCCCCCCCCCCCCCGTCCATTGCAACCATGGTTTTACGGGTTATGGAAAACGCTTTGTTAATGCTAGGTTTAAAACTGCCACCTGACATCAACAACATTATTAGTTGCCACACCAGTGCACCAGAAATGTTAAATGCAAAACAAACAATGTATTTAACCGAAGTGTACGACATATTATGACCAATTGAGATAAGGACTCGTAAAATCAGTGGAAAAAGATTTATAATCTGTAGTAAAGTAATACCACTTACCAGATTACTTACTATAAAAGTACCTGGCTTTCAACCGAAAAACACAATGGCAGAGAGTTTTAAAAATAACGTAACTGCCGAAATTATAAAACGATTACTACATACGGAAAATGTTAATATCCTTGCTGTTGCCAGTCTCTCGGCTCCTCAGTTCAAGAATACACATTGTCGAGATGCACTTGCCGCTGTAAGTACCATTAAGAGTGCCAAGGAGGTGATTTCAGAAATTGTGCTGCGTGAACAAACTGAAAACGAACGGTTGCCGAGAATTCCACAACACACGCAAAAGCCACAGACACAGAAAGTGATAACTATAAACTTGTTACTGAGAAGAATGATGTTCGGGCGAACAGTGTGAAACCAATATACCTACGGAAGTAAGTTATTATTTAAAAAGGCCTGTAGCTGATTTAAAGCAGGATCCATTACTTTTTGGGGAAGTCCTACGACTGAACTCTGCAAAGTTACAGAAAGTCACTATCAAACACTTGCAGTGCACGGTGAAGTGCACAGTTACAGAACAACAAGTCCCTTACTACTCATACGATTGCACTACCGTCCAAGCACCGCCGGTAGTGTTAACACGATTCGAATCCATCAGAAATTGCGTACAATGGAGCAGCTGCGGATATACAGCATTCGCGACGAATCAATAGAACGAGTATGAAACATTCTCGGCTAAAGCATTGCAAATCTGTGTTCACTTATATCAGCACCATTAAAGAACAAGAAATGTGCAGATGTTGCTGTGCACTAACTTGATTTACTGTTCCACAGAAACGAATGCAACCGATCGACTGCTACCGAGCGAGGGCTACACAGCTGTGGCTTGGCGTCGCCAACAGAAGGCTTTCAGGCCGCCTTCGGCAGCGTGGTTACAGCCTCTTCAGTGGCGAGCTACCGCGTCCGTACGCAGCTGAACCTTTTCCCGCCTGTGGTATGATGTACGATACACGCTTGCCACAGCTCATGTGATCGTCCCTCTTCCGAGAACCATGAGGTGGCAGCACGGAATGTAAGCTTCAGTTAGTGCAACTGCACAGCCTGTCCCTCTGAAAAGAAAGTAACGACATCTTTTTTCTAATTATAACCGATTTCGCTGCTCCTTGCACAAATACACTGAAGAGCCAGAGAAACTGGTACACCTGCCTAATATCGTGCAGAGCCCAGCGAGCATGCAGAAGTGCCGCAACACGATGTGGCATGGACTCGATAAATGTCCGAAATAATGCTGGAGGAAATTGACACCATGAATCCTGCACGGCTGTCCATAAATCCGTAAGACTATGAGCGGCTGGAGATCCTTCTGAACAGCACGTTGCAAGTCATCCCAGATATGCTCAATAATGTTCACGTCTGGGGAGTTAGGCGGCCAGCGGAAGTGTTTAAACTCAGAATTGTAGCAATTCTGGACGTGTGGGGTGACGCATTGTCCTGCTGGAATTGCCCAAGTGCGTCGGAATGCTCAACGGACATAAATGGATGTAGGTGACGACACAGGATGCTTACGTACGTGTCACCTATCAGGGTCGTATCTAGACGAATCAGGGTCCCATAACACTCCAACTGCACACACCCCACACCACTACAAAGCCTCCACCAGCATGAACAGTCTCCCGATGCCGTGCAGGGCCGTAGATTCATCAGGTTGTCTCAGATTCACGCCCTCACGCTCAGCATTGAAATCTGCTGCAGTTTGAGGAGGTGTCGCACTTCTGTCGCGTTGAACGATTTTCAGTCGTCATTGGTTCCACCCATTCTTACAGGCTCTCTTTCCGGCAACAGCGATGTCGGAAATTTTATGTTTTACCAGATTTCTGATATTCACTCCTGAAATGTTCGTACGGGAAAATCCCCACTTCATCGCTACCCCAGAGCTGCTGCGTCCCATCCATCCATGGCTCGTGTGTAACACCACTTCCAAACTCGCTTAAATCTTGATAACCAACCATTGCAGCAGCAGTAATCGATCTAACAACTGCGCCAGACGCTTGTTGTGTGTGTGTGTGTGTGTGTGTGTCATGGCTGAGTTGTTCTTCCCTTACTAGCAACAGCGTTTGATTTTTTTCACTTTGAGCAAATAATGGTAGTCTCCAGTCAAAAAAAAAGGATCCATTTTTGCTGGTGAAATCGCGTTTTGCAGTGGAGTACCAGGTGGCAAAGAGTCTATTCTGCCATCTGTCGGTGGCAGTTCTTACTATGGGGTGCAGACCGTTAGCCGAGGCTAGGGAGCCCGTATACAGAGAGAGTGACCATAGGTGAAGTTGCCCGTCATTGGTTCATTAGCTTTGGCGCCATTTTTCTGCCAAACGTCTCTCGCGCTTCCTATTTTCGCCGTGCTTTTGAGTTGAATTGTAGTTCAGAGGACTTTTGGAACCGATTAAAAGGTATTTGAATTATTGGGAGACTTGTTACGCGTTGTGCAGGCATGTTCGATTTAGTTGTATATCGTTTTTAGTACGTAATTAGCGTTTGCGTGCATACTGGTAGCATCAGAAGCTTTTCTGAAGCCAATATCTGACAGTCCTTGTTGGAAACGGGAAGTTCCTGTAATTGTTGTGCCATGCTCATTCGACTTTATAGCGTCAAACTTTATTTCGTCCCGAATCAGAACACTCGGCATTATTTTGGTTTCAGTATTATTGCCTGACTGTTGACGCACGCAAGTTGTAAGCATGTTTTCCGCAGTTGTCGTGGTTGCTGAAACATTATTCGTAGTAAATAATTGTAGGTACTCTTGACGACAGTTTTTAATAGGCCTACTTACCGTGGGGTAAAAGGGATACGGTAGTTTTCTTGTTATATTTGGTCGTTATTACGGTAGCCTACATTTAACATTACCTGATTTTTGTAATCTATTTCGTTTGTTATGTACGAGAGGTATTCAATATATATGAAAGAAAGTCGTAAGCAGTGACATGCAAAAAGTTTGAAGACGTGACAAGCAGTACTAATACGTCTCACACATTTTGCATGTCACAAGTAAACAACTGCTTACGACTTTCATTCATCTGACGTAATACAGGTACGTTAAATCTTTAGCGTTATGCACTTCCGATACAAAACAAATGCTATACACTATATTTTTTTATTTACGTTACTTTCATTGCAATATGTCTAGTAAAAGAACTTGAAAGGAGATAAATGTAAGTAACGAATAATTTTTACAGCCACTGTATCAAATTTTCCTGTACTGTACGTAGTAGGCTACTATGAGTATATTATAGCTGTAAAGAAAGGCATTTAACGAATGATTTCACCATATCGTCTTGTGCTTTTGATTCAGTGAGTGTGTACTCCACTACTCCGCTACTGGCCATTCAAAAGTCCCGCCCGCAGTTTGGCAGAAAAATGGCCGCCGTATCGTCCCGTTGGCTTCTCTCTCCCTATACAGGCTCTCTCGCCGAGGCCAACAGCTGCTGCCATCTCTCATCGCCCCCGCATACTATGTGGAGCGGGCAGTGTGTGATCCGTCATTACCTCCTGCAGCTTTCTGCACTCTTGGTTCTGCAGAGTGAAACACAACAGAATGGACAAACAACGAAGAGAAGAGGGGCGTGCGTGATGCAGCTCACCCAGTTTCCATTTCTTGTCAGAAAAATTGAAAAATTAAGGAAATGATTTATTTAACACGTTTTAAAACGGACTAAAAAGTATAAAATAACTTCCCTTAGCCGCATATACGTTCCTGAATTTTCTGAAAATGTCCACCAGTGATTTTTTAATAACTGCGACAATACGTGTAAAATTTAAAAAGAAAAATGTGGGGTGACAGCAGCAATTGATGCGTGAATAGTTTACTTAACTAATGAGAACTGCAAATGATGTGTACAAACAGTAAAGAAAGGAGTCTTCCTCCTAATTTTAAGATAATAGCTGTGTGATATGTGTACCAGGTTTGGTTGAAATTGGTCCAGTGGTTTAGGAGATGTGGAATGTACATATATATATTTTATAATATGTATGGATTAATAATTCATGGCTAATAATAATTTATGAGGACCAATTCTTTATAATACATCATATCAAACTACAGTAGTAGCTCCATCAACAATAGAAATAGTTTTTGTTTCGCTTGCAATTGTTTTAGGAAATTTATTACACATTTTGTTTTTTATTTGCACGAATGATACTTAATTTTTCAGTTATGTAGCGCATTCAAGTAATACTTTTCAGTAACGCTTCCTTTTTTATTAGACATATCTTACAGCTTAAAAAGGTCCATAAATACATCCATTTGCAAAGAAGTAGTTTTCAGTAGGAGGGAATGGAGGCGGCGCAGCTTTGGCAGTTCAGCCAAGGGCACAGACAGGATCAGTTTCGTTCCATTCTGTGGGACAGCGACTGAGGAGGGATTTGCAGGCGATGGCAGTGATTTCTGTTGAGTGATGACGAGGTGTGTGTTCCATGTTAGTATTCTGTCGGGGTTTAGTCCTAAACATTGGTGGGTTGGTTGCAGATGGAAGCCGGACCACTCAGCCACGCAGCCTGCAGAGCTGTGGCGCTGCGTGGAGCGCCGGCAGCGGTGGGGCCGCGGCGCGGTTCCACGCTGTGCGAATTACGGGGGTCAGAGTTCTGAGAGTCCGGAACCTGACGACGTCGCCCTCTACGTCGAAACTTTCGTCGAGTAACGATCGCGTAGGGCTGATTATTGTGCTGCCATCTCGTGGCAATAGCTTGCAACAGGGAATTAGTTGCGTAACGCGCCGTTAGATGTCACTACCAGCCGCAGCCGACTTAATTTCGTTTTTTTCTACTTTTACAGGAAAATACCTCAACCAACTGAAGTTTTCGCAGTAGCGTCGATTACTTGCTCTTCTTTTTATTGGTACACCTGATATATGTGACTCTAATACTTAAATATTTTTCGTGGGCATGCTTCTTGCTCAGTCAAACGGTTTACAACGTGTGTTATATTACTCGCAGCTGGTGGTTGAGCATGATATATTGTATGTTACTTATGATTACTGAAATTTTTGTAGGCAGTACATCGCGTGTGCGATGGTGGCTGTCATGATACAGTACGGAAATGAGTGATAAATAGAGATGGGTCAAAGCAGTGATTCTGGAGTAACCGTTATCACAGTTCCAATTATTCTTTGATAATCTTTATTTTTAACGGTTATTAATTACTGTGAACTTATTTTTCGCTAGCGTATACCGAATACTCCGATGTGGATGCAGTTAAATACCGACATAGTTGGAATCCTTCAGTTTAGTTATCAGTATAAGTGCGAGTAGTGTGGAATGGCAGGAATGTCGTATGAATCGTGTCATAACCTTAGCTAATTAACTCCGGGTACATTTTAGTTGATGTTAGAACGATTATTAGTGTTTCATATTATATGTTTGTAGGTTATCGCTCGCTATTGGAAATATTATCTCCGCAGCTGCAACAGAAAGTACGCGGATCTTCGCCACAGCACTGTTTAAGTAAAATGTTAACAACCTGCGTTTTTATGTATGAAGTAATATGTAAACTGAAAACTGTAGGTTAAATTCGAAGCTTAATTTCTTGTTCTGCTCACTTAATATAATAAGTGTACAGCCTTGTAATACAACAAAAAATAACGTAATGTGACAGATTCGTTTACTCCTGTCTTGTACAAGATAGGCCTATTGGGGAAAGTGTGAGTACGCTAATCCAAGGTTTATGTGAGATTTGCACGATTTCTCCAGCTACAGCATGTCTATAACATATGAAGACATGCAGATCGAAAAGGTTGACAGTGTTACATTTCTGGGACTACAACTCGATAATAAATTCAGTTGAGAAGGGCATACCACAGAATTGATGGAGCGCCCAAACAAGTCTGTATTTACAGTGAGAATGATGTTAGATGTAGGAGACATAAATATAGAAAAGCTTACATATTTTCACTCTATTATTTCATACGGCAGCATATTCTGTGGTAACTCATCAAACGCAGCAAAAGTTTTTCGCTTGTAAAAGCGTGTAATAAAAATCATTTGTGGTATAAATTCAAGAAAAACATGTAGGAACCTGCTCAAGGAACTTTGTATTCTAACCACTGCTTCCTAGTATATTTATTCGTTAATGAAATTTGTTACAAGTATTTCCAACTAATAGCTCAATATATAATATCAGTACTAGAAATAGGAACAGCAATCCACATAAAGACCTAAAATCACTTACCTTGGTCCAAAAGGAGTCCAATATTCAGGAACATGCAATTTCAATAAACTGCCAGCCAGTCAGCAACCATTAAAAACTTGGTTTCAGATAAAGCACGGTTTGCAGTGTGTTTGACTTTTTGATACTGAAGTGTCTGATTCCACCTGTCTGCTTTGACCCAGGACGTCAACAATATGCCGGAAAAGCCTATTTTAAGTGTGTCTATGACGTCACTACTTACACATGGCAACAAACACGAAGATACATATAAATAATACAATAATATCTTCCACCAAAAATACAATAAAAGCAATGGGACAACTGCAGGAAGTCGGGGGTTTTAGGGTGAGGATAAGCTAGTAAAAAAACACACCATGATCCCAAAACACAAAATGAAGAACAAAAAGAAAAAAATAGAGCACCAAGAAAATCTGCAGGACCCGGAAACTTCCCTTGAACAATATAGGTCAACCATAGGAGACCATACCAAAACACCAGTACCCACAACTAAAAGTACGAAAATTGGAATCGGACATTTCCCTTGACCTACATAGGTCAACCTCAAATGACGATACCAAAACATCAACACGTACAACTATGAAAATGGGAATCGGTCATTTCCGGTGACCTATATAGGTCCACCACAAATACTGATGCCAAAAAACCAACACCTACAACTGCGAAAAATAAAACCACAATCCCAAAAATCCACAAATCAAACATCTCTACATAAATTAAATCACATTCAATACTCCATAAATTCTCAAAACATCACAACTAAAAAGAACATTAATTACCACCACCAGCAAATTCCGGCACTGCCTCCCCCCCCCCCCCCCTCCACACACACAAACACACACACTCATGTCAAAGCAGACGGGTGGAATCGGACGCTTCCATTGATCCCTCCGTCTACTCTGTAGATTAATATCGTAACAGAGACTGATAGACCAGCTTAGGTAAAAATTCTGCTATATTTCAGTTTTGACAGCACTTGGTCGCAACAGTCAAGATCGGGTATTCTGTGTATGATAAATTTATTAAAAGTGTGTAAATGTGTTTTATTCTGACAGTGTATCAATTCTGTAAATATTAGCAATTACTGTAATATATTCACATATTTTGACAATCTCCTGACAAATGATGAGGATAATAATTATTATATTCAACTGTCTTAAGTTATACTTTCTGACATGTTATTTGTCATTCGCGATGGCCAGCGGCTAGTTCCAAAGAAGTACGTACACATTTGTTCGCTCCCGTAACTGTCGTCTCTGGAAATATCACTGGGGTCTTAGACTGGAGTCACTGTGTCAGGGACACAGACACACAGTTATTCCGTTACCAACTTCCAGGTTACCTGTAATGGTAGCCCGATAACTGCCAGTGAACGAGAGCTGTGAGCCAATAACAATAACTGCCAGAGGTAAATATTTTTTTTTCCCTTTATTGTTATTTTCATACCTAAACAATCAGGTAGCCTGTCAGCGGCATACTACGCCGCTCTTCAGCCATAGTGTTGACAATAACAGAACACAGAATGGAGAATCAGAATGAACATAGTGACGGGCAAAAAATAGTGGTCAGAGATACACAAAAAACACGAAACCGTTCACACTCGACGATAACGACACACGGTGCACATAACACTGATGAATCCGACAGCGCAAGTGAACATAGAAGCGTGACGGCGGACACTAAAAACACAAACGACGTCACACACACGTGAAACTGATGGCTATGATCTCCGGCACGCAGAAGTCCACAGATCGTATACGAGTCCAGGGACCTGCCAAGGGGGAGGAAAGGCGAGTGGGAGGGAGACGGGTGAGCAAGATTGCCAATGGCGGAGGAGACGGAGGAAAAACGGAGGAAGGACTGGAGGGGTAGCCTGGGGGGGGGGAGTGGGGAGAAATGGAGGAGGGTGGGAAGGGGGGAGAGAAGGGAGGGAGGGTGCCAAAAGGAGCAGACACAGGAAGAGGGAGGAAGGATCAAAGTTGGTAGGAGGAGTAGATGGAGGGGAGGAGGACATCATCAGGGAGGGGGAGCTGGCGGAAGCCACCTTGGGAGAGGGTATGGAGGGTGGAGAGATGGAGACTGGGTGGGAGGGTGGGATGTGGGAATACAGGCGCGGCAGCGGGCGGGGGCGGGAGAGGATGGGTGAGACAAGCAGGTGGGGAGGATCAAGTTTACGGGAGGTATACAGGATCCGAATCCTTTCAAGGAAAAGGAGGTGGTGAGGGAACGGAATGAGGTCGTACAGGATCCACGTGGGGGAGGGGAGACGGATGCAATAGGCGAGGTGGAGAGCATGGCGTTCAAGGATCTGAAGGGACTTATAAAAGGTAGGGAGGGGGGAGATCCAGGCTGGATGGGCATAACAAAGGATAGGGCGGATGAGGGATTTATAGGTGTGGAGTATGGTGGAGGGATCCAGACTCCACGTACGGCCGGAAAGGAGCTTGAGGAGACGGAGTCGGGAGCGTGCCTTGGCTTGGATTGTCCGGAGATGGGGGGTCCAGGATAGGCGACGGTCGAGGGTGACGCCAAGATACTTAAGGGTGGGAGTGTGGGCGATAGGACGGCCATATATGGTGAGATAGAAATCAAGGAGGCGGAAGGAAGGGGTGGTTTTGCCTACAATGATCGCCTGGGTTTTGGAGGGATTGACCTGAGCAACCACTGGTTGCACCAAGCGGTGAACCGGTCAAGATGGGATTGGAGAAGGTGTTGGGATCGCTGCAGGGTGGGGGCAAGGAGGTAAATATAGGTCTCTGACAGTTATTTCCATAGTCGCTCGAATTCCTTATGGTAACTCTCTTTATACTACCCGTCCAAGCTAAATTGACATATAAGGCGGTGGCTCAAGGGAACGCCTGTACTTGTTAATGGCTATAATGCAGCTCCTGTCAGCCACCACTCTGACATTAACTTTATTTGTTTGTGCTAAAAGTAACGAAGGCGCACGAGATAGTACACAGTTCTTATCAACAGATGCCGCGCAGTCTCACAGTTATTCCCATGGCCTATAGAACGCCTTCCAAATGGTCTATCCCTTTCCTTCGTTCGTAGGCAGATCTTCGATGAGGTGACAGGAAAGCGTAGTATGATCTTCGGTCAACAGATGGCGCGAGGCACTGTTGACACTAGACAGTAATTGGAATAACTGCCTGTATCAGAGGAACGGTTATCGCAGTAACCGTTACTTCTCAGTAACCGGTTATTTCTATCAGTTACGTTATTTTTTGCCACATCTTGTGAGGACCCCATATAGGTTCGTGATTAGGATTGAAAATATGGTTAAGGACACGAATTTAGGTTTATGTGATTATTATTGAAGTAACACACAAATGCCGGCCGGTGTGGCTGAGCGGTTCTAGGCGCTTCAGTCTGGAACCGCTCGACCGCTACGGTCGCAGGTTCGAATCCTGCCTCGGGCATGGATGTGTGTGATGTCCTTAGGTTAGTTAGGTTTAAGTAGTTCTACGTTCTAGGGGACTGATGACCATAGATGTTAAGTCCCATAGTGCTCATTTGAACCATTTTTTTTTTTGTTAAGTCCCATAGTGCTCAGAGCCATTTGAACCAACACACAAATTAACTGGTCCATGCCCATATACATTACTTAACTGAATGTATGAAGTTTGTGAAGCAGCGGCGAAGGTTGGTGGCAGGCGACATGGGGGCTAACTGTACGAACTGTACGCCTCTTGATGTACGAATGCCCTATAAAATCTCTTCTTAGCGTCGGATTTTCAACATATCAGAGGCATTCCATTATCCAGTGAATACCAAATAATAGCCAGATCCACATCTGAGGCAAATCCTTTATAATGCAGCTTCCAACTGCCTCTCTTAGCACCGTCGAAGTGTACTGTGCTAAGGCTAGCCACGTACTGCGTGTCGTTCACACAAAGGAGCCGCTCAGTTCGACCGCCAAACCCACCTTTTACATCGCACCATGCCACTTTCGTTGTGGAGGGACTTCCCTACAGCGTTTACATGTTACAAATACAATTTCCCCAAGCATGAACAAGCTTTTAACAAATATTTTCTTTTCATGAACATATCCATATTATAAAAATTTATCATTTCAACATATTCTTTTGCTTTTTTCATATATACATTACAAAACCCTAATTTTGTCACCATAGAGGAAGGAGTTTAAACAACACAGAATACACACTTCATAAATTGCAAATACACAGTTACATAAAATAAATCTACTCCTAATCGATGTTAAGTGTCACAGGCTGCTGTTACAGCCTTAGGCAGACAGTTGTTTACTGATCATCTTGAGGTGCAGTTCTTCTTGTTGTCTCCGTGCTTGCTAAGAAAATGGGATGAGAAGTTCCGCCTTGAGGACAACAATATAATGTAAGGTATGTTACTTTTCGCCAATTAAGTTATAAATGCAACTTTTACATAATGTTGTAAACGACGAAAATGTTAATATGTTAACAACAAATTTACAGTTAAAAATAAAAATAGAACCCACTGATGATAGCACAAAAGTGCTGAAACATGTATGGGTGAAACAAAAGAAAAAAGGTGTCTTGCATAAGGCGGAACTTCTCATCCCAGTTGTTTACTGACTTCGTTAGTACTGTTACTACTATATGTTAATTTTCACTGCTGGCAACATCATCGAACTAGCAGTTGTCGCATGCTAGCTGTACTGTACGCATGTTTTACTGCAAATGAACCATGTAAACATGAAAGCCCCTAGAATGCGATTTCACGAAATGTCGCTTCCGTGTGTCATTTCTACCATTGTACCTGATCGGTGCGCAGGACGGAGGGTGGTAGTTCTTGAGTTTTCGACGTTTAGATATTGGAGATTTTAACGCGTGATAGAGAATGTAACATCAGTGTTACGAATGCGAAAGCTTCTGCTTCCATTTTCCACTCTTAACAGATAAAGACACAGATATTTTTTTCTTTGTGCACATCTATGGCAAAGTACCTTTCGAATTATATGAACATCGTTGTCCTCCTTGTACAATTACTATTAAAAAGAAGTACTTCAGTTTTCGAGTTCACGTGTTAATATTATCTGTTATAGAATAGATCCTACCAGGCTTTGTCTTTTATCCTCTCTTATCCTCACTATTTCGTCTCTTAAAGCTGCCCATTCACCTTCTGCTGTATTCCTTTTCCCTGTTCTAGTCAACCGTTGTCTGACGCTCCCTTGAAGTTCTCAACAGGCTCTGGTTCGTTTAACTTATCCAGGTCCCATCTCCTTAAATTCCTACCATTTTCCAATTTCTCCAGTTTTAATCTACAGTTCATAACCAATCAATTGTGGTCAGATTCCACATCTGCCCATTGAAATGTCTTAAAATTTAAAATCTGGTTGTTAAATATCTGTCTTACGTTTATATAATCAATCCTAAACCATCCGGTGTCTCCAGGTGTCTTCCATGTGTACAATCGTCTTTCATGATTCTTAAACCAAGTGTTAGCTATAATTAAATTATGCTCTGTGCAAAACTCTACCAGGCGGCTTCCTCTTTAATTCTTTGCCCCCAGTACATATTCACCCACTATTTTTCATTCTCTTCCTTTTCCCCCTATGGTACTGAATTCCACTCCACCGTCACAATTAAAGTTTCGACTCCTTTAACTATCTGAATAATTTCTTTTACCTCATCATACATTTCTTCAGTTTCATCACCTACAGAGCTAGTCTGTGATAGGCTGTGACTCCGCATCTATCTTGGCTACAATAATGCGCTCACTATGTTTTCAATAGTAGCTTGCCCACATTCATATTTTCTTATTCATTATACACCAACTCCTGCATTACCTCTATTTGAGCTTCTCACACCACTGAATTTCACGAAAGCCCACTATATCTAACTTTAAACTATCAATTTACCGTTCTAAATTTTCTAACCTACGTGCCCAATTAAGGGACTAGCATTCCACACTCTGATCCATGGAATACCACTTTTGTTTAAGTAGTCACCAAGCCAGAGATCCGAATGGTGGACTATTTTACCTTCGGAATATTTTATCCAAGAGGGCGCCATCATCATTTAACCATGCAGTAGAGCTGCATGCACTCAGGAAAAATTACGGCTATGGTTCCCCCTTGCTGCCAGCCATTCGCAAGGCGGTTGATGTTACAAGGCCACATCAGTCAATCGTCCAGACTACTGAAAAGCCCGCTGCCCCTCTTCAGGAACCACAGGGTGGCCTCTCAATATATACCCCTCCGTTGTGGCTGTACCTACGATAGAGCTATCTGTACCACTGAGGCACATAATCTACATCAGCAACGGCAAGGTACATGGTTCATTAAAAACTAAAAAACAAAAACAAAATTTGTTAATTGTTGCTGAACTATGTTAACAACATACTCTTTGAAGAGCTACTGATGTGTAAGTATGGTCTATAAGCGGGAAACGCCTTTTAGCCCACTCTTAGCAAAATAAACGCACTTTCAATAATGTGTGCGACCGACTTCATGACCCCCACAAAAAGTTTAAAAATGCAAATTTAGCTCATTGCTACTTTTTAAAGAAATGTTGATGTGTTAAGTCATATCCCGATCGTGGAAATATTGAATACGACAGTCAGTGGGAAAAGTGACATCTGAAAAAGAGACTAAAATTTTTGGTTCAATTATAACCAACAAATTTGAGGTATATATGGAATTTTTATAGAAGAATTCATTAAAACGGTAAATAATAATTTTACAAATTATAAAATATAAAATATCTGACTAGACTACAGTATTCTCAAGAGGTGGGTATAAAATAAGCCCCGCACTCATCTTGGTAGGAGCAAGTGCAACAGAAATTGTATGGACAAGTGAAGAACTGAGTGGCTGTCAAGAACGTTACTTTCAAGCTCGAGGATGTATGGAAGATGGCTGAGGAAAAATTTTCCTCTGTGAGTGAGCTAAAATGGCAAGCAGTTTGAAGTCATATGGAAGATGTCGGAAAGAAAAGTAAAATGAAAATGAGTGTATGGCTTCAGTGGCCCAGAGTTCCCAGGTAGGAAGTTCGTCTGCCAAGTGCAAGTCTTACTGAGTACGACGCAACATGGGGCGACTTGCGCGTCGACAATGGGGATGAAATGATGTTGAGGGCAGCAGAACACCCAGTCCCTGTGGGGAGAAAATCTCCCACCCCAGCCGGGAATCGAAGCCGCGCACCCCGTGCGTGGTATTCCAACACGCTGACAATTCAGCCATTGGGGCGGACTGAAAAGAAAGGTACTAAGCATGAATAATTAACAGACGAAATAGGAGAAATTGTTATTGATTTTTATGCTAGCGAGTCCAGCGACACCAATGACGAGAATGGATTTCGATCCTTATTTTTTGACGGCAGCGATTCAATGAAAGCCAGTAAATAATGCTCTACATGTTTTTCATGTAATCAGTGTCGCTTGTGCGAGGCTATAAACTACATTTTCTCCCTTTTTTAGTCTGACGAGAGTTCCTTCTTGCCGTGTGTGCTTGGAGTGTTATTTTCCTTTTATTGATCCGTTGTTTAGGTGATGATGTTTTAGTTTCAGTCTCTAGTCAGACATTACAGACTTTGAAAATTTGTACCCTCACGTTCAGAAAAAACGGAGCACCTTCAACGACTAGAGACAGAACGCCCACACTCACGGAACATGTACATTAATATGTTCTGCAGAAATGATTAGCATTTCAGTGACTTCGGTTCAGCATGTTTCCTGTTGCCCATTAGGCACAAGGTCCGCCATAGACTCTGATAACTTGTTCCATGTGTTATGGCATCAATGCGTGTAAGGCGCCAATGGCGTACTGTGGTACAGCCACCCACGGTGCATTCACCTCATCCAATAGTTCACCTGTGGTGGTCGGCACTGGGTCACAGCACTGCCCCACATCCCCCACATTTTCCATTGGTGACAAGTCTGGTTATCTGGCGTGCCAGGGCAAAAGCCTGACATCCTGTCACACCGATAAGGCATGTGTTCATGTAGCAACATGTGGTCATGCATTGTAGTGCTGGGAAATGGCGTCCGAGGTGTTGTGCGGAAAGGGTATGGCTACAGGTCGCAGGATGTCATTCACGTGAGTCACAATGGTCACAGTGCCCTGGACAGGCACCAACTGTGATCTGTGGTTGTAGCCAACAACACCCAACAGCACCAAACAGCACCCAACAGCATAAAGCCTCAAACTGGTGCTGTACGTCTTGTGCAAATGCAGTCACTGTGATGCCGCTCCTCCAGTCTGCGACAAACTAAAAAGTTACCTTTATTTTCAAAGACACAGAACCTGGATTCCCCCAAAAACACTATCTCATACCATCCCTGTCCCCAGTCACGTCGTTCCATACACCATTGCCGTCTGACATGTTTCTACACATTCGTCAAAGATAGGTCGACAAGTGGACGACGAACACGTAATCCATGCCGTAATAAACGGCGACGGACTGCCACCCCTGATAGCGTACGACGTGTTCCACAGTTGCGCCAGACCCGAGGAGGACGCAGATCTGTCCTACAATTCCATTCGGATGAAATGTCGATCTTCTCGAGAGGTTGGTGTGGGTGGTGCGTCCTGACCCATCTCGTCGTGTTCTTCGGCCTTCCGTGAACCATTCTGCACCCACCCGCTACACTGCCGAAACGCTTCGTCCCACGGGAGCAGCAATTTCCTGGATGGATGCATCACATTGTCTCAAGACAGTAATGCGCCCTATTTGAAGCTCATTGATTTGACAGTACGGTTCACGGATACATCTCAGAGGAATCCTGCACGTTTGCTCAGGTCACTCTGATCCATTACCTTCGGTTTATAACAACAAAGAGAGCCGCAGGTGCGTTTTACTGGTCGGTGATATTGCACCGCTATATCGATGTTGACGCGCGGGCCGACATGGTTCAAATGCTAATCATTTTTGCAGAAAATACGAATGTGAATGTCCTGTGAATACGAACGTTCTATCTCCAGTCGTTCAAGGTGTTCTGTCTTTTCTGAACGGAGTGTATACTTGGCGAAGTATTGCTCGTATGGACATAATGTGTTAGTATGATCATCTGCAGACTCGGTTGCTGTAGCTTAGGAGTTGAGCGAGGTTACTGTGTGAGGACTTGAGCCGTAGAACTTACCTCGGCTATCGCGCTTTGCTCGTCCGCAAGGTAGCCACCACCCTTACCTTAAGTAATTCCGTACGCACTTCAGAGCTGACGGGCCACTGATTAACGTACGCGGTGATGGCGCCCGATAGTGATCAAAATGGTTGCTATAGGATCTACATCAGGTGAATTTAGTCACCAAGACATCAACATCAGTTCACTACAATGCTCCTCAAACCACTATAGCACGGTTATGGCACTGAGACATGGACAGTTACACTGCTGAAAGATGACATCGCAGTCGGGGAAGACATTGAGCGAGAAGGGATGCAGGTGGTTCGCAGCTGTCAGCGAGTCTTCGATTACTGGTCCCATGCATGCGCAGGAGAATGTCTCTCACGGTATAATGTGCTGCTCCCACGAGCCTGCAGGTTTCGAGGCGCCGTTCGCTTCGATGACGGCGTTTGTGTACACGACGAGCGACCTAGTGTAGCAAAAACGTGATTCGCTCACAGCAGTTTCCACTGATCGACGATCGAATCCAGATGGCCCCATGCCTACTGCGACCGTAATTGACGATGACGTTGGGTAAAAATGTGTGGTGTGCTGCAGAATTTCATGTTCGACAATGTCGGATGAACAGTGTGCTCCGAAACACTTGTCTGTACACCAGCTTCGTGCTCTATCGGTAGAGATGCCAAAGATCGCCATCTGTCCTACTTTACAGAACAGACAAGCCTCCAAACAAAAATGGTTCAAATGGCTCTGAGCACTATGGGACTTAACATCTGTGGTCATCAGTCCCCTAGAACTTAGAACTACTTATACCAAACTAACCTAAGGACATCACACACATCCATGCCCGAGGCAGGATTCGAACCTGCGACCGTAGCAGTCGTGCGGTTCCGGACTGAGCGCCTAGAACCGCTAGATCACCGCGGCCGGCAAGCCTCCAAACCCCACACTGTGTGAAGAGTCGTGGTCGTCCACCTATATACCGCCTAGTGGTAGTTTCACTGTCCTTCTACCTTTCCTCACGACAGTAGCATGTGAACATTCGACCAGCTTCGCCGCTTTCGAGATACTTGTTCACAATCTCTGTTAATTGTCAAAGCCGCTTATCTCAATGGGTTTCTCCATTTGCAGCCCATGTCTTCGCTAGGGTGATACCCTGTCCATTTCTGCTCTGCTTACATACTCTTGCTATCGCGTAACGTGCCCGCAAGGCCACAAGGCGGCCTCCAACATCACAGTGGGCAGCGGTCATAGTGTTTTGGCCCATCACCATACAGAGATATTAAGTAGATTTTACCACATATGATACGGCTGGGCGAAGATGTGCGTTACTATCTATGCAATCTTTGATCTCTCTCTTTCCAAAGACAGTGACGATATCAGTGAAGTTTGATCCAGTTGACAGCAGGAAGACATTTTTTTTTTCTAATCATCTCTGGCAGTACCTCATATTCGCCATTACGAGCGATGTAATGAATACGAATATAATTTAATGTACTCAACATTAGATGTCACAGGATTTGTCGCACATATCGTTGCGAGTCTACATTCTGAATGCTCAAAGGATAAGAAACGAGCCATAAGGCAATTTGAAAGCCATTTTTGTGACGTCAGCCTATTATTAAGGAAAATGTATTTTATGTTAACAGAGGGTTATCCACAGAGGAGACATACATAAGTATCATTGTTTTAGTATTCCTGGTCCTAAGAAGCAGACTTCACGGTACATGACTACCTAACATTATATGGGAAAAACGAGTTGAAGAAAATAAGTACATAAAACTACAGTAAAAAATACAAAACAAAAGAACAGAAAATTATTTTCTTTTTAAGCGAATGTTATGAACAGTGATAGCGGTAGTGCCACGAGGGTGGCCAAAGCTGGTTTCATACACAGTTTTAAGAAGTACAAACAATTGAAACATTTGTGAGACGACAATTTGAACATAATATATGTAAATGTAACCAATACACGTTTCCAGATCTGTTTTTTGATGTCAATAAAGGAAGGGAATGATTGACTCTCAACGTTACGAGGAGGTAACTGGCACGGTGTGATTCGTGACGGAACTAGAAAAACGATTTCGGCTCCACCCAGGTAAGCCATACGTATCCCTGGCGGAAATACTTGGCTAGCCTACTGGTAATACATTATATACTGAAACCCTCTTCATGAATCTGTCTATCAGAGAGAACAATATTAACATTTCTGCGGCAGTTCCTGAGATTAGTCTTGACGTACAGACAGAAAAAAAAATGTGATTGTCGTCTTTGAATACATAATCTGAAGCGTTAGCCTCATTTTGTACTAGATGTATTTCTGTATCTGATTTCACATAAGAACAGAGTATTCACACTATTCTATTATTCTTTTGTGCGAGAGAATTAGTCAGTTTTCAGTGTAAAACGTTATTTTTCATTACATAAAATAATGTTTTGACTGCTCATTATGGGGAATCAGGCGATCATTTCCTTGAACATAAGTTTCTGAATAATAGGTTATGCTTTCACGGTATTCTGTAAGTAACTTTACTGTTACTGAACTCAGAAACTGGAACTCCTGTGTTAGCTTTATACAGGGTCTTTCGAAATTATTCATTCTAATTAATACAGGCGACAGAAAACATCAAAACAAACACACTGCCAGAAAAACTTACAACATCCAAAGATAATAAACTGAAATTAATGAAATTTCGTCTAGTTGACATATTTATGTGGATAACATTGAAAAACCACTGCAAATGAGAAATGTTGGTACACTAATAACCGGCGTAACCTCCAGAATGCTAAATGCAACGTGCAGACGTGCTGGCATTGTGTAGTACAGGTGCCAGATGCCAATTTGCGGGAAGGAGTTCCATGCCTGCTGCACTTGGGCGGTCAACATAGGGACGGTCGGTGCTGTTTCTGGATGACGCTGGAGTTGTCGTCCGATCATGCCCCACATGTGTTCCATTGCAGACAGATCTGATGATCGAGCAGGGCCGGGGGCAAGTCGACACTCTGTGCAGCATGCTGGGGTAAAACAGCGACATGTGGACTAGCGTTATCCTGTTGGAAAACACCCCCTAAAATGGTGTCGAATCACCAGATTGATGTACAGATTTGCTATCGGGTTGCGTGGGACAACCACGAGAGTGCTCATACGAGATTACACACCAGACCGTAAATCCATATGTAGGCCGAGTGTGTCTAGCACGTAGACAAGTTCGTTGCAGGCCCTGACCTGCTCTTCCAACTAACATGCGGCCATCACTGCTATCGAGACAGAACCAGCTTTCATCACAGAGCACAACAGACATCCACCCTGTCCTAAAATCAGCTTTCACTTGACACCGCTGAAGTCACATATGGCGGTGGTTTCGAGTCAGTGGAATGCACGCCACAGGACCTCTGGCTCGGAGCAGTCCTTGAAGTAACCGATTTGTAACAGTTCGTTGTGTCCCTGTGGTGCCAACTGCTGCTAAGACTGCTGCTGCTGTTGCAGTACGATGTGCCAGAGCCATACGCTTAACGCGATGCTCTTCCCTCTCAGTGGTGCCATGACGCCATCTGGAGCTTGGTCTTCTAGCGACCCTACATTCTTGCCACCAACGCTGCTAGCAATCATCTGCAGTGGCTACATTCCTGCTAAGTCTCTCCGCAGTATCACAGAAGGAGCATCCAGCTTCTTCCAGCCCTGTTATGCGACCTCGTTCAAACTCATTGAGGGGTTGATAATGATTTCGTTATCGTCTTAAAGGCATTCTTGACTGGAATCAGCTCACCACGTCCAGTATCAAAGGTCACTAACGCTCTCAAAACTTACAGCGAGTATGTAAAGCAAAACTGATATGCATGCTCATAGTAGTGCCACTAGGGCCACTCTTACTGGCGCGAAATTTGAATATACCTCATCTTTCAGACGTAGAAACACGTCCAACAACTTTCGTTTATGTGGCACAACTCCTTCTCGATGTTATCCTTTGTTTACGTCAGTGTATATTTCGATAAGGAACGTATTGTATCTGAAGTTATCTTGCACTGTTACCGAACGTTTTGTTAGTTGTGGTGACGTAATCTGCTGTGTCAATGTCGCTGAGTGGGAAAGTCAAAGTTGTTTCAATAACCTCAATTACAATCTTTGGAACATGTGGATTCACTAGGTAGTTGACTAAGAGCTCATCAACAGCTATGTGGTGTTAATACGTTGACCCGCATTCTTGGTGATAGGTAGATCGAACCATACATTCTCCCATTTCACCCTAAACGGATGGAGATATCCCATTTTCGTGAAAAAGGTGTGGCCACAATTGCTTGGAGGATGTACCTTTGAATGTTAGATTAAAGATGTGTCAGCCCATTTCCGCATCCCTGTGAGGAATCGTCTGGGAGCCACCTTCGAGAATCCATGGATTGACTCAGGAGGTCCTGTGGCCTGGCCTCCCAGGTCACCTGAGCTCACGTGTCTCGATTCCTTCCTGTGTGGACACAGGAAGCACCTGGTGTTGCAAAACCTCGTCACTAGGACTGCTGTCACTGCAGACACCGTTGTGGATGTGCCAGGCACCTTCATATGGAGACGACACTCTGTGATGTGATGTTGTACTGCGCCCTCACAGGCCAACGATTGAGCAGTCGAGCAGTTCCTGTCAGTGCCACTGCTCTAAACAGCTTGCTAAACTATCGTCTGTGTAAATCATCCCTAGCATCATAAACTGCCATCAGGGATGATCTGTACCATAACTAAATGTATTTGTTTTGATGTTCTCTTCCTATCGTTATAATACGAACTTTACAATAAAGTTACCGTTGTTTCTATTTATCTCCAAAGAATAATCACTTGTGCTGAAATTCTCATTGTTCTACGCTTCTCTTCAAAAGTATAGTAGGATTGTGTAGAGTAAAAGTGGAGGGGGAAGAAAAGAACGGGACTATATGTGGAATCATTGGAGATGAGTGAAAATGGGTGTCAGACTGGGATTCGAACCTGAAATCTCCTGCATACGAGGCATTTGCGTTAACCACTGCGTCTTCCACACATAGTGTTCATCGAACTTGTTCGGATTATCCCGAAACCCCTCCTGGCCAGCCCACATTCCCAGCCTGCGCCACCGATCGGCAGTCACCGTCCATACTCGCTACGATGAGATTTCGGTGGGGCATCGAATGAAATTGTGCGTGTGCACTGGAGGTGGTGGGTTCATGACCCATCGAGGCGAATCAGTTTTGTGAACACGTAGTGTTCATTCTTTTGAACACGTCCGAAAGAACAGACATCACACGTTCATATAATACAGTAGAATGTTTTCCACACTAGACTGCAATACCCTCTGCTATTTCCCTCCAGAGCACATTGCAAATTTCATTCAGCTGAGGACGAGAAGGTGATAACAGATGCATCTTAAATGGCGCTTTCAGTTTAGCCAAAGTTTTGTTTTCCTTAGGCCACGAAACAGTCTACATCTACATCTAGATTTCTCGTGAACACATTCTGTAACCAGAATAGGTAGCTGGTGTTTAAAGTCTTTGAGTCACCTCTCTGTGAAGCACTGTTCTGGTGGCGTGTTTCACCTCTGACGAGTTTAACACGCTTTTGATCAATCAGAGTAGTGGGCAGTTTAGTTGCGTCATGCAGCTGAGCGAGTTTAAAATCATACTCTGCTCCGGGTGGCAAGCCAGGATAATTGAAGCAGTTTACTTTACCCATTGCCTTATTGAAAGACATGTGTAGAACATTTGTGTTTCCGTGAATGATTTGATGTGTATTGGAGATTCCCACAGGCTTATGTTCACTCTTTGATCAATTTGAAAGTACTGCATGGTAACGAATCAGTAACACTGTTACTCATTTCTGCTCTTCTAACTCATGTACTTAATTTTCATACCTAATTGTGTCCCACACTTTATATGATACCATCTCGAGCACAAACGTTGATGACCTTTTCTTTGTCGATTCAGCCGACTGAAACAGTATATACAATGAAGTAGCTCAGTTGTGTGCAGTTTCCCTACTTTTGTTTGTAATTAAATTCTGCATTCATAATTTTTAAGTTGTGAAAGGTAATTTTAGATGCTGGATACAGAATGCAGAACACCTGTGACAGATTTTTATAGTGTATGTTTTCAAGTACCCTCAAAATAACGTGCAGGGAACATGATGCCATCCAGTTTCCGCAACAGTACACGCAGGTCTTGTCCTTCAACCTCCATTATTTGTCATTTGCCTTGGTGAGGTGTTACCTATAACGAAACATTTTCAGATTAAGGTTTTGTTATTACATTCAGAGGTAATCATCCCTCTGCACTGTCTGTGGCTACAAGTTGACCACTTCTGCACTCTGAAATTTGAATTGTTTTATGTGAGTGATTTTCACACTGTTTGACGTTCAGTTCTAACACCTGTGCTCACCATTTACCAGATGTATGGTCTGTTGTAACTGCGTTATACTGTGATTACTTCTTTTTCTTAATTCAGAAGTCTGATTATTGTTCAAATGGCTCTGAGCACTATGGGACTTAACATCTGAGGTCATCAGTCCCCTAGAACTTAGAACTACTTAACTCTAACTAACCTAAGGACATCACACACATCCATGCCTGAGGCAGGATTCGAACCTGCGACCGTAGCGGTCGCGCGGTTCCAGACTGAAGCGCCTAGAACCGCTCGACCACACTGGCCGGCAAGTCTGATTACGTTACAAAATTGGTTACTGGGTCATGAACGTTTATATACTAAATCATAGTACGAACAAATCATGTCCTAGTTTACTACGTACGTTAGTAGTCCAGTTCTTAACTCAATAGGCAAATTACGAAATATTGGGGTCTGATAAGTTGTAGGGAAATGAAATGCAACGACCGCAAAGTCTCTGTTGTACGAAAGCAGGTCGGTGGCAGACATGTTTAATGTGTAAAATAACAGGTATATGCGAACAGTCTACAATGGAGGCACCTGTACGATACATCCTAGAATATTAATAAAGTGTGTGGTGCCCTATAGAATACGACTAACAGGGGACAGTGAACGGATAGAAAGAAAGGGTGCACGAATCGCCACGTGTTTGTTCGATGCATGCGAGAGAGTCACGAAGGTGGTGAAAGAACTGCACTGGGAGGCGCTTCAAGAAGGATGCATACTACACCATGGAAACGCATTTAGTAACTTTCTCGAACTAATTTTAAGTGATGAACCTAGGAATATATTCGAGCAGTCTATGGAACGGAAAAGGCCCTATTAACTGGTAGAAAAGGACCGACATTCCGCCGTGCACTTAGCACTGGTTTGTAGGGTACTGATGTGGAGGCAGATGTGGTCAGCAACCCTCTCCCACTCACTTCACAACCACTGCCGCCTGACTTTTGTACAAGTTGTAAACGGCCTCTCCGCCTCCTTATTTCACCCCTGCTGCTCTCAGCACTTTACAGCGTATTGCAGGTCAATACTGTCAAAAACTTTCACTTACAAAGAGAGGTCCCCAACGCTGGAATCGATTTTTTGGAGTCATCAATGACGACAAACGAAGGTCAGTAGAGATTCGTGCGTTTGTGGAAAGATCTATGTGCGAAGCATACAACACCTACCAACGTCATACCTGATCTGGCCGAGAACCCGACAAAATTCTGCTCGTATATGAAATTACTAAGCGTGTATAAGGCTTTCATTTAGTCCGTTGTTGACCAAACTCGTGTCGCAACTGCAGATAGCAAAACGAAAGCCGAAGTTTTAAATTTCATCTTCCAGATATAGTTCACAGAGGAGAATCGTACAAACGTACCATCATATGACCATCGAACAGGCTCGCATATGGGCGACATAGTAATAAGCATAGCTGACGTAGAGAAACAACTGAAAGACTTGAAAGCAATTAAATCACAAGGTCCGGATGGAATCGCATTTCGGCTTTACAAAGACTACTCTACGGATGGGTCCGTTACCTAGCTTGCATTTATCGTGAATGTCTAGCCCAGCGCAAAGTAGCAAGCGAGTGGAGAAATCAGCAGGTGACTCTGGTGTGTAAGGGTAAAAAGAACGGACCAGCAGAACTACAGACTAATATCCCTAACTTCTCTTCGCTGCAGAATCCTTGAGTATATTCACAGTAGGAATATAATAAAGTTTCTTGAGACCGAGAAGCTTATGTTCATGAATCAGCGTGGTTTCAGGAAGTATCACTCTTCCGAATCTCAGCTTGCCCTTTTCTTACATGTTACACTGAGAACTATGGATGAAGGGTAACAGGTGCGTTCGATATTTCTAGATTTTCGGAAAGCATTTGACATGCTGCCCCATTGCAGGCTGTTAATGAAGGTGTGAGCATGTGGAATAAGTTTACAAAAAAGTGGGGGCTCGAAGACTTCTTAAGTAATAGAGCCCAGTATGATGTTCTCGACGGTGAGTGTTCATCGGATACACGTGTGTCCAGGGGAAGTGTGGTAGGACCGTTGTTGCTCTCTGTATACGTAAGTCATATGGATGACAGCGTGGGCAGCAATCTGTGGTTGTTTGCTGAAGATGCCATGGGATACGATAAGGCGTCTAAGTTGAGTCACTGTAGAAAGGTACAAGAGGACTTTGACAAAATTTCCAGCAGGTGTGATGAATGGCAGCTAGACCTAAATATGGAATAGTAGAATTTAATGCGGATGGGTAGGAAGCTCAAACCTGTAATGTTCGGATACAGTATTACTAGTATCCTCAGAATGAGATTTTCACTCTGCAGCTGAGTGTGCGCTGATATGAAACTTCCTGGCAGATTAAAACTGTGTGTCGGACCGAGACTCGAACTCGGGACCTTTGCCTTTCGCAGGCAAGTGCTCTACCAACTAAGCTACCCAAACACGACTCACTTCCCCTCCTCACAGCTTTACTTCATCCAGTACCTCGTCTCGTACCTTCCAAACTTTACAGAAGCTCTCCTGCGAACCTTGAAGAACTAGCACTCCTGAAAGAAAGGAGTGCTAGTGTCCTGCTTGACACAGTACAAGTCGTTTAAATATCTGGGTGTAACGTTGTAAAGCAATGAGAGGGAATGAGCATGTGAGAACTATGACAGGGAAGGCGAATGGTCTACTTCTATTGGATTAGAACAATTTTAGGAAAGAGTGGTTCACTTATAAAGGAAACCACATATAGGATGCTGGTGAGACCATATAGGATGCTGGTGCGACCTATCCTTGACACTGAAGGAAGACAAGGAAGCAATTCAGAGGTGGGCTGCTAGATCAGTTACTGGTATGTTCGAGCAACACATACGTGTTACTGAGACGCTTCGGCAACTCAAGTGTAAATCCCTGAAGGGAATTCGACTTTCTTTTCGAGAAACACTATTGGGAGAATTTAGTGAACCGGCATTTGAAGCTGACTACCGAACGATTCTACTGCTGGCAACATACATCGTGCGTAAGGACCACTAAGATAAGAGACGAGAAATTAGGGCTCATACGGAGGCATATAGACAGTCGTTTTTCCGTCGCACTCTTTGCGAGTGGAACAGGAAAGGAAATGACAAGTAGTGGTGCAGGGTACCCTCCACCACGCGCCGTAGTGTAGCTTGCGGAATATCTATGTAGATGTAGATCAATACGGCAATGTAGGTTAAGATCCCACATATCAATCTCTGCCGCCATTCACCCTGATGGGCTCCAGTTCGCGGGTAATCGAAGATAAAGGTTCGGAATTTCGCGTGAAAGTCTTTAACTTTTGAAAAAAGGTACACACAATAGACTGGTTTAGCAGCGCAACTGTTAAGGCACAGGCCTTGTGTGCCAAAGGCTATGGGGTCGAATGTTGTTGGACAATGTAAAATTTTCATTTTTCGTTCTTTATCGAAATGATTTTAATCATTTTTATTGAATTTTTATTGAATTTTTATTGAATTAATACGTTTAGTATTTCTTTATTTCTGTTCCTTTGTCACAGCATTTAAATAAACACGTTAACTTTTTAAAATCGTGTCATTGTTTCATGCTTTTTCCCATGAGATCTTTGTGCCTGTGAATTCAGTTATTTTTATTCATGTATCATAATATTTAAACATTTGAAACTGACGATGTATTCGGTAAAACACAAAGACCAAATACTCTGTTTACTTTGATTGTGCAGTTGCGTGAGAAACGTATTTTTCGTTATAAGATGTACATTTTTTGTCAACGGCCGTGCAGCAGTGGCAGCACCCGTTCAGGTCAGATCACCGACCTTAAGCGCTGTCGGGCTGGGCTAGAACTTGGATGGTTGACCATCCGGTGTGCGAGCACTGTTCGCAAGTGGGGCACACTCAGCCCTTGTGAGCCAAACTGAGCAGCTACTTGATCGAGAAGTAGCGGCTCCCGTTCCGTAAACTGACATACGGCCGGGAGAGCGGTGTGCTGACCACATGCTCCTCCATATCCGCATCCAGTGACACCTGTGGGCTGAGGATGACACGGCGGCCGGTCGGCACCGTTGGGTATTGATGGCCAGTTCGGGCGGAGTTCATTTTCTTGTATATTTTTTGGATGGTTAACGTCATAAAACATACAAAACATTAATTGTTGCACGATGGACAAAATACAGCACATGAATATTTCATCGAAAAAAGGGATTATAAATAAAACGAAATTTTAGCAAAATGAGGAACTTAAATAATGACTGCAATAACATGGACAAATACAAAGGATGGGAAAATGGAACAAATTAATTCAAAGTTACTACATATCAATAATTAAAACCACGTGCACAGAGATTTCAAGTGGAGAAAGCATTATAGGAACAAAAAAAATAAAAAATAGAAAAAAATTAAAAAAGAGAAATTTGAAGAAAAAATATTGACTAAAATAATGTGACAAGGGAATAGACATAAAAAATACATTCAACCTGAGCGCCTGTCAAGATGTGAGTGCAGGAGCTCTTGCACATGAGTCCTGTACTGTGACCGGTACGCTGCGCAATCAGTCTACTACAAGTACCTCTGTATATGGACTACGTTCTGCAGCAGCCGCAAAATCCAAAGTTTCCTAGGCTAGGCACTCTGCGGGCATGTATCAGGAGGAATGTGAGTGTAGACAAGTCTACATAGGAAAAACTGGCGGGCTAGTAACAATCCACATACACGAGTAGGAGCCCACATCCCACTTTGGTAGCTTAACAGTCTGCAGTGGCCCAGAATCAGACAGACTTCGGTACGGAAACAAAACTTAGAGAAAGCTCTGTACTGGCCAAGCATTCGGGGATGGTGAAACGCGAGATGAGGGAAGCGGCGGAAATGTTGAAACACTTCCCTAGCACCTGCTGCTACTCTCGCGTGGAGTGTATGGTCCGCACAGTTATTTTTTTGTATTTTTCTCCTTTAATCGAATTTTTGTGTTGTTCGAAGATTACAACAGTTCCTAAGCTTTTCTCGCCAATTGAGGCCATAGAAGCATGATTTTTCCGAATGTACTTCTTACCAAAAAGCGATTCCGGTAGCTGGAATCCAGGGTTTTTGTTAATCATGCCTTTTGGGTTCTTGTGGTGTATTTCCACAGAAACTTTCATTGACTGACACACATTTTTTTGTATCTACCTGAGAAGTTAAATATAAATTTTCATAGATTTAGCCTTAAAATTTTGTTCATATAACAAAATACTTTTATAAAATTTTCATCCCTCATTTCACTCCCTTAGGGGCTTAATTAAAAAAAAAAAAAGTGAAACAACTGTTTTTTTAATTTCTAACAGAGAAGCCAAATACAAATTTTTACAGATTTAGTTTTGACAATACTCTAACAATAAAATACTTCCATAAAGACTTTATACGCTATTTCACACTGGAGTTAAATTTCCTAGAAAACATTGAAAGACGTGGCTAACGATTCAAATACCAGTTTTCAATTATGTCCCTTTAAATATCGCTTAGTAGTTCCTTGATAATTTTTTTATGTTTTATTTCCAGTTGAGCCTCTACGGACTGCGTGGTAACGTTCAACTTCATTTTAGTGTCCAGGTCTTGTTCCTGTTCCATCTTTGACTTCCTACCAGTATCTTCTCAGCCCACCAAAAAGTGCCTGTTTATGCTCTTCTGACAGAGGTCCTCTCCGTCTTTGGACGTTGATGCCATTTTAAAACCTTGGTAGTTGTTCAGCAACCTTCTAAATTTGTTCCTGTCAGGAATTGCTCTCTCTGAGATACCAATCTGCCTAGGGTCTTTTTATTTATTTCATTTTATTTATTATGTATTTTATTTCTTATTTTATTTATTTTTATATTTCTTTATTTTAAAAAATTTCACACGATATTTTATCTCCTTAGTAGTTGAATTTCAAAAAATTCTGAAACATATTTTTTTTTATTTGTAACTGAGAAACCAAATGCTTATTTTCGTAGATCTATCTTCAAAATTGCATTAACCCTAGCATTACCAACGTATTTTTTGTTACATGTAATACCAACGGGGGGGCCTCAAAGGCCCATAAAGAATACCACAATTTATTTTATCATAAATCAAGTTTATTTACTTCTGATACCTCTAATAACAATTCAAAATGCTTAGACATTGTTTTTGTATACTGGATAATAAAAGATGTTATTATAATAGGAATAAAATGAACAAATCACGAGATTCAGTTTATATATTTTTTGGAATAATGTTTCAAAATAGTGTTTTCTTATAAAAACGACTTTTTTAATTCGATACACTACATGAAGCAAACAAAATTTACTGTCTCATTCTGCAACGCATTTTTCACACAACACTGTCTTCCTGCAGCGTTTCCCACAGACGTGTTTGTGGCACTGAGAGCAGGTAACAGTTGACTTTCCCAGCTTGTTGTACTTGATCTTTTTAGATGCAGCTTCTTGGCAGCATAGGTGGCACCGTCCACGTGTTCCTGGTTCTGCTGTTGAGGATGATGGTTCTACAGAGCAGCTGAGCTTCCGTTGTGTGATGCTTTCCATTGCCATTATTACTGGCTTCTGAAGTCCATACAAATTTTGTGCCCGTTTATCTACTTGAGATCTTATTAGTTCGAGACCTAAGTTAGTGATAAAAACTCTTCTGCGGTTTAGCAAATTCTTTTTCCAATTCGGAAAGTTGAGGAGGAAGAGTGAATATGCATTTATTGCTGCTATGTCAATGAGTGTGTAGAAGAGGGACAAAGGCCATCTTCTTGTTCCTCTCTTTGTGCTGTAGTGTCTTGCCATCTGGTCTATGGTGTCCACGCCTCCATTTGTAGAATTATAAAAAAGATTTATGTTAGTCCTTTTTGAGTCTTCATTCAACACCCCTTCTGAGTGATAAGTTGAAAGCATCAACAGCAGTCGTTTTGGCTTCTCGCGGACTAGCGTTGATGCAAGAGTAACTGGTGGCCTCTGTGTCTGAGGGTCAGTATAAGCAAAGATGGAAGAGTGTAAACTGCGGCCAGTTGTAGTCTTCAGCTCTTCAGGTATGTGTCGTCTGTTAGACTGTAGGGTGCCAACAAGTGTGAGGTGAAAATCATTCCATAGAGTCTCAGCAAGCTCCACTGAAGTATAGTACCGATCTGTGGTAACATTACGGCCTGATTTTTCAATAGGTTTTATTAGTCTCTTTACAATTTCCATCGGTCCATTTGAATGCTGTGTATTTCCTGACTTGCCTGTATAGATGTCCATGCTGATCACATATCTAGTCTCAGAATCAGACAGCATTCGAATTAGAATGCCGTATTTTCCAGGTTTTTCTTTTAGAAACACCTTGAATGGACAGCGACCACGGAACAAAGACAACATCTCATCCACTGTTGTATGTAGACCAGGAATGAAATACAATGGAAGTGAAGAATTGAAGCTTTCAAAAATTTCCCTCATTGGAGCAAACTTGTCAGTCTGGCGACGAATTTCTCTTGTGTTCTTATCATGAAACCTCAATATTTTAGTCAATTCGAAAAATCGGGTCCGACTCATTGATCCATAGTACACTTGTCGGCCCTGAAGCAAAGACCATAAATCTTGGACAGGTATCTTATTGTCATGATTTGAACCCATGATTAGCAAGAGTCCTATATAACAAAATAACTCATCTTCATCTGTGTGCTGAATACGTAGTCGAGAAGCCTCTTCATTTGAGTGTAGTTTTATTAGATTCATAATTTGAGGTGTAAAAAAGAGCTCTATAGCCTCTTTCGGAGACGCAATTCTTCCTTGTTGTCCTAGCCCCATTCTTTCTCGCACTATATTTTGTACAGAACGCCGATATTGTCGAGATGGCTTCGTAATATACTCTCGTCCACTTTTTGCAATGAATTTATCACATTCCGTATCATTATCATCTGGTGGATTGGCTTCAACCTCATCTTCATTCTCAGACGATGAATCAGTTCTAATTTCTTCCACCATCATCCACTTCACTTTCCTCTAAATCTGATTCGTTCAAAACTTCTTCTAGCACTCTTTCAATGGAACTACCACGTAAACGATGTCTACTCATGTTGCTGGTTCAACAGCAGCAGAAACACTGAAAATAACAATGGTCCGCTTCATAATAATATGTCTGAAGGCAACAATGCCAAAATTCGTTTCATGGTAAGAATTTGAAACGAGAGACTCAACCTCGTAAATCTTTCCTTGCTATTACCAACGGGTGGGCTTCTAAGGCCCACAGAGAATTAAATCAAGTAAATGAATTTTAATTACATTTTTATTCCGAAATTCTGTAATGACTCAATAGTACATTCAATAACGAACAATTACCTTTGCTTTCAAGTTCATATATCAAAGGGTGTGGATACAACATAGAAAAACTGGGTCAGTGGGCCTACGAGGCCCCCCCTTTGGTAATGCTAGGGTTAATAGGTACATATTTTCAGAAAGTCTTTCATCCTCTACTTCATCCCTCAAGAGTGGAATTTCGAACAATCCCTTCTTAAAGGGTGCCTACAGTATGGGATTCACACCCTCTCCTAAATTTCAGGTTTCTACCCTTAGTGGATTGGGCTGGCCGACGAAGCGTCAGTGAATCAGTCAGTTTGAACATTGCCCATCATATACAGAGATTCTGACAACACGAATAAAGAGGATGGCAGCCGTCAGAGCTGTACGCAATAGGAGAAAGCCACTCCCTCCACTGCAGTAGCCTGCTACAAGGTCGTTGGCACTCCTTCCGCCTCAAGAGGCGAGTTGTATCGACAGTTTGTAAAATTGTGACGCAATGCCATTGTCAGTGGGCAGTCATAACAAAACGCAACTGACTCTGCAGTGATAGTTTTCTACAACATGACATACCACAGTACCCGGAAAACTTAATGCCAGACGACTCTGCCCATGGAAGCCTACGCAGTAATATCCTGTTATTTGTTTGCTATCACACTTTATTACCGTGACACGACGAATATCCTGGTAAAGACAATGCCCTGATGTAAACATTTACTACTACTAAGTTAGTTTCTCTGTTTTACGACAAGGAACCACCGCTGTACCGCCTCATTTTCAACGTTCAAAATGAGTCTCCATAATAACATAGGCATAATTGGTTAAAAAAAAAGAATTACACATATTATCAACAACAAAAAATCTTCTTTGCTGAAACTAGATCAGAAAATCCAGTGCATACGTGTATAAACATGTTCTACAGTTCATAGTTCAAACATGTTCATCTCAAGTCGAAACAGAAATAAGACGATACACTGAAATGTAACAGAGCCCTTACATAAGTTGCAGTCTGTAAACTACTATAACCAATAAGCAGAACAGTCTATTATGTAGCAAATGGAAAAGTCGTAATGATAGTGGAGTTTGCAACTTGCAGATTAATTCTTGGTAATATGCAAAAAGCCTCAAAGCACCTGTCATTAAAGGAGCCCATCACGTTAACTAGGGAAGTAATTATCGACAATGTGGTAATTTTTGTGTTACTGGTATGGTCATTGAAGAAAATGGTGTATAAGAAGCCAAAGGTTTCAAGAATGAAGCTCTATCTATTTAATTATTTTTAATGGTGTTATGGGTATACATTTGGTTGTATGGCACTAATGGTGCAACTAGTTCAGGAGCAATACCCAAAGAAGATGAAAATAATTCTCTTGGAGTTCCAAAATGATCACACTGTGGAGAAACTCAAGCTTTCAGAGATTTGCGTCATCCTCACCGTCAGAAGAGTGTGGTGATGAAATTGTAGAAATATGTGAAAGCTCAAATTTCTACTTAAAAATCACTTTACTTCTAGACTGACAGCATTTTATATACTTAAGTATGATAGCAAAAATAGAGACATAACTGGCATCATTTCGTTACTGCTGATTTCCACAGCTGTGTACTGTATTCCTCTAAACGCCACTGTGGAATGTATGACTGAGGGTAGCGCCAGATCTAGTCGCACCTTCTCCACCTCACTTTGGAAATGGAGCGAGGGAAAGTACTTTCGTGGTACGCCTTACTGTGCCCTTTAATCTCTCTTACCTTCTTAAGGAGCCCACATGAGTTATACAATAGACGCTGCCCAACTATCTCACATGCTTCCTCCAATAACAGGTGACAAAATTTCCCCAACATGGTCTTAGAGTTCAAAAGAGTCCCACCTAAGTTCTTCGAGTATCCCTGTTGCACTTCTGTATGGGATTTGCTAGCCTCGTATGATTTCAGAACTTCTTTTGTATGGAATCATGCCTTCTGGATAAGGAGTCCAAAGACAGGAGCAGTACTCCAGAAATATTCGCTAGGACTATTACTTTATCAACTCACAACACACTCCTAGAACCGTCTCAGAAAATCGGAGTTTTCTGTTTAACTTTCACACTGCTGATATCCAGTGTTCGTCCCACTTCATATTACTAATCTTTTCAAACCCTTATATACAATTCACTACAGCCATAGTGACAAGCGACACTTTATGAATGGCGTGTAATCTTGGTTATGCCTTCTGTGGATGGTCCTTAATGAATCTGACAGACATGAAATGGTGTCATTAATTCCTTCAATACTTACTTACAGCGCTGATTATACAGGGTGGTCCATTGATAGTGACCGGGCCAAATATCTCACGAAATAAGCATCAAACGAAAAAACTACAAAGAACGAAACTTGTCTAGCTTGCAGGGGGAAACCAGATGGCGCTGTTTGGCCCACTAGATGGCGCTGCCATAGGTCAAACGGATATCAACTGCGTTTTTTAAATAGAAACCCCCATTTTTTTTATTACATATTCGTGTAGTACGTAAAGAAATATGAATGTTTTAGTTGGACCACTTTTTTCGCTTTGTGGTGCATGGCGCTGTAATAGTCACAAACACATGGATCACAATTTTAGACGAACAGTTGGTAACAGGTAGGTTTTTTAAATTAAAATACAGAACATAGGTACATTTGAACATTTTATTTCGGTTGTTCCAATGTGATACATGTACCTTTGTGAACTTGTCATTTCTGGGAACGCATGCTGTTGCAGCGTGATTAGCTGTAAATACAACATTAATCAATACACGCTCAAAATGGTTTCCGTCAACCTCATTGCATTTGGCAATACGTGTAACGACATTCCCTTTCAACAGCGAGTAGTTCGCCTTCCGTAATGTTCGCACAAGCATTGACAATGCGCTGACGCATGTCGTCAGGCGTTGTCGGTGGATCACGATAGCAAATATCCTTCAACTTTCCCCACAGAAAGAAGTCAGGGGACGTCAGATCCGGTGAACGTGCGGGCCATGGTATGGTGCTTCGACGACCAATCCACCTGTCATGAAATATGCTTCTATTCCAGTCTCGCATTGCTCGTGGAAAGAAAGACTGTCGGTATGCCTCTGTGTGGGCTCTCATCTCTCTGATTTTATCCTCATGGTCCCTTCGCGAGATATGCGTAGGAGGGAGCAATATACTGCTTGACTCCTCGGTGAAGGTATGTTCTCGAAACTTCAACAAAAACCCGTACCGGGCTATGTGCCGGACACCCATCACGTTGGAAGTACATCGCCATTCTGTCCTGCAGTGAAACATCTTGTAGTAACATTGGTAGAACATTACGTAGGAAATCAGCATACATTGCATCATTTAGATTGCCATCGATAAAATGGGTGCCAATTATCTTTCCTCCCATAATGCCGCACCATACATGAACCCGCCAAGGTCGCTGATGTCCCACTTGTCGCAGCCGTCGTGGATTTTCCGTTGCCCAATAGTGCATATTATGCCGGTTTACGTTACCGCTGTTGGTGAATGACATTTCTTCGCTAAATAGAATGCGTGCAAAAAATCTGCCATCGTCCCGTAGTTTCTCTTATGCCCAGTGGCAGAACTGTACACGATGTTCAACGTCGTCGTCGTACAATTCCTGGTGCATAGAAATATGGTACGGGTGCAATCGACGTTGATGTACACTCCTGGAAATGGAAAAAAGAACACATTGACACCGGTGTGTCAGACCCACCATACTTGCTCCGGACACTGCGAGAGGGCTGTACAAGCAATGATCACACGCACGGCACAGCGGACACACCAGGAACCGCGGTGTTGGCCGTGCAGTGCTAGCTGCGCAGCATTTGTGCACCGCCGCCGTCAGTGTCAGCCAGTTTGCCGTGGCATACGGAGCTCCATCGCAGTCTTTAACACTGGTAGCATGCCGCGACAGCGTGGACGTGAACCGTATGTGCAGTTGACGGACTTTGAGCGAGGGCGTATAGTGGGCATGCGGGAGGCCGGGTGGACGTACCGCCGAATTGCTCAACACGTGGGGCCTGAGGTCTCCACAGTACATCGATGTTGTCGCCAGTGGTCGCCGGAAGGTGCACGTGCCCGTCGACCTAGGACCGGACCGCAGCGACGCACGGATGCACGCCAAGACCGTAGGATCCTACACAGTGCCGTAGGGGACCGCACCGCCACTTCCCAGCAAATTAGGGACACTGTTGCTCCTGGGGTATCGGCGAGGACCATTCGCAACCGTCTCCATGAAGCTGGGCTACGGTCCCGCACACCGTTAGGCCGTCTTCCGCTCACGCCCCAACATCGTGCAGCCCGCCTCCAGTGGTGTCGCGACAGGCGTGAATGGAGGGACGAATGGAGACGTGTCGTCTTCAGCGATGAGAGTCGCTTCTGCCTTGGTGCCAATGATGGTTGTATGCGTGTTTGGCGCCGTGCAGGTGAGCGCCACAATCAGGACTGCATACGACCGAGGCACACAGGGCCAACACCCGGCATCATGGTGTGGGGAGCGATCTCCTACACTGGCCGTACACCACTGGTGATCGTCGAGGGGACACTGAATAGTGCACGGTACATCCAAACCATCATCGAACCCATCGTTCTACCATTCCTAGACCGGCAAGGGAACTTGCTGTTCCAACAGGACAATGCACGTCCGCATGTATCCCGTGCCACCCAACGTGCTCTAGAAGGTGTAAGTCAACTACCCTGGCCAGCAAGATCTCCGGATCTGTCCCCCATTGAGCATGTTTGGGACTGGATGAAGCGTCGTCTCACGCGGTCTGCACGTCCAGCACGAACGCTGGTCCGACTGAGGCGCCAGGTGGAAATGGCATGGCAAGCCGTTCCACAGGACTACATCCAGCATCTCTACGATCGTCTCCATGGGAGAATAGCAGCCTGCATTGCTGCGAAAGGTGGATATACACTGTACTAGTGCCGACATTGTGCATGCTCTGTTGCCTGTGTCTATGTGCCTGTGGTTCTGTCAGTGTGATCATGTGATGTATCTGACCCCAGGAATGTGTCAATAAAGTTTCCCCTTCCTGGGACAATGAATTCACGGTGTTCTTATTTCAATTTCCAGGAGTGTAGTATTCTCAACACCAACGTTTTTAAGATTCCCGATTCTCGCACAGTTTGTCTGCTACTGATGTGCGGATTATCCGCGACAGCAGCGAAAACACCTACTTGGGCATCAGCAATTGTTGCAGGTCGTAGTTGACGTTTCACTTGCGGCTGAACACTTCCTGTTTCCTTAAATAACGTAACTATCCGGCGAACGGTCCGGACACTTCGATGATGTCGTCCAGGATACCGAGCAGCATACATAGCACACGCCCGTTGGGCATTTTGATCACAATAGCCATACATCAACACGATATCGACCTTTTCCGCAATTGGTAAACGGTCCATTTTAACACAGGTAATGTATCACGAATCAAATACCGTCCGCACTAGCGGAATGTTACGTGATACCACGTACTTATACGTTTGTGACAATTACAGCGCCATCTGTCACAATGCGAAAAAAGTGGTCCAACTAAAACATTCATATTTCTTTACATACTACACGAATATATAATAAAAATGGGGGTTCCTATTTTAAACAAACGCAGTTAATATCCTTTTGACCCATGGCAGCGCCATCTAGCGGGCCAACCAAGCTAGACGAGTTTCGTTCTCTGTAGTTTTTTCGAGTGATGCTTATTTCTTGAGATATCTGGCTCGGTCACTATCAATGGATCACCCACACAAACTATCTGACAGTATTGCTGATTGCGCAGCATTCAGTTTTATGGTTCAAAATGGTTCAAACGGCTCTGAGAACTATGGGACATGACATCTGAGGTCATCAGCCCCTAGAACTTAGAACTGCTTAAACCTAAGTAACCTAAGGACATCACACACATCCATGCCCAAGGCAGGATTCGAACCTGCGACCGTAGCAGTCGCGCGGTTCCGGACTGAAGCGCCTGGAACCGCTCGGCCACAGCGGCCGACTCAGCTTTATGGAGAGGGACACTTCTCTTACCTCAAAATCCCGTCAGAGTGACTGATATATTTCATACTCTGACACAGCCAACAGTTGCATAGTTATTCTCTAGACCTCCTATATTACAACGTATGGAAAGAATTTGAAAACGAAATATTTCATATGTGTAAAACTGAAAGTGTGATTTGCCAAACGCTAAATGGTTTCCTTTTCGCGATGTATGAAATGCAGCGGAATTGTCAGACACTGTCAGACATTTACTGATTTCTAATCAGAATTATTATATATTGATGTCTGATCCGTATGTCTTTCGGGCTTGTGTAAAAGAACAGCCACCACATGTGTAATTTAAGCAAGGCTGGCCAATGATCTCTTCAGCAAATATGCACACCAGCCTCGAACTATTACGGGAATCGGCGAAACGTCGCGAGTAATAAGGATAATTGGTAAGGGCACTTGCAGCGGTGTACCGTAGGTTTCTAGAAGAGCGTAGCGTTCCAAAGGATTGGAAAAGGGCGCAGGTCATCCCTGTTTTCAAGAAGGGACGTCGAACGGATGTGCAGAACTATAGACCTATATCTCTAACGTTGATCAGTTGTGGAATTTTGGTTCAAATGGTTCAAATGGCTCTGAGCACTATGGGACTTAACATCTGAGGTCATCAGTCCCCTAGAACTTAGAACTACTTAAACCTAAGGACATCACACACATCCATGCCCGAGACAGGATTCGAACCTGCGACCGTAGCAGTGGCGCGGTTCCGGACTGAGGCGCCTAGAACCGCTCGGCCACCGTGTCCGGCTAGAATTGTGGAACACGTATTATGTTCGAGTATAATGACTTTTCTGGAGACTAGAAATCTACTCTGTAGGAATCATCATGGGTTTCGAAAAAGACGATCGTGTGAAGCCCAGTTCGCGCTATTCGTCCACGAGACTCAGAGGGCCATAGACACGGGTTCACAGGTAGATACCGTGTTTCTTGATTTCCGCAAGGCGTTCGATACAGTTCCCCACAGTCGTTTCATGAACAAAGTAAGAGCATGTGGACTATCAGACCAATTGTGTGATTGGATTGAAGAATTCCTAGATAAAAGAACGCAGCATGTCATTCTCAGTGGAGAGGAGTCTTCCGAAGTAAGAGTGATTTCAGGTGTGCCTTGTGGATAACATCGGAAGTTCACTGAGGCTTTTTGCGGATGATGCTGTGGTATATCGAGAGGTTGTAACAATGGAAAATTGTACTGAAATGCAGGAGGATCTGCAACGAATTGACGCATGGTGCAGGGAATGACAATTGAATCTCAATGTAGACAAGTGTAATGTGCTGCGAATACATAGAAAGAAATATCCTTTATCATTTAGCTACAATATAGCAGGTCAGCAACTGGAAGCTGTTAATTCTATAAATTATCTGGGAGTAGGCATTAGGAGTGATTTCAAATGGAATGATCATATAAAGTTGATCGTCGGTAAATCAGATGCCAGACTGTGATTCATTGGAAGAATCCTAAGGAAATGCAATCCGAAAACAAAGGAAGTAGGTTACAGTACACTTGTTCGCCCACTGCTTGAATATTGCTCAGCAGTGTGGGATCCGTACCAGATAGGGTTGATACACTCCTGGAAATTGAAATAAGAACACCGTGAATTCATTGTCCCAGGAAGGGGAAACTTTATTGACACATTCCTGGGGTCAGATACATCACATGATCACACTGACAGAACCACAGGCACATAGACACAGGCAACAGAGCATGTACAATGTCGGCACTAGTACAGTGTATATCCACCTTTCGCAGCAATGCAGGCTGCTATTCTCCCATGGAGACGATCGTAGAGATGCTGGATGTAGTCCTGTGGAACGGCTTGCCATGCCATTTCTACCTGGCGCCTCAGTTGGACCAGCGTTCGTGCTGGACGTGCAGACCGCGTGAGACGACGCTTCATCCAGTCCCAAACATGCTCAATGGGGGACAGATCCGGAGATCTTGCTGGCCAGGGTAGTTGACTTACACCTTCTAGAGCACGTTGGGTGGCACGGGATACATGCGGACGTGCATTGTCCTGTTGGAACAGCAAGTTCCCTTGCCGGTCTAGGAATGGTAGAACGATGGGTTCGATGACGGTTTGGATGTACCGTGCACTATTCAGTGTCCCCTCGACGATCACCAGTGGTGTACGGCCAGTGTAGGAGATCGCTCCCCACACCATGATGCCGGTGTTGGCCCTGTGTGCCTCGGTCGTATGCAGTCCTGATTGTGGCGCTCACCTGCACGGCGCCAAACACGCATACGACCATCATTGGCACCAAGGCAGAAGCGACTCTCATCGCTGAAGACGACACGTCTCCATTCGTCCCTCCATTCACGCCTGTCGCGACACTACTGGAGGCGGGCTGCACGATGTTGGGGCGTGAGCGGAAGACGGCCTAACGGTGTGCGGGACCGTAGCCCAGCTTCATGGAGACGGTTGCGAATGGTCCTCGCCGATACCCCAGGAGCAACAGTGTCCCTAATTTGCTGGGAAGTGGCGGTGCGGTCCCCTACGGCACTGCATAGGATCCTACGGTCTTGGCGTGCATCCGTGCGTCGCTGCGGTCCGGTCCCAGGTCGACGGGCACGTGCACCTTCCGCCGACCACTGGCGACAACATCGATGTACTGTGGAGACCTCACGCCCCACGTGTTGAGCAATTCGGCGGTACGTCCACCCGGCCTCCCGCATGCCCACTATACGCCCTCGCTCAAAATCCGTCAACTGCACATACGGTTCACGTCCACGCTGTCGCGGCATGCTACCAGTGTTAAAGACTGCGATGGAGCTCCGTATGCCACGGCAAACTGGCTGACACTGACGGCGGCGGTGCACAAATGCTGCGCAGCTAGCGCCATTCGACGGCCAACACCGCGGTTCCTGGTGTGCCCGCTGTGCCGTGCGTGTGATCATTGCTTGTACAGCCCTCTCGCAGTGTCCGGAGCAAGTATGGTGGGTCTGACACACCGGTGTCAATGTGTTCTTTTTTCCATTTCCAGGAGTGTAGAAGAGATAGAGAAGATCCAACGGAGAGCAGCGCGCTTCGTTACAGGATCACATAGTAATCGCGAAAGCGTTACAGAGATGATAGATAAACTCCAGTGGAAGACTTTGCAGGAGAGACGCTCAGTAGCTCGGTACGAGCTTTTGTTGAAGTTTGGAGAACATACGTTCAACGAGGAGTCAAGCGGTATATGGCTCCCTCCTACGTATATCTCCCGAAGAGATCATGAGGATAAAATCAGAGAGATTAGAGCCCACACAGAGACATACCGACAGTCTTTCTTTCCACGAGCAATACGAGCCTGGAATAGAAAGAAGAACCGATAGAGGTACTCAAAGTACCCTCCGCCACACACCGTCAGATAGCTTGCGGAGTATGGATGTAGATGTAGATGTAGTGTGTGGATGAGTAGAGAATTTCGATCTGACGGTAGTCTTTCCAGGGCAATGGCGTTGCCGCAGTGGATACACCGGTTCCCGTCAGATCACCGATCTTAAGCGCTGTGGGGCGTGACCGGCACTTGCTCGGTTCTTGGATGGGTGACCATCCGGGCCGCCATGCGCTGTGGCCATTTTTCGGGGTGCCCTCAGTCTCATCATGTCAGTTGAGGAGCTACTCGACCGAATAGTAGCGGCTCCGGTCAACGAAAACCATCGTGCCTGTTTGTCTTCTTCACATCTTTGGCGGATGGCTATTTAACTTCGGCGCGCACGCTCTGCTGAGGCTTGAGCTGGGTATCAGCTGTGTGAGAGACAGCGACGTGTGGCGCTGGCGAGTGGCCGAGTCGGTACGACGAAGGAGCGTGGGCAGCGGCTGCGGCGTGTTTCGCCGTTTGGATGCAGATCCGCTGCCGATGGTGATTGGGATTTCCTGGAGACTTCAAGGACAGATTTCCTTCGCGTCTGTTACATGTTGCTGGTGTCGTCGAATTGTTTCTTGGTGGGTTCTGTTCACATTAATTGAATACCCGAGTGCACTGAAAACTTTCTTGGTTGTTTCAGTTATTTTTCACTGTACTTGGTTTTGCGCCTGGTATGTTGATGGTATTTAAGGAAATGCTAGCTACGCACAACAAATAGACCTGAAGCCATGCTTAATGCATAGCTAGATGTCATGCAAAATAGCACGTAAGTATGTGGCTGACGTTCAAGAGTGGGCCGAAATAATTTTCCTGTTTCCTGTTCGTATGTTATTATTTTATTTCTTTGTCCTACAGAATTAGCTAATCAAATTTTAAGAGCCGTTACTGGGCAAGTGCTCATCTAGGTTAGTCAGACTTGGGTTTATTGGTGCCGTGTATAATTAAGGGTTTATTTATAACCAACTGGGAAATACGTTTGTCTATCTGATGCGCCAGAAAGCTTTCTGCCTCTGATGTGTTTATGTTTCACATAATTGGACGTGGTCGATGCGCGCAAACTCCGTGTAGCCCAAAGTTGAGTATAGCTCGATTTTACCTTCTCGTCCGTGAATATCCTCTACCTGGTGGCACCTTTCGGTCTGCTCGCGTCCATCACTAATTTTCCATGTGAAAATTGTAATGGCTCCATGTTAAGACTATTTAATATCCTATTATTATAGTCTGACCATGAAATGTATGTGAACCTCGTACCTGTGAGTAATACTAAAGAGGAGCTTAGTCGAGTGTATTAGTCTGATAATACTTTTAATTTGTTACACTTGATTAAAATCAGTCCATGTAAGCACCCTTAGAATTTGATATGGAAGCCAGTGCCTATGTAAGTCATGAAGCATTGAGTTATGTCAGTTAAATTTTATTAATGAGATTTTATGAGCATTGTTTTAATTAGTGAAAATGGTTTGAGTAAATTTTGATAAATCTGGGTCTGTGACATTTAAATGCGTTAATGTTCCTATCTGAGTATTGCTGCTAGTTCTGTAGGCCAGGTGCCTTTTATTATAATCGTGTTACTCTTGGTTTCATTAACAACATGTGTTTGTAATAAAGAAGTGTTTGGAAACTACAAACTTGTTATGTGTTTAATTTTGATGTGTCAAAAGGAACGATGCGTTAGTGATGCCATTTGTGGAACACATTTTGAGGACGATGAGGAGGTGATTCACACAGTGAAGCCCTGGCTCCGCCACCAGGACAAGGATTCGTCCCGAAAGGGCATGATCGCCCTTGTTTTGCGCTGGAGGAACGCCATGGAACGGGATGGAGATTACGTGGAAAAATAGGGTGTGTAATAAGACATCATTTTTTCGTGTGTGTAATTCTCATTGTGTTCAATAAAGAATTGTGGAAGAAAAAAATGTACATTATTTTCTGGCCAACCCTCATACTTGTCATTTACGTATCAAGTAAATCATGCATGCCCAGAATTCAGAACTGATTGTAAACGAACGTATGTATAAGCCAACTGTTATGTGTCACACCAAACGCGTGGCACAGTACATCCTTAGTGGTGTAATTTTTTCCATTGTGGCGTTCCTCCGTCAAATGAATGTGCAGTGTTCGTATCATATAAAACGGTAGTTAAAATAATTGAATAACAGTTATTGATTCACTCAAAACAAGGCCAGGATACCAGGATGTAAATTAGCAGACATATGCAGTTCGAAAGTAGATTGAGAATATGATGAAACCATAGCATCTGGACGGTCTCCTTCCAATGCTCTGCAGAAACGTCTGACGGTCTGTTTCAAGACTACAGACTCGCAGTTGACGACTTTGGGCCATCAGAGTGAAGGCTGCACAGAAACAGAGTTCTGTAACTGGCGTTTCGGGAGTCACCGACTGCATGAGGTGGCCTTTTGCTCTGGAGTTAGGCGCAGTCAGCAGTCCGCATTAGGCTTCCAACAGTTCGGCGTCCCTGCTGGATTATCTACCATACCTCGCACTTCTACACCGGGTTTATGCGGAAGCCGAGAGGACAGGCGAGGTCTTTGGCGAACTCGGGCCTGTTGCTGAGTGGGCCGAGCACACGGAAGCGATCCAGCGTGTGACCTCCAGAAGTAATCAACTGGCGCATGTGCTCTGTGCGGTACCTGTGAGTGGAACAAAGAGGGAACTGTCACTTATTTTCACTGCCTATTGTTTGCATCCTTCTAGTTAGGGCTACAGACTACCATTCATCAACTCAGAGAAGTGACTCCTGAAATACTGGAAAAAACTTATTAAAATAGGAATTTAATAATAACTTTTATAAGAATTACAGAATGAAGTTTACTTATTTACACTCTAAGACAAGAAAAGAGGCACTACGAAAGGATTACTTCTGTATGAGAAGGAAATTTGTAGATGTGGTGTATATGTAAAGACAAAGAAATGGTTGCAACTTTAGAAAAATTTGGCGTCTTATTCAAGGGAGAGAGTTTCACACATTGAGCAAGTCCGCATTGCACTTATTTACTTTTGGCCCTTATAAGAGCAGTTATTCGATTTGCCGTTGATTGACAGAGTCATTGGATGGCCTCCTGAAGGACATCGTGGCAAAGTCTGTCCAATTAGAGCGTTAGATCATCAAAATGCCCAGTTGGTTATATGGCCCTGTCCGTAATGCTCGAACCTCTGCTGATTGGACATGTATCTGACGACCTTGCTCGCCAAGAAAGCATTTAGCAAGCACGAAGACAGGCAGTAGAAACTCTTGCTCTGTGTGGGTGGACATTATCTTCCTGAAATGTAAGCCCAGGATGGCTTGCCATGAAGAACAACCAAACGGGGTGTAAAATATCGTCGACTTGCCACTGCGCTGTAAGCGTGCGGCAGATAACAAGCAAAGGGATCCTGCTAGGAAAAGAAATGTCACCTCAGACTGTCTCAACCGGATGTCAGGCTGTATGGTTGATGACATTCAGAGTGGCATCAAACCTCTGTGCAGGGCGTCTCCAGACACGTCTTCAGCATGTAATCTCAATGACTGCAGTAGAAATGTCTTCAGTCATGAGTTTTGCTTCGAAATGAGTCCCAATGGCCAGCGGGTTGCGTCTGGAGACGTCTCGGACAGCAGTGGGATACCAGCCTGAATGTCATCAATCATACAGCCTGACAACGAGGTCTGGGGTGCCATTTCTTTAAATAGCAGGATACCGTCGGATACCATCCGTCGACGTTTACAGCATCGTGGTATGTCGACGACATTTCATGCCCCATTTTCTGGCCTTTCCATGTAAGTGATCTTTGGCTTACATTTCAGCAAGATAACGCCTGCCCGCATACGGCGAATGTTTCTGCTTTTTGTCTTTGTGCTTGCCAACCCTAACGTGGCCAGTGAGGCGAACGCCCCAACTGAGAACGTTTGGACCATTATTTACAGAGCCCTCCAACCATCACGGCATCTTGACCATGTAACGCGTTAGCCGGACAGAATTCGGCACGATACTCTTCAGGATGACATGCAACAACTCTGTCCGTCAATGCCATGCTGAATAACATCCTGTATAAGGGCCAGCGATGGACGAGTGTATTATTGACTCTTTCTCTTGAACCTATCATCCAGTTTCTCTGAAATTGCAATATTTTTTTTAGTATACAAGAACACCACATCTGCCGATGACCATCTCATTCGGATAATTCGTTCGTAGTGCTTCGGTTTTATTTTATTTTATTTTTTTTTGCTTAGAATTTACAAATACTTTTTAAAACCCATTTACTCTGCATTGCAAGACAGCTAGTTCACTTGTCTACAAGCTTGCAGATGGCATACATACATCACACAAGCATAAATTAACACTGCTCATTCCCATGCATTCACAGAGAAAAAATTGCATATTTCACAAACATACATACACGCTGGTAAACATACATAAACACCACAAAACGTACATACCCACAGCACAGACACACATGTTGTTTGGGTGTTCAGTCTCAGGACAGATTTGCTGCAGCTCGCCACGGCACTGTGCCTGTGAAGCCTCTCCTCCCCTGCATAACTGCTGCAGCCTACACCCACCTGAGCCAGCTAACCATAGTCGATCCATGGTCTCATTCTTACCACCCACACTGTTACAACATTTGGAGTTATTCATAAGAACCTCTAACAGATGACTGTAGGAAAACTGAAAGACAGACGGTAAAATGACACATATTGGTGGATAGAGCAGTTTTTCGAAATTTTGACTGGTAGGAGGCACCGTGGCGTGCTTGCACTAGAGAACAGACATGTCAGAACATGTACACCAATGGTCCACTTCTTGCTATGGTACTGAATTATTCGGAACCTGCAGACAGGCAACACGACAAAGAAATTTCCAAAACAGGGTGCTGTCGCCCTTCCCATGAAATTCGTCTTAGCGGCTTCTCTAAATTTCAGGCTGATGCTGATATTTTCTGCATTCTAAATCGTGCCCTTACTGAGCACCTGTAGTGCATAAACACACCGTAACTGATACGTATCTATTTCCAGTAAATCTTGTGGTTTTCGTGCTGAAGTTTTCTAAAATGCGGGAACAACACACAAGGGGGTACTCGGAAAGTAAGATCCAATCAGCCGCGAAATGGTAACAACTGTGAACATAAAAAATGTTTTACTTGTAACAGTTAGCTACAAGTTCCAGCTACTTATGTACGTAGTCGCCCTCCGACTTCAACATTGCTGTAGCGTTGTACAGGCTCTTCAGTAGAAGGCAACCACCAGCGATTTCTGCCAATTGTCTGCGGTGGTCTATAGCTTACTGTCTGTGGCAAACTGTTGTCATCATAGCCAGCGGTTCATGTGAGCGAAGATGAAACTCAGAGGGAGCCAATTACGGGCTGTATTGTGGACGACCAAACACGTCCTACTCACTCTTTCCCGTTCCATTCACATATCAAATGTGGGAAGAATGACAGCTTAAATGGTTCTGTGCACACTGCAATTAATGTAATCTTGTCTCCCATGCACTTATGGGAGTGACACATTGGGGGGTTGAAATACACTGCCGGGAAAAAAAAAGGGCACCTGGAAAGACGACATCGATTTTCTTCTCATGACGGCATATGCCATACAGCCTATAGTAGAAACACTGATACAGGTTTCAACGTCATCTGCCGACAGATGGAGTAGTCGCTTAGCTACACAGCTCATCTGTGGCTACCCTGTAATAGGAAATGCTCACAGACAGAAGACTCACTGTAGTGCAGATGTGTGACGCAAACAGGCAGCCATGCCAGGCATATGAAAGCGTGCTCCCCACAGCCAGCTGAGCGAGTTTGAAAGGGGTCAAATGGTGGCCTTCCGAGTAGTGGGATGGTTCTATCAAAGAATTGCCACACAAGCTGGACGTGCTGCGTCAGTTGTGCAACAGTGTTGGTATCATTGGTCACGTGAACATTCTCAAACCCATAGGCGAGGCTCTGGATATCCGCACAGCAAAGACGTTGTATTCTAAGGGCAGCAATGGCAGATCTTACAGCTACCGCAACACAGATAAGAGGGCTTGTAAGCCGTGATGCGCAAGCACAAACATTTGGCAAACCAGTTATTAGCAGTGGGACTACACGTCTAGCCTGTCTTCCACTTATGCCACAGCACTGACATGCATGCCTCGACTGGTGCCGTCAGAGGATCACTTGGAAGATGGAATGGCGCGCCGCGGTCTTGAACGGTGAAAAGAGACTCTGCCAGCATGCAAGTGATGGTTTCTTCGCATGTACAATGTAAACGTGGTGAGTGCTGTCTCACAGTGTGCTTTCTTCCAAAATGGACATCTGCATTACCATTAATCTTACTCAGCCTACATAACATCTGCAAGCCTGACCTAGATGCTTCACCAGCTAATATGTGGAGAAGTTCTATGGCTACCTGGTGATTTCATCGACCCACGTGCAAGTCACTATGGATATCTCAAATGAATCACATTTCATTACTCACTTAACGAGAACGAATATCACAAACCCATCCTCGTCAGGCATCGCGCCATGGAGCTCCACAAATCTTTGTGCATTGAGATTTGCAATTCTGTGCACATACAATGTTAAACAGAGATGAGGTGAAACCTTCACCGACGCCTCTGTATACTGGAAGAATATTGGACATTCTCATTAATGGCAAGTCTAACACTGTCTTATTCGATAGAGTGAATCCAGCTTTCATTTAGCAAGGAAAATCACAACTAAATGCTCAAGGCGATCAGCTGCAGCCTAGACCTGAAATTCAGTAACTTCCACCAGAACTACCACTACCTCAACCACAATTTGTCATGTGTAGGATGTGTGTGATTGTTCTATATAAAACACTGTCTCGAGATACAGCATTATGTTTCACATCTGTTCTCATTGTACAAGAACTCAGCATATTTATTAAGTTCATAAGTCTCGAAACAGACTGTGACATATTTGTCATTTGTTAGTTTTTTGGCCTTCTGATAATTTTATTTAAGATCTGCTTGTATCTTTTAAAATAAACACCATATTCTGGAATAGTTGTGGTTTGCTTGCCTATATAATAGAGAGCTCCCATATCCTTTTAATTACATTGTAAATAAATGTATTTGTGTTATCTTTCCATTGAAGTTCTGAACAGTAATTATTAATGATTTAACATAATTTATAGTTTATTACTTATGCCACATGATTTCCAAAACCTGTTATGAAACCTTTTGTGCTATTTTTTGTGTAGTAAAGCGCTGGGAAGTTAAGGAACATACCAAGATATAAATATTTAATTGTTAACGAAAACATACACATACAAAAACATCAATCAGTATTTATAATGGAATAAATAGTCTGTTTATCGCATCCACTATGTTTTTCCTTCACATAACTAATAACATCATAAGCAACCGAATTTTCTCCGTCACTAGAGCTGTGTATTTCATTTAAAATGTTATTTAAAGAAAATTGCTTCATAAACTTATGTAGATGTCAGCTTTGTTCTGTTATTGTAAAACCTAAATAATTTTTCGCTTTCAGATGCCTCTTCCCACTGTAGAAGAAAACTCGACGGAAAAAATACCCAAATCGCCTTAGAAAATTTACAGTTTGTATGTTGGTAGAGCTATAGACTGTGTAAATATCGCTGACAGCTCTCTGTGGCCCCAGCAAGAGAGTCTGTGGTTGGACACACTAGCAGTTAGTGAGTGGATGGAGAAGTGTACGGACATATTTTTCTTCGTGGAGACTATGTTGGTACTACATGCATTGTAAAATGAGGATAAATTTTGGTAATGTTAGGGTAGTGGAATTATTGACCACTATATATTTTTTTGGAACTTATTTAAGGTAAAATTTTCTAAATACATTGTTTGGTCTACAACAAAATCTTTCTTTTGCTAACCAGAGGCCTCCTAGTAGTTAGAATCTGTAGTAGTTAGAATCTTTTTATTTAGAATCATTTTATTTAGCTGGCTCTAATTGCTCCTTACTGCAATTGCTGTAGTTCGTGTTATGAAGATTTTCTGTGAGGTAAGTGAGTTGCATAAAGAAATGGCGTTTGCGATTAAAATGAGTTTAGGCTACTAAAAGAGTTGGAGGTAATTTCATGTTTCTTTAATTTCATTTTTTTAAAATTTTATTATTGTTAGGGTTTCTTGCAATTTAGGGCCCTTCTTTTGTGTTAATTATTGGAAGTCATGTTGTCACTGTAGAGCAGTCAGATTGCGTTGGGCTCGTATATTGTGGGTGATAAACGAGTAGGTTAAGCTGGAGTTGTCTTTGTCATGGAAAATTCTGTAGGTGAATGTTTAAATAATAAATGTAATTAAAGACATAGTTTCAAGTCTACCAAGATAACAAAGCACAATACTAAAATTAAGCTTAAGATGAGACAAAAGCGCAAAATCCATGAATATTGACAAACTGAGTGTTGTGAAAATAGGTTACCTTCCGATGTTAGCAGCTATGCCACTGTCAAAACTTTAACCTCAGGAAATCACGACGTGACGTGACGTGAAATGACGTGACGGTTCATTAATGGCCTGTGTGAATGCTGCAATCTGAGACGCATTGTAGACATGACATGATAGCCAGTACGAATAACAAGACTGTTCTGACAGCCAAACATGGAAAGTGATGGTTACTGGTTATCACTGTTAGCATTCAACCGCGATTCTTATACATATATTTTAACAACGCGTTTCAAGAGACAATGCTCTCATCATCAGGATGTAAAGTCTATGTCATGAAATTAAACGGACTAACAAGACAAAATACCATCACAAATAGTTGGGAAGTCCATAGAGTAAAACAGAATTAAAAATATATTGGACTGTGGGTCCTCGTCTTACATTGAAGTTATTGACACAAGTCGATGGCCGTCCCATAGCTACCAAGTATACTGTCGCACAGTGCCGGCTCGGGAGATGTTGTGGACTGACGTGCCTAGGTGTTGTGGCGTGGTTACAGCCGTGTGCTTGACGGTAACGCTATGCTATTGGGCGCCTTATTTCCTTATTGCATTGGTCTGCCATCGTTAGCCTCTCGCAACTCCGTCAGTGACATGCTACAAGTTTAAAGTCGCATACCTACCCTAAAATAATTCAAAAAACCCGCTAAAAAATCTCATTTCTTTTAAATTATCTTGTGCATTTAGAATATTGCTTTGTTTCTTTTCATGGATAGCTATCTCGAATTCCTCTAGTAAATCAAGTTTCCTCCCTGTCTTTTCTACAAGCAATATTTCTTCGCTATATTCTATGCTCTTAAGGGGATGGCCTGTTTCATATATATGGTTCGCAACAGCTGATTTGTCATAATTTCCTAACCTGAACGCATCTTTATGTTCTTTATACCGGATCGCGAATGATCTTCCTGTCTGCCCTATATATTTTGCATCACAAGTTCTGCACTGAATCTTATAAACTCCCGATTTTTCAAACTTATTTCTCTTCTCGCCAATATCGTGCTTAAGGCTATACCTCACTAGGTTATTAGTCTTTTGTGAGACTGTTCCGTAGTGTGGCATCGTGATAATTTTCACTTTCTCTCCATCAGGTTTTTTCTTTTTGCGCTTATTACTTGTCCGTAACAGTTTTTTAACCATATCTATTCTGTAACCGTTATTCATCGCTATTCTCTTAACGGTATTAATTTCAGTCTCCCTATCTTTTTCGCTCATAGGTATATTGAGTGCCCTGTGCACGAGATTACGAAAAGCAGCTTCTTCATAGGCCTGCTGATGACATGAATGATTCGGGATCACGGCATCAGTCGTAGTTTGTTTTCTATAAACGGAGAACGCATGTTTGTTGCCCTGCTTTTTTATATTCAGGTCCAGGATCTGTAAACAATTGTCAGTTTCATACTCCACGGTAAATTCTATTTTATTATGTGCATCGTTGAACTTTTTTACTATTTCCTCAATGTCCTCATGGGAACCATCGACAAGTAACAGAGTGTCGTCAACATAACGTTTGTAATAAACAATTTTATCCATAATGTTATCGTCAGAATTTAGAACTTTATCTTCAAGGTCGTTGATAAAAATGTCCGCCATAGTTTCTGAAATACTGGATCCCATGGCTAACCCATCGTCCTGAATATAAAATTTGTTATTAAACGTAAAATAATTAAAACTTGTAATGAGCTGTAGGAGTTCAATAAATTCAATTGTCTCTTGCGTTTAAATTTTACATTATTTAAGGAAATTTCTCTTAACGATTTCTATAGTTTCGTTAACCGGAACACTGGAGTATAAGTTCTTAACATCCAACGAAGCCAAACGGGAAGTGTCAGTGACTGGCGTATCTTTAATTTCACTTATGATGGTCATACTACCACGCATCGAATAGTTATTTTTATACACGTAAGTCTTTTTCAGAATTTGGTTCAACAATTTCGTTATTTTATATGCTGGACTATTTCGACCGTTAACAATCGGACGAACCGGATGCAGATCTTTATGTATCTTCACCTGTGATCTTAATTTGGGGGCCGTTGAATTCATGATAACACATCTTCTTTTTTCGGCTTCTGTCAGCAGGAAGTGTGTGCGTTTAAGGTGCATAGTTTATGTGCTTGTGTGAGTTGTTAAAATTTTTAATTTAAAGTAATCTGGTGTGTTGCAGATTTGCACCAGTGTAGTCTTTCAGAAGTTGTTGTGAACAGTCGTGACTACGGCCGTGTCAAAAGGGGGCGGCAAGGTTCTCAGCCCGAAAGCTCATACAGTCAAAAATTTGATCTTTCTGCCTCTGAATAAATTGTAACTTGGTATTTAAAGGGTGCTTTCTGATTGTAATTTTAAATATGTTTCTAAAAAAAAAGGCTTTTAGGAATAAAATTTCCATTTGTTGAAAGAAATTTGATTTGTTTTCATCAGTTAGCCACTGGCAACTACTTTCACGCTCACATAGTGTGATTAAATGTGTTAATGTTCTTGATGAATCGCTAGGGAATAAAGTAAATTCTTAGGAAAAAGTTTTGAAAGTAAATTCACGGTTCATTACTCGTAGCAGAGCGTGGTTAGCGTTCTTGCTACTACTCTTTGAGTAACTGATGGAATTATAATTTTACTTATTTTATAATTTAGTAATCTTTCGCTTTGGCCAAGTGACTGTTTAGCAGCATGTTTCAGGTTCTCATGGCGGCCAGAGAATGTCCAGGATTCGGCCTGTTGCGCATTCGTAATATAAACAAACAAGGCACTGTTCCTGAGTTGCTTGAGGATTTAAAAGATGCCTTGCTCAATCCGGTCCAAATTTCACCGGAAGTTATTCGTTCCTTTCAGACAGCCATGGCAGCGGCGGCAGGAGAGGTCGGTGAGTTCCTACAAGATTTAGACTGGTTTCCTACATCTATACTCCGCGAGCCACTATCTGATCCCCCCTTCCCTGTTCCATTCACGAATTGTGCGTGGGAAGAACGACTGCTTGTAAGTCTCCGTATTTGCTCTAATTTCTCGGATCTTTTCGTTGTGATCATTACGCGAGATATATGTGGGCGGTAGTAATATGTTGCCCATCTCTTCCCGGAATGTGCTCTCTCGTAATTTCGATAATAAACCTCTCCGTATTGCGTAACGTCTTTCTTGAAGTGTCCGCCACTGGAGCTTGTTCAGCATCTCCGTAACGCTCTCGCGCTGACTAAATGTCCCCATGACGAATCGCGCTGCTTTTCGCTGGATCATGTCTATCTCTTCTATTAATCCAACCTGGTAAGGGTCCCATACTGATGAGCAATACTCAAGAATCGGACGAACAAGCGTTTTGTAAGCTACTTCTTTCGTCGATGAGTCACATTTTCTTAGAATTCTTCCTATGAATCTCAACCTGGCGCCTGCTTTTCCCACTATTTGTTTTATGTGATCATTCCACTTCAGATCGCTCCGGATAGTAACTCCTAAGTATTTTACGGTCGTTACCGCTTCCAATGATTTACCACCTATGGCATAATCGTACTGGAATGGATTTCTGCCCCTATGTATGCGCATTATATTACATTTATCTACGTTTAGGGAAAGCTGCCAGCTGTCGCACCATTCATTAATCCTCTGCAGGTCTTCCTGGAGTACGTACGAGTCTTCTGATGTTGCTACTTTCTTGTAGACAACCGTGTCATCTGCAAATAGCCTCACGGAGCTACCGATGTTGTCAACTAAGTCATTTATGTATATTGTAAACAATAAAGGTCCTATCACGCTTCCTTGCGGTACTCCCGAAATTACCTCTACATCTGCAGATTTTGAACCGTTAAGAATGACATGTTGTGTTCTTTCTTCTAGGAAATCCTGAATCCAATCACAAACCTGGTCCGATATTCCGTAAGCTCGTATTTTTTTCACTAAACGTAAGTGCGGAACCGTATCAAATGCCTTCCTGAAGTCCAGGAATACGGCATCAATCTGCTCGCCAGTGTCTACGGCACTGTGAATTTCTTGGGCAAATAGGGCGAGCTGAGTTTCACATGATCTCTGTTTGCGGAATCCATGTTGGTTATGATGAAGGAGATTTGTATTATCTAAGAACGTCATAATACGAGAACACAAAACATGTTCCATTATTCTACAACAGATTGACGTAAGCGAAATAGGCCTATAATTATTCGCATCTGATTTATGACCCTTCTTGAAAATGGGAACGACCTGCGCTTTCTTCCAGTCGCTAGGTACTTTACGTTCTTCCAGAGATCTACGATAAATTGCTGATAGAAAGGGGGCAAGTTCTTTAGCATAATCACTGTAGAATCTTAAGGGTATCTCGTCTGGTCCGGATGCTTTTCCGCTACTAAGTGATAGCAGTTGTTTTTCAATTCCGATATCGTTTATTTCAATATTTTCCATTTTGGCGTCCGTGCGACGGCTGAAGTCAGAGACCGTGTTACGATTTTCCGCAGTGAAACAGTTTCGGAACACTGAATTCAGTATTTCTGCCTTTCTTCGGTCGTCCTCTGTTTCGGTGCCATCGTGGTCAACGAGTGACTGAATAGGGGATTTAGATCCGCTTACCGATTTTACATATGACCAAAACTTTTTAGGGTTCTTGTTTAGATTGTTTGCCAATGTTTTATGTTCGAATTCGTTGAATGCTTCTCTCATTGCTCTCTTTACGCTCTTTTTCGCTTCGTTCAGCTTTTCCTTATCAGCTATGATTCGACTACTCTTAAACCTATGAAGCTTTCTTTGTTTCCGTAGTACCTTTCGTACATGATTGTTATACCACGGTGGATCTTTCCCCTCGCTTTGGACCTTAGTCGGTACGAACTTATCTAAGGCGTACTGGACGATGTTTCTGAATTTTTTCCATTTTTGTTCCACATCCTCTTCCTCAGAAATGAACGTTTGATGGTGGTCACTCAGATATTCTGCGATTTGTGCCCTATCACTCTTGTTAAGCAAATATATTTTCCTTCCTTTCTTGGCATTTCTTATTACACTTGTAGTCATTGATGCAACCACTGACTTATGATCACTGATACCCTCTTCTACATTCACGGAGTCGAAAAGTTCCGGTCTATTTGTTGCTATGAGGTCTAAAACGTTAGCTTCACGAGTTGGTTCTCTAACTATCTGCTCGAAGTAATTCTCGGACAAGGCAGTCAGGATAATGTCACAAGAGTCTCTGTCCCTGGCTCCAGTTCTGATTGTGTGACTATCCCATTCTATACCTGGTAGATTGAAGTCTCCCCCTATTACAATAGTATGATCACGAAACTTCTTCACGACGTTCTGCAGGTTCTCTCTGAGGCGCTCAACTACTACGGTTGCTGATGCAGGTGGTCTATAGAAGCATCCGACTATCATATCTGACCCACCTTTGATACTTAACTTGACCCAGATTATTTCACATTCGCATTCGCTAATAACTTCACTGGATAGTATTGAATTCTTTACTGCTATAAATACTCCTCCACCATTGGCGTTTATCCTATCCTTGCGGTATATATTCCATTCTGTGTCTAGGATTTCGTTACTGTTCACTTCCGGTTTTAACCAACTTTCCGTTCCTAATACTATATGCGCACTATTTCCTTCAATAAGAGATACTAATTCAGGAACCTTGCCCTGGATACTCCTGCAGTTTACCAATATTACGTTAACTTTTCCTGTTTTTGGTCTCTGAGGACGGACGTTCTTTATCAACGATGATGTGTTGATCAACCGAGTCGTCAGCAATTAGCTAGACCACTCGTGCATTTGGTGCATGTGTTTAACTGGGTCTCTTATTTAGAACAACTTGCTGTAAACGAGGCTGATGGTAAGGAAGTGGTTGCGTTGCACCAAAAGGTGGCTGCGTTGCAGATTAGGTGAACTGGGTTAGTGTAGCTCCGAAGAATCTAGTGGGCAGGTGCAAGTTGATCCGGCACGACCAGTAAGCGAACTAAATAACCTGAACCGCGAAATTGAATCTAGCGGAATTGAATCTAACTCGGTGTTTTTCGCAAAGCTACCTAACCCGATTGCACTTCTGTTAAAGGATATAGGAGAATTAAGTGTAGAATCGTTGGCGAAAATACAGGAAATTCTGTAGTTACTGGTTTATTTTGAGCAGCATTCCTGTGCTTTTCAAATATCTCACTCCACCCTGTTAGCTCTGCTATACCCGTTAGCAAAGGGGAAGTGTAACGAATTAATTTCTAGAGCTCTTTCGGAGGGGTTCTCGTTACAACTTAGGCAAGTAATTTGGAAGGTGCAGGCCGCTGTAACGGCACTTTGACTATCGCGCCTCCGCCAATACAAAGGTATGATTTACGATCGCGCATCCAGAAGAGCGCGGCACCAGCGACAGATTTTTATAAATAATTTTGATCTTTTTTTTACTTTTGCGTAGGTGTTTGTTTATAACAACTAATTGATTACTGTCTCTATGTCTCTTTCTTGTCTTCATACGAAAGACGTGTATTTTTCGGCGCTGTGTTAAATATGGTTTTAGGTGGAAATTAAAACTATATTACGAAACGAAGTTATTTCAATAGTGATTCGAAATGGTTATCGCCAAATTTATAAATTAATCCTGACAGTGACAACTTAAAGAAATTTTCAACAGACGGAGAACATTGAAAACAGGTCATACTACAAGAAAATTAAGAAGACAGCCATGAAGACTATATTATAATTAATACTACGTTTCTAACAGACTTATAAGGTACATTTCAACTTATTTCTCATGCTATTTCCTGACAGTCGCTTTTTGTAGTGTTGATGACCCGGTCTGCCATGCACGGTCAAATTACAGCATTATCTCAATCAATAATACGAAGTCCGCCTTATCCGTAACTTATTCCATCAAAATTCAAAACCCAATCAAATTTTCTATTTTATATTTTCACGGCAGAACAGCGAGGAAAAGAAACACTTCACCGTTAGTGAAGATTTGTCGATGTATGTGGAAAGGGTAAGGGCAGCTATGCAGGCCTTGCTAAGTGATTTATCAGAAGAACAATTAATTGCAGTAGTTTTGGAAGGCATGGCGGCTGCTGACAAAATAAATTTTATTTTCAAGTCACTCCCAAAGACCTGGGAAGAACTCTCTGTTGTTACGTCTGCATCTGTGCCAAAGTTAAGCTAGGACTTCCTCTGCTGAATTGCATTTTAACCTGGCCGCGCCAGAATCCAAAAGACTATACTGGCGGTGGATTGCCCACCTGGGCTAATACTGTGATTATCAAAATGCCCCATGATGATTGTACCTGGAATCAGGAGGGGTTGAGTAGACTCATTGAGTGAACTCAGAATGTTAAGACTAGAAGGGTTAGTTCCAGAATACGAATTTCAGCTGCACCACTGGTGAACAGACACTGACCATTTCACCACTTGCTACAAGACAGTTGCAAAGTGGCTTTAGTTTTGTTTTGCCTTGGTGTGGGACTGCTTATTTTGTATTCTCAGCTGAGGGAATGTATTCACTTCCACCACCTGTGACCTGTCCAATACCCTAGGCAAGGATGGCTTCTTAGACTTTTAGTTACAAATTCTAGAAGTCTGGAAATTATATTTTGCCGATATCACACGAGACTTCGATTTAAGGTCGACAGCAGTGGTATCGAGTATAGAATGAATGGACATCGGTATGAAAATATGGAATCATGTAAACTTTACACAACCGCAAAATGAAGTTGTAGGTTTGTCTTTTGTGTTTGAAGTGTAGTTTTGTTCTACTCAGATTTTGTGTTGCAAATGGTTAAAGTTCCTGTGAAGTCGGAGCATTGCTTGGGTGATGGCTAATATTTATGAAGCTCTTCAAAGTGTGTAACGAAATGAAATATGTAATTTTTTCCCATGGTTACTCAACAGACCAAATACTTTTTCATGATTTATTTTCAGGTGTGAATTTTGATGGCCAAGCTGTACAGTTTCTCTTTGAGTCTGAAGGTTTATCAAGCAATTGTACGTGTGATGCCATTGTAACACAAAAAGATGCATGCAGAGGCTGTTGCACTCATGGTTCAAAAGGGAATGCACAAATAATTTCAAGCAAAGATTAGTAGAGATTCGTGTGTCGGTGAAAACGTCTGTACATCAGGCTATATAACAGCTACCACCACCATACGTTACAAAAAGATGTGGCAGAGAATCTGAGTAAATCTCGTCGTATGTAAAATCGCTAAGCCGGTGTAAGGCCTCCATTTAATCCCTTGTTGACCAGTCTGGTTCGGCTATTGAAGGTATCAAAACAAGAGCCGAAGTTTTAAATGTCACATTCAAGAAATCGTTCACACAGGAGTATCATATAAACATTCTGTCATTTGACCAACAGACTGACTCCCATATGGGCTAACATAATAATAAGCATCCCTGGTGTAGAGAAACAGTTGAAAGATTTCAAAGCAAATAAATTGCCAGGTCCGGATGGAATCCTAGTTCGGTTTTACAAAGAATACTCTACAGCACTGGCCTCTTACCTAGCTGGCATTTATAGTGAATCTCTAACCCAGTACAAAGTTCCAGACGACTGCAAAAACCACAGGTGACTCCCATGTATAAGAAGGGTAAACGAACAGACCAATATTACAGACCAATATCCCTAACTTTAATTTGCTGTAGAATCCTTGAACATATTCTGTTTGAATATAATAAATTTTCTTGAGACTGAGAAGCTGATGTCCACAAATCAGCAAGGTTTTAGAAAGCACAGCTCGTGGGAAACTCATCTTCCCCTAATCTCACATGATACACTGTGAACTATAGATTAAGGGCAACAGGCTGATTCCATATTTCTAGATTTCTGGAAAACATTTGACACAGTGCCCCATTGAAGGCTGGTAATGAAGGTACGAGCATATGGAGTAAGTTAAGATATGTGAGGGGTTTGAAGACTTCTTAAGTAATAGAACCCAGTATGTTGTCCTTGACGGCGAGTGTTCATGGAGACAATGTTATCGTCAAGATTTCCTCAAGGAAGTGTGGTCGGACTGCTGTTCCTCTCTATTCATAAATGATTTTTTGGGCAGGGTGGGCATCAACTTAGTTGTTTCCTGATGAGCTGTGGTGTACGGTAAGATGTAAAAGCTGAGTGACTGTAAGAAGATACACGACGACCTACATAAAATTTCTACTTTATGTAATGAATAGCAGCTAGCTCTAAATGTGCAAAAATGTAAGTTAATGCAGATGGGTAGGAAGAACAAACCTGTAATGTTCAGATGCAGTAATAATAGTGTCCTGCTTGACACAGTGAAGTCATTTAAATGTGTGGGCATAATGTTGCAAAGCGATATGAAATAGAATAAACACATGAGAACTGTGGAAGGGAAGGCGAATTGTGGACTTCAGTTTATTGGGAGAATTTTAGAAAAGTGTGGCTCACATGTAAAGGAGACCGCATACAGGACACTGATGCGGCCTATTCTTGAGCACTGCTTGAGTGTTTAGGTTCAGTACCACGTTGGGTTGAAGGAGGACATCAAGGCAGTTCAGAGGCGAGCTGCTAGATTTGTTACCAGTAGGTTTGAACAACACACAAGTGTTACAGAGATGCTTTGAAAACCAGCATTTGAAGCTGACTGCTGAATGATTCTACTGCCGCCAACATACATTGTGCATAAGGGCTGCGAAGATAAGATATGAGAAATTCGAGGTCATACAAACAGTCGTTTTTCCTCACTCTATTTGCGAGTGGAACATGGGAGGAATGACCAGTAGTGGTACTTGATACTTTCCACCATGCACCATATCGTGGCTTGCAGAATATCTTTGTAGATGTAGAGAGAGGTGGCAGGTAGACAGGCTATGTGATGAATAATTGGTGGAACCTGTAGGGTGCAGCACTTACTGGAGGTGACGTGAGTTCATGTATTTGGACGGGGTGGCAAGACGGAGGAGTGGGAAACTGTTGGTTGGAGGGTGTGGGAGATTAAGGCCAAGACGATGATGAGAGCAAATGATGTGTTACAAGGATAACTCCCACCTTCGGAGTTAAGAGATGTCGGTTGCGGAGGGAAGGATGCAAATGGTCTGTGTTCTGAAGTCACCTTTGAAATTGAGCGTGTTGTACTCAGATGCATGTTGCGCCACTAGCTGGTCTGCTTTGCAGTTGGTCAAAGTTTGGCAGTGGCTGTACACTCTGGTGGACAACTGTTTGGTAATCATTCCTACATAAAAAGATATGTAGTGTTAGGGCAGAGTTATATAGGACATGGCTGCTTTCCCCAGTGGCCTGGCCTATGATATGGTAGGATAAGCTTCTCACAGGACTGGAGTAGGAAGTGATGGATAGATGGATTGGGCATGTCTTGCAGTTTGGTCTCCCACAGGGATAAGATTCATACGGGTGGACTAGGGTGTTGTGGACCACAAACACCACTTTCAGAGTGGTGGCAAGAATCTTAAGTAGAAAATCCCTCATTTCAGGCATGCTGGTAGATAATCAAAGCCCTGATGAGGAGTATGGTTCTGTCATTCCAGTACAGGGTGAGAAGCACTCCTCTGTAGCTGATTGTTGGGGGTGGTAGGAGGATTTCTTTTTTTTTTTTTTTTCGGAGGGGGGTTCATTGTGGGGATACGGCACAGGAAATTAGTATGTGGACTACGTTTGGGGAGTGGTGCCTGTCTGTGAATGTGAAGGCTTCATGAGACCTTCAGGAAATTGTGCAAGGGAGTTCGTGTCACTGCAGACATGTCATCCACGGGTGGTTAGGCTGTAGAGGGGGAGTTTTTTGATGTGGAAGGGATGGTAGCTGTAAAAATGCAGGTACTGTTGGTTAGTGAATTTATTGTGGATATAGGTGTGGATGAACCCATCAGAGATGAGTAGGTCAACATCAAGGAAGGTACCACGCTGGGTTGAGGTGGACCAAGTGAAGCAGATGAAAGAGAAGGTGTTGAGGTTGTGAAGGAACGAGGATAGGGTGTCATGGCCTGGAGTGTGGATCATGAATCTGGAGGAGATTAGGCATTGGGGCTTTTGGCAGGCTAGGAAGGTTTCCACTATATGGCCCATAACAGATTGGCACAGGACGGTACCATGCAGGTGCCCATGGTTGTGCCATGGGTTGTCCCATCAAGCGACTAGTAGTAGTTGCGAGTCAGGATATAATTGGTAAGGTGTGTAAGAAATGGGGTGGTGGGTTGGTAGTCTAAAGGATGGTGGGATATGTAGGCAGCATTAAATAGTGGCAAGGGCATGGGCACGAGGTATATTGGTGTATCTGGAGGTAGCATCAACAGTGAGGAGTATGGATCCCAGAGGAAAAGGAGTGGGGATGGTGGGGAGTTGGTGAAGGAAGGTTATTATCTTTGATGTTGGAGGCTAGTTTTTATGAAGCTGGTTGGAGATGTCACTCAACAAGAGAGAAAATTCTTTCAGTGGGATCAAGATAGCCTGCTACAATGGGATGTTCAGGAATGTTGGGCTTGTGGATTTTGAGGAGCATGTAGAAGATGGGTGTAGCTTAATCGCCCAATAAAATGTTGAAAGGCACGTATTGCAATACGACAGGTACTAATCAGAGCACACTAAGAGGAATATTGTACTTGTATTCCGATGTGAGCAGTTCAACATTGTATTGGAAAATTACGCATTTTAAATCATGACATTGGCACATTTGTGCCACTTTGTCAATAGAGGGTGTTCATATAGAATGAAATGAATGGCTTAATAAATGCACATAAAATAATAGCCAAAGTGATTTTGTATGGGATAAAGCATATATGGCACGAGACACTTAAATGTGACAAATTATGAGCATGCAGCATAAAAAAAGGAGCTTGGCTAACAGTTTTTATAAAGCCATAGCATACAGAAGTATCATACATTTATAACTATGAGCAAAATCAAAGACAAAAAAAAATTATTAATGATTTTAAGAATTTTTATGTCCATACAATTTAAGTGCAGCATGCTTTTGAACAATTACAAAACTTATTGCTTGTACCTACGATAATAGATAGTAAATGGCTTCTGTGGTATCCAGAGATGAAGTGAACCTTTTAGTTACACATCACTGTAAACCAGATCTAACCAAGAAGGGCAGATAAGTTGAATGTAATAAAGAAAATTAATACTTTGTAAGGAAAGATAGATTGCTGCTTACTATAAAGATAACACATTAGGTCATAGACTGCACAACATATTAGCTTTGTGTCACAGCGTTTATCAGAAATAGAAGCACAGACATGTTCTTTCTCACAAGTAAGCACACCTCATGCACACATGATCACTATCTCTGATGTCTCTGACCATTCTGGGCTGAGCTACATGAGATTGCAGTCATCTATGCGCGAGGTGTGCTTGCTTGTATGAATGAATGTGTGCGTGTTTTTTTTTTTCTTTTTCTAATGCAGGCTGTGTTCAAAAGCTAACCCGTAAGTGCATTTAAGTTGGGCCTGTTTCCAATATAATGTGCAATATTTATTGTAAGTAGCAAACTATATGTTTCTTACATGTTTGGTATTCCAATCTGGAGTTGCCATTGTTTGATTAGATTTCGCACTTTGTAAAGTAAATCCCTCAACTGCCACTAGAAGAATGTATAGGCTATCAGATGAAGATCTGCAAAAAGTCTCAGATTATATTGGAAAAGTGTGTTGTTGCATTGGTTATGTCATAAATTGCTTGAGAGGGCTACTTTACATAATTTAAAAGACAAGTGCAATGCATAATTTTAGATTCAGATGAGATTGTTAGATCACCATAGCATCTTTCTGTTGAAGACGAGTAAAACATTGCTCTGTGCAAGGCACTCAGGTAACACGTTGTTGAATAACACCAACATCATTGTTTCTGTAAAATGAAGGTTTACCTAAGTAAGTTATTTGTAGTCTTTTTGAGCGTGTGTAACTGTTATGGTGTATGTTAAAATATCTTCAGTCATCATGGGAAAGCCAGATGCATATTTAAATTAAAAATTCTAATAATGTAATAAATTGATTGTCATTAAATAAAAGCTAATGAGTTGAAACCTTCTTTAGTTTTTGGCATACTACAACACTATAAAGAGTTCAAAGCTGTACAGACGATACCCAAGGTGCAGCACTTACCAATAAATTAACATTTATTTTAATATGTTCCCACTGAAACACCATCATGAAATTTGACACACACATTTACAAATAGTGTTTGAGTAACATATATCAAATTTTGTAATTTTCAAAATTGAAAAATAATTTCATCTCGTAAAATTCAGCATTGTTATGAATATTGTCAATTAGCACACACACTCAAAACTTATAAGCAACCGAATAAAATGGTACAAATTTTAGGTGTGTAAATCAAATAGTTTCTGAGGTATATTTACTTTAAGGTTTCAAAACATACTAAAAATCATATAATTTTGGAAGCTTTAAAAACTAATAACTAAATAAAAAGTCCAAAAAAAAATTAAACTGGGATTTTTCATGCAAATGGCTATTACTATAAGCATACAAAAATTATAATAGTCTGAGGTATCAAGAACCAGATCACTGCTTGATTTCACGTGGACTAACCCTTTCCTGATAATATGCCCTGGCATGCATTCCTTGAGCAGTTGTGTCACAAAGTATCTCCAATGCCGTTTGTACTGGTTTCTTCTATTAATATGCTCTAGCATACATTCTGTAATACAGAAGTCAACACAAAATCTCATAAACTGTCTGATGACAATCTTTGGTGTCTTCCAGTTGTGTTCATTGTTTTCTGTTGTTGGTAATTGACCATGTCAGAGTGGTGAGACCTGCCTGCATTTAAATATGAAAACTGTTCATAGATTGGAATTTTGTTTCACGACAATCTATTAGACATTTTGGCAATTGATAACTCACGTAACTCACTTACCGGCCGTTATACACGCATTTCACTTAATCTACAAGTGTAATTTTTGGTAAGAGACGAGGATTAGCAGAAATATTTGCAAGAAAATGCTAGAAGTGTTAATTTGCAGTAAAATGTTGTGACAAAGTATACTTCTTGCCATTTGTAAATAGACTATTGTAGTGTTCGACTTTACATAGGGTGAATTCTTTGAGAACTGGGTGGAGCTATCAACTGCAAATTTATGTCACGTAATAATGTGTGTGGTTTCTTCATTGTGTACAAAATAAAAGCTACTAAATCACTGCAATTGGCAATTACAACGATTTCTATTAGATATTTTGGTATTCGATAACTCACTTATTGGCCATTGGTCAAAGTCATCATCCCCTCTTTACTACAGGTGGCTGGCATGTAAAAATGTGCCATGTGTAACAATTGTGTATTATGTACATGGAATAGCGCAGCACATTTAAGATGCAACAGAGGTTGCATTTTGGAGGCTTTTTGTGGCACTACAAATATAGAAAGGTGTTTTATAATCTGGAATGAAATAAAATGTTTTTTTTTCTTTTTTAGACAGCGATATGGAAATTACGTTCTTCAAAGTTAACTAGAATAGTTTACACTGACAGGTTTATATAATAAATGAAAACCAGGAAAGACAACAGCAATTTCACTGTCACCATTGATGTTAATTTTTTTCACTGAAAGGGAATTAGAGAACTGTTGTTTTTCAAAGAAAGGAAATTTGCACAATACAATTCATTTATGATGCAAAAGTGATATCTGTAGCTGAAATTGTATTGGAACCGAGTTTTGCACTAATAGTAGTGGAACATGTGTTACCTGTAGGTGAAGATTAGCATTTAAAAACAAAGCATCATTGGGGGCATGCTAGATGACTAAATGTTGCATCCAGGAAAAAGAATCTTAATAGGCGCACACAAGGCACAGAAGCAAAGACAAGACTGAAAGGTCTTTTGCAAGAATCACTAGCAGCTAATGCCCACAATATTTGATGACAGTGTAATATCCCTTTTTGTGCCACATCAAAGACTTTTGTCACAGATGAAAGACAAATATTTGATCAAATTTCTTTGTCAAAGAAATTTGCTAGTATAATACTGGCATTAATGTGAACAATTATGCAATTATGTTGTACCAGCTGTCTTACTGTTATGTTTAACAAACGCGTTTCCTCCAACTTGGCTAATAATGTTAGATTTGCACCCAGGCTGCAGATCCATTCAGAAACTTCTTCCATTTTTTGTGCCATGTTCGCTTCTTTTTACAATTTCTTAGGAGTTCCTGTTCACTTGTGATCTTATAACATTATTATCTGCTGTCATTTACCATGTGCTGTCACAAGTTGTATTCAGTTCACTTTTGAGCTATTAGGAGTTTGAGAGTTTAATGCTTCCTAGTCTAGAGGCGTATGTGCCGTAAGTTCCTGGGCTTCCCTTCCTCTTTGCCACTACCCAAAATTCCACTCCTATCTATTTTCTATCGTACTCCTTATTACTGTCCTACTCTTTATTAACCTTATCCATAGATTAAGCCTTATTTTCTGTTTGTGTGGCTGTAGTGGTTCGTGTTCTACCCTTCAAATTGGATGGTCTTTTTGGCCTTTCTGCAACTCATTTTTCTTTTGATGGACGTTTTCATTTCTTACAAAGATAATGAGTATTTGTATTATCTGTCTGATCAAGGAGATTATGATTTACAATTTCATTCCCAAGTGGTGTTTCATCTTCAACTGTTGACCCAGTATCACATTTCCAGTTATCATTATTCTCTGGTTCCCTATGAAATTTGGTAACCGATTACTCTGTGGTTTAGAATCCATGTTTTGGTCTTCGAATTTTCCCCTCCAAGAATATTGGATGTACCTTTCAGTCTTTACACTGTCAGCTGCGCAGCTTCTTTCTGTTTACACACAGTCTGTAGTGTCACTCACTTGCTGTTTTTGCAGTCCTCCTTCAGAAGGCCTGATTCTCCACAGAGGGGCAAACAGCAAACTATGTCTCTCAAAATTTTGCATTGCACACACAGTTCTGACATTCTGTAACTGCAAATCACAGTGATTGATTAAAAGCTAACATGCACCCTCTTCTTTGTAACTGTTTCTGAATTTATAATTTACACCAGCAGGTGATGCACTGTCTATTTTCCTCTCGGACCTGTTTTAAATCTAGTTTTTGTTTCACCCAACCATTTATAACATATTGACTAATTCATTGCACTTTCTTACAGAATTACCGTAAAGTCTTCTATTATCACTACAGGCCTCCATTTTCTTTGGTTCTCATTTTTTTTTTTTTTTTGTTTCCTCCCATATGTTGTGACCACTTGTTACTTTCCTCTTTTAATTCTGTTTGAGTTAAGAACACACTGTTGGGCATTTTCATTTCCTTAGTTCATCCTTTTCTTTCTTTCTATGGTGTAGCTCCATGACACAAGTCTATGAGCCTTTGCGTCCATCTTATCCTTAATTAATACCTCACTATCTCGAGTTACTTGTGCACTTTCAGCCTTTAATTTAAGTGGTTACATTACTGGTGATTAGTTGTGCTGCCTCCTTTCTGTTATCCTCCCTAAGTCTTGCAAGCAATATTACCCAGTATATATATATGCATTTTAAGTCTGTTTTTGTGCTGGTAATCCTTGTAGTAACCTGCAGTTTGTCTTCAAAGAATTTAATTAATGATTCAAGTTTGCTAGATGCATGATTAATTCCAAGAGCTCAGAATTTTTTTTGTATTTTTACTGAGCGTTTGCACCTCTCTCTCTCTCTCTCTCTCTCTCTCTCTCTGTCTCTCTCTCTCTCTCTCTCTCTCTCTCTGTGTGTGTGTGTGTGTGTGTGTGGTTTTTTTTAGTAGTAGAATTGTCTAACAGACTATGGAACGAGAAGATTAGAACAGAAAAAAGAAGGAAATGCTGTGTGGGTAAGTAATGAGGAAGGGGCATAGTTTATCTGACTTGGCTACACAGGAAAACTACTGTTCATATTGAACTGGTAAATGAAAATTTAAAAAGAAGGTGAGAACTATTATATCTTCTAGAATTGCAGGCTGACTGAATGGTTGCCTTTCTCATTCACATCATTGAATGCCACTGTAAAATAAATATATAAATAATCTGCGATGTAAAGTTAATAGACACAACAGTGGATAAATAAAACAAAGGAGTAATTAGGACTTTAAATCTGTCAGCATTCTGGGATGGGAATCGTGGATCTATAAGACACCTACAGTTCAGTAAGAAGAGAGAATTTCATAGTTAATTTTTATTTAAAATGTTATATTTATCATATGTGAAATAGCATTATATTCCCCACAGATGGAAATAAACATTAGTAAAATTATTAATAATTATTATTTTATACATTGGGCCACAGAGAGAAGAAACTAATCATACAAGCCAACACTGCACAGCACATAAAATAGTATGGCCCAGGTCTCTATGCTCATTATATCAGTCGAGATATTCAGATGAACTATCACTGACAACATTCATTGATTTCAATATTACATGTTTTGTGATTGGTTCTCCCTTTAGAAGTGCTGCATATACATCATTTACAGCCTGATATTCTGTTGAGGTATGAATAAACTGCATTTTTCTTTTTGACAGCTTTGTCATTTTTTGTCTTCAGTTGAACATATTGCAGAACTTCTTCTCTGAAAAGTAAGAAAATGAATATAACTTTTGTAACATAACAATATATTGCTTCATGTTTGTTTTATGCAGTATTTCAAAGATCAAGCTAAAAAAATTAAATTAAAGTTTCCTAAAATACAATACTTTATGTGAAGATATAGCAACAATTTTTTTACGATCCTTATACGACCATACCTCCCCAATAATAGATGAAAGATTCAGTAGCACACAAAAATCACAAAACACACTGTAAATGTGAAGGAACTTGGAAAGCTATTTTAATAACAATAAGTACTTGACAGGTTTGTACTTTTTCTCAATAGACTATACTAAAATAACTATAGATTACGGAACTCCATGTTAGCTCGATTCATTTTTTAATACATCACAAGTGCTGTTCTGCTATGGGCAGTCTTTCCTACAGTGTTAGAAATATATACAGCTGTTGATGTAAGGCTGAATCTCTACTGGAATGTTGTTACTCTGTAGCACAGTAAAATATGATAAATATATGAGATGTGATTGGAAAGTTTTAAGAATGGGCTTATAATTGTACAATGGTGGTACTTAGATGCTACTGTGATGCATCTCCTTCAAAGTCCCCTTTTGACTGAACAAACTGACTCCAATGGTGTTTCCACTTTTGGAAACATTCCTGGAGATTTTTTTCCTGAAGTCTGTTAAGGATACTCTCCATATTTTCCCAGATGTCTTCAATCGAGTGAAAATTTCAGTTTAGGAAACAGGTAGAAGTCTGCAGGGGCCAAATCGTGGTAATATAGCAGTTGTAGAAGCACAGGAATTTTGAATTTGGTCAAAAATTCAATGATGAAGGCACGATGCACTGAAGCATTGCCATGGTGTAACACCCAACACCTGTCTTTCCTCAATGCAGGCCTTTCCTTCTGCACCTTTCCACGCAAACGGTCAAGGACACATTTGTAGTATTCATTGTTAATTGTCTGTCCTCCAGGGGTAAATTCATGCTGCATAATACCGGCAGAATTGAAAAATATCACCAATATTGTCTTGACCGACTGCACTTTGGTTTCGGGATAGTATCCATATACCCACGATTTGTTACCTGTAATTACACTATTTAACAAATCTGCGTCATTTTTAGTCAAATTAATCAGTTCTTGGCACACTTCAAGTCGGTATTGTCTTTGGTTACTTGAACGCTTTTGGAATGAATTTTGCGGACACTTGACGCATGTTCAGATCTTCAGTTAAAATTGACTGAACTGCATAGAAACTTAAATTAAGTTCATCAGCCATCTCCCTAATGGTAAGTCTACGATCAGAACATACTAAGTCACGACTTTTCACATTTTCAATCGTTTTTGAGGTGTAAGACGGCTAGAACGTGGTTCATCTTCAAAATATTCGCGGCCATTTTTATATCTGATGAACCAGACAAAACATTTCACTGGCTCATACAATTATCTCCAAAAGTTGTTTTTAGTAGTTCGTAAGTCTCAGAAGCTGATTTCCCGGTTTTAAAACAAAATTTCACACAAACTTGTTGCTCCGTTTTTACATCCATTTTCACAGAGAGAGAATCCGGCAACGAGCCCAACATACCCGCACTCAACCAGCTGCCACAATTAACTGAATAAAGGAAACCCAGTTTCCTGTCAGAGGACGTTCAAGGAGAATGCAATGACTCACTCCAGACCCTCAGTGTACCTGGCTGCCAAACCAGTAAGCAGTAGTGGATCCATTCGTAAAACTTTCCAATCACACCTTGTACAAGTAATGATTTCACTTTCAAAATATACCCTCTTACCAACATCACTAAACAATAAAACATATGCTAATGGTTGCAGCATATCATTTACTATGACAATATCATTTGACAGAAGTATTCAAGGTATGAAATGAACTAAAAGGATTGCAAACACTGTTAGAGAAGAAACAAAAAAAATGGAAGTATTTGGAGTGTTGGGCCATTACTTACCTTTAGTAGGAGAAATTACAAGTATTGCAAAAGACATGAAAAACTAAAACAACCATTTCCATCTCAGTAATGCTTGGAGTTTTGCCCCCTCAAGTAAAGAACAAGCAAACAATTCAGTCTCCTTGTAATTTTAGTTTCCTCAAGTGATTTTTTTCATTTAATACCATGAGCTAAAATTTAACAGTGGATGAGGCATCCAAACGTAAATATTATGTCTTATTTCTATATTTTATTTAACATTATTTAAATTGCATACTTTATTTATTTTCATTTGAAAGTTTCTTTTATATTTCTTTATCAGCCTTTTATCTCTTCTGTCATCTCTGACACAATGCTTACTGATGTACAGTACCAGCTTTTCTCTCCTACACCCAGTCAACTTTTTCCTTTGTCTTTGCCATTCTTCTCATAAACCTTAGCTCCCTCTTAACTGGGGAATATCACTGCCTGAACTATTAATCAGCCCACGTGTCTCTTTTAGATTCTAACAAATTTAAATTTTAAGGTATTACAAATGTTTGGATGGAATTATCACTTTTATAGAGAACTTGAGATTTCTGAAATATGAAGAAGTTTCAAATCTCCTTACTAAAAGAAATAGGTATAGTGGGAAGGTTTAGGAGAAGGGTGAGGGAGGTAAGATGCAAATACAGCATCAAAACTTGTTCTGGTCAGGGTTAAACATTGTTATGTTAGAAGCAATTTCACATGAAATGATACAAATATTCATTTCATAAGCTGACATCACCCCCCACCCCACCCCCCTCCCCAGAACACACCTGTTTCATATTCTGCAAAAAACATCACAGTTGCATTTGATATAAAAAAAGAGGACACTTAATTGAGGAGCAAGATGTTTGTCCGTACATTAAAAAAGATAGATGAAACTCATTTTGTGGTATCAAAGAGTATATTTTGTTGTCAAATTCAACTGGAGACCAAAGAATAAAAGCAGCAGTGAACATGAAAGCAATAATGCAACTGGGTTCATTGTTTCAAAATAGTAGCTTCAGTTTCTTGTGGCATGAAATGTAAAACTGAAAGAGGAATGAGATAAGGAGATTCCATATTGCCCAAATTATTTTCTGCAGTTCTATAGGAACTTTCCATGTCCTTAACTTAGGAAAACAAAGAAGGAATTTCTGTTAATGGAACCTACATGACCTGCTTTCATTTTGCTGACAACATTGTACTGTTTGTAGTGAAGATGAACTTCGACAACTAATGGAAAAACTCAATACAGCAAGTTAGAAAGTAGGTCTCAATGTCAATCAAATTAAGAATAAAATAAGGCAAAACGAAATTTTATATGTTGACAATGAAGTCATAGAACCAATAAATAAGTTTTTGTATTCAGAGCAGTTGAAAACAATGACACAACAGACAACAAAAGAAATAAACAGGTGAGTAAAAATGTCTTCGTGAACTGATGGCAAACTACATAGGGTTTTCAAAACCAAGCTTATAGTCATTGTGTATAACGAGTTTTGGGTTATGGTGGTGGGACATGAACTTCTAATGGAAAACCATTCCAGGATTCAGGCTACTTCTGTGAGTAATGGAGAGATGCTTTTCAGAGATTGCAAGGAGGGAGTAAAATAAACAAATCAATAAGGGAGCAGATGGGAGCAGAATTCATAGTTACAACTGCAATGAAAATAAAATATGAGGGAGCACAGATGTAGCCAGGAGAATTGATGACAGACAGATAAAGTTCTCTACTAGGCTCCAAGAAATAAGGAAAAGTACCAATGATAACTTAAAGGAAAATGTGTAAATTACAAACGAAAATATGAAGGAGCAAAATATGGATGTGTATAACTGAAGATTAATGGATTGTAAAGCCTACAGGAGTTCTCTGCCCAGCTCCAAATGTCATACTGATGATGATGCTGCTGCTGCTGCTGATGATGATGATGATGGCGACAGTGAAGCCAATAATACTATCTTACCCAGCAATTTACAGTATTATAATACAAAATGTAAACCATCATCAACATGAATTTAGACTAAACCCTTCAAGAGATGAAGATTCACATCCTGCAAGTGATTTTTCACAATAACCTGCAAGTGATATTTCACAATAACCTGCAAGTGATTCTTCACAATAACCTGCAAGTGATTCTTCACAATAACCTGCAAGTGATTCTTCACAATAACCTGCAAGTGATTCTTCAAAATAACCTGCAAGTGATTCTTCACAATAACCTGCAAGTGATTCTTTACATAACCTGCAAGTGATTCAATTTAATGGGTCAAAATTGCCAGATTTCCAATAATTATGCACTCACTGTTATTTGAATAACCTGCTGCTTTAATGGCAGCATGAATTTTGATACAGAATTCAGTATAAGGACCGAGAAATACTTGCATCCTTTCCAGATTAGTCAATTTAATTAATTATTATTTCAAAACTGCAGTCACAATTTTTAGACATGGGAACAATTTGGCATCTGAATCGTGTCTGCTTATCCAATACAAAGTTCCTTGGACTGAGTTTCATGTTGTGTAAGAGAACTTTGCCATTAACTGAATGAGATGTGTTACAAATGACCATGAAATTTTGAGAGTTAAACAATGAAGACAGCAATTTAAAACAGTTATCTGTCATCTTCATTACTGTAGATTTTTTTATGCATAACATAATACAGTCAAAATAATTCAGTGAATGGTTGTGTATGTAGGAATTTGTAACACCGCACTGTTTTTCTTTGCATCCATGAATGACCTACACAAGATGGACAAAAAATAGTAACAACTGTTTGGTATTGTGGAGGACTACCTTTAGAATACAGTGCAGCCTGACTAACCCAAAACTGCAATTTGTGTAAAACATCTACATCTACATCTACATTTATACTCCGCAAGCCACCCAACGGTGTGTGGCGGAGGGCACTGAGAGACGATGAAGTATTGGAAGTACTGGAACACCATTTACTGTTTCGCAAACACAGATCACAGTGACTTTTCTAGCTGTATGAGGGAATCAGGACATGATCAAACTGGAAGTTGCAGTCCCTGCTGGGAACAATGGCAAGGAACATGGTTATCTAAACTGGTTTAATAGGGGGTGAATCCCAGTCACCATGCAAAACTGTGTCAGACATGGCTAATTCCTGTAATATATGGGCGAGAGCTGCAGATCCAAAAGACGAATACTGTGATGTCAGTGGGGAAGATCCAGTGGCAGACTAGACACTGTAACATAACAGGTGAAACTGTGCACCTGAAACAGTCATCCATAAATACATAATGCTATTAGCCTCTGCTTGGGAAATTGGTAATGACATTTCTTTTTCTATGTTTATTTAATAACAAATTTATGTATTAATAATTGCAGAAACATCTGAATAACATAATGAAAAACAGGCAAAAAAGAATAAAGTAGTTGTTTTGACAAGTGATTGCTGTTCCAGTTCATGGAATATATTAAAATAAATATAACTGAACTGTAATGAGAAAAAATAATAGTATGTGATAGAATAAGTGTGTACAGAACTGTGTAATGTATTTTGATTAAATATTTGTATAGTGTGAAAGGTTTCTAAACAAATTATGGTCAAGTATATGGATGTTATTTTCACTAGCGCAGTGCGTCATGTGACAAAATGCAGGACAGAGATGCAAGCCAGAGATCAAGGTATTTGGTGCATTGGGAGCTGTGCAGGTAATGTGGGCTAGAATGGCCAGGGGCCACACACGTTTTAATTCTGTTGTAGGATCATGTCTATATGATTGTTCAGAAGCTAATCTTCAGTTTATAAGTTTGTGAGTTATCAACATAGCGCAATTTACAGTGACAGTGATGTAGTGAACTGTTAATTTCCCCCAAGCACTATGCTAAAACTATTTTAGACTTGACTAGACCGTTGTGTGAAGGACCATCATTAATAGAAAAGAAATTTTCTATGAATAAAGCAACAATATAATTCTATCATGTGCTAAATATGCATATCCTCAATTTCTGATTTCATTGCTCATTTTGCTATTATATATTTGTATTTCACTGACAAACCTCATAGGTCACATTAATAATCATTAATCGCTTATGTAAGGGCATAAAGCAAACACTTAAAATGAAACCTCTGTGCAGACGAGTCGTTTAACAGGTTGTACATTCACCCTCTACTGGATTGCTGGTACCAGTAGTTACTGCTAACCAAAGGAATCATTGCAATTAGGTAGGCTCATCAGGGAATGGACTGTTTACTTTCCACTTAAAAAGTATTTTGGAATTGAGTGTCCCAGGAAGTGTATAGGTCTGAGAACAGTTAGTGTGGGGGCCCAGACCTACACACAGTGCACATCAGTAACAGTTTGGCACTGCAATCATTGAGCATATGTGAACATTAATACACCAGCATACAGCACCATAAGAGACTCTGCACAACACGCCTACTTCGTGCAACAATATTTTGTGGGACAGTCTGTTTCATCAATTTGAAATACTGATGGTCCATGTGAATTTCGCAGAGCTGCTGTGTTCGTGCTACCACCAGTCCACATGGCAGTTGTAGCAAGACACCGCTGACCATACCAGTACTGCTAATGTTTCTGTTCTTGCTTGCTGTGCGACACACATATGTGCTGCGACTGTCTCCACACCATTGCCCTGCCATCTCCACGATGCTTGCTTTCATATGTCACAATAATAGTCAATGTTGTAGAAGCCACAATTTGCATCAGTTGCATTATACATCTTGTGTTGCTAGTCGTCAGCTGTGACTGATGAGACGCAGAAACTTTCAAGTGATTGTGGATCAGAGGATATTAGGAGTGATTGTAGTAGCCTTGGTTTCCCAAAGGGGAGTGGTTGGGTGTGAGGAAAAGAACTCACCCAATTACTGAATGCAGTGGGTGAGAAATGACATGAAAGTTTAGATTCAGAATTGGAAAATATAAAATATGAACAAGATGCAAGCATAAAATCTGAAATTGGAGGTTTAAAAACTGAACTTGGAAATACTGTAAGTAATATACCAGCTGGGCAGGCAGATGTGGTGATAGGATGTCCCATGGAGGTTGATAGCATTATAGAGCCATTCAGTGGTAAAAACAGGTACCATGCAATAGATTTCTTGGCTACGTGCAAAGATAGCTTTATAACAGTGATGAGTGAGGAGGTAAAAGCAAAGTTTCTAAAGGGACAGCTGGAGGGACCAACTCAGATCTGGGCTAACCAACATGCTGAGGAATTTGTAGACTTTAAGGGATTTGAAGTAATGTTCTTGCATAAATGTTGGGGGTAGGCCAAGCAATTAAGGCTGAACAATTACTTCTTAAATGGCCCAAATTATAGAGATGGTAGAGATACTACAAGAGAATTCTATGTGAAGGAACCAATGGTGGATACAGAAAAACCTCAAGGAGGGGGCACATAGTAAAAAAACAATCAAGTCATATGCAAAGTTTAAGAAAGTTTTACTTAAACTAAATATACACATATACAAGACAATGCCATCTTACACTATAAAAAATTACAATTGTGGTTCTCTTCCTAAAATAATAATGATGATTAAATCTATGTGCCTACTCTTCCTGGCAAATTGGTTAATTCCATTGTCAATAGGACAATCAATGTCAGGGTGAGTGTTCAACAGAGCTAAGCTATTAAGCTGATCATCCTTCGCTGTCAACCTCAGCCATGTCTTTGTACACCGCAATGTTGAAAAACTTCTTTCCACTATAGCAACAGATGCAGGTAGTCAAGCAAATATTTTGTACAGCATGTGCAAAGTAGGATAGTCAGAGCTAGGACAGACAGACAACGCTTGCATAACAGAGTCACGATCATTAAGGGAATTTACGCTCATTTGCTTGTATTGAAGAATCTCTCTCATTATTCTCTTTTTAATCATAAAGAGTGAATCTTCTTCAAAGAATGGTAGTTTAGTTAAGCACTGATTCAGTTTGTGCCAGATCATTACCGTTATGTTTCAGTAGTCGTGAGGGCAAAGGTATACCGAATTTTAAATGATAAAGATTTTCTTCAGCAAAATGTTCTCTCATGTCAGCCATAACATGGTCCAATGTTGGGATAAAAACAGCTCTCTTCCAATATGTCATAGCATCATCATGATTGCAGTTTTCCCTGTGTCTTTTTCTGCCTGTAAGATGAGGAACACTCATCTCTACATCTAACTCTTCTGTAACTGCCTTCACCTCTTCAACAATACAAGCAAAGTGGCTATTAGCAATACCTCTCATGCCCCCCCCCCCCCCCCCCCTTCCGTATGTATCCATCACTGGAGGGAACTCTGCAAACTACTACATTTAGATAGAGCATTAGGGGCACTACCAGAAATATCAACACCAAAAAGAGGGCTGCCTGCCAGAAAACTTGCAATGGGATCTAACACACAGCCCTACTGATTCAGTGGAATAGTTTTTGAATTTTGTGGAGAACATGATCAGGCCACTGTGTTCTTAACCAAAACTGGTAGCACACAAGGAAGGTAGAAATCAGAATAAGGGTAACAATTATGGAAATAATTTCAATGGCAATGTGAACAGATGGTCAAGTACTAGGAATGGGCATAGTGACAATGACAGGAAATGGAGAAACAGGCAAGAGGGAGAAGAAAGAACCTATTTGTTCTTTGGAATGTGAATGAGTTGAGGCTGTATGCTGACAGGTGATATAGTAGTGATAAATGGGGACACTAGTGTTCAAGTATATTAGTTGTGTATGTGAAATTGATTAAGTATATTGAAGATTGTGTATACTAACCCATTGTTGTGTGTATACTTGTAAGAGATTTTGTAGGACTTAAGGTCTATGTTGGGTAAATGTAATTGTTGTTTTGGGGGTTAGTTAGTGAGCAATAATATTGGGGTGTAGGAAGAAAGCTTGTGGGGACAATAGGGTGTGTCTGAATATGGCAAGAAAAGTTGCATCTGGAGCTTGCAGCAGGTGCATGGGGGTGATGCCAGTTGTGAGCTGGCAAAAAAAGGACTCGGCAAGGGAAAATATCTGTAATTTGAAAAAATACTAGTGATATAATTGTAATTATACATCATATGCAATGAACTGTTACTTCGTGTCTGCTGGGTGGAATAGTACATAACTTACCTGTTTAAGAAAAATGTTTATGAATTATAAAGTCTATGATTGTGATCAGGTTCTGAGATTGATCCATAAGGAATCTGCATTCACTTGATATTTGTATGTGTATCAAGTTCTTTCACTTGTGATCTGATACAGTAAACACATGGTAAACCAGGGAGGGTTTCAATATCATGATCACTGGGAAGCCATAGGGTTAAGTTACGGGCAACTTTTGATTTTGGTCATTTGTTTGATGCTTGTCAGCACAATGGCTTCACTGAAGAGGAGTACATTGCATTGGTGGCTGCACTTTAATGTGAGAGAGGTGGTCTGCTGATGCAAGATGGAGCTAGGACTCAAGGAGGAGGTCCTTACTGTGGCACCAACTGGAAGACTGCAATGAGGGCATAACCAGTGGAGTGGTGTGTAATGACATGAAGAACTGAAGATAGACAATTCCATTTAAACTGATTTGATTGATATCCATAGAGACTAAAGATAACTTACAGTTTAAATGTATATTGCTTACACATCTCTTATTTCAATGCCAAATTTTTCGCCACGTGAAGTTGCTAGTCAGCTTTTGGCACAGTTTTATTTGTACTCACATTTGTTTCCTATTTATTTACACAGTAGTTAATGAAATATATTAAAATAAAAATAACTGCAATGAGAAAATGTAACAGTATGTGATGGAATAAGTGTGAACAGAGCTGTGTAATGTATTTCATTTAAGTACTTGCATAGTGTGAAAAATGTTTCTAAATGAATGATGGTCAAATATATGGATGTTAATTTGAATAGAGCAATGGGCCATGTGACAAAACACAGGACAGAGATGCAAGGAGAGATCATGGTATTTGGTGTGCACAGTTAATGTGGGCTAGAATGGCTAATTGCCAAACACATTTTAATACCACGGTATGCATGCACAGAAGATATATAAATCACTATTGGATCACAGCGGTTTCTTAAGGTCTCATATCTCCAATACCTATGTGGCCAACTATGCTGGTAAAGTTTGAGAATATGTGCACAGCTTTCCAGAATAAAGTATTTTGTTGGGCAAAACAGTGATGGAAAAATTCGTTGTACTTTTGCAGTTCAACAAAATTAATAAAATGTAATTTTCTTTTACACAAGAACAAGAACTTCATCTGGCTCAGGCATCTGAAATGGAAGGCTAAATGGGAGACAATCAAGAAAAAATGCCTGTGTATCAGTCAGTATCTACAGATTAAACATTCTGCCTTAATGTTGTTTAATGTAAGATCAATGTCATTTGTTAACCTGCATCATATACCTTATATGAAACAATAATATGGTAAAAGTGGTATTTGTGTTTACCTGTCAATTATGCTGCAGATCCAAAGAAACTGGTACACCTGCCTAATATCGTTTAGGGCCTCTGTGAGCATGCAGAAGTGACACAACATGACATGGCATGAACTCGACTATTATCTGAAGTAGTGCTGGAGGGTGCTGATACCATGAATCCTGAATGGCTGTCCATAAATCCGTAAGAGTATGAGAAGGTGGAGATCACTTCTGAGCAGCATGTTTCAAGGCATCCAAGATATACTCAATTATATTCATGTTTGGGAAGTTTGGTGGCTAGCGGAAGTGTTTAAATTCAGAAGAGTGTTCCTGAATCCACTCTGTAGCAATTCTGAACATGTGGGGTGTCGTACTTTCCTGCTGGAACTGCCCAAGTCCATCAGATTGCACAATGGACATGAATGGATGCAGATGATCAGACAGGATGCTTATGTATGTGTCACCTGTCAGAGTTGTATTTAGATGTATCAGTGGTCCCATATCACTCTTAACTGCACATGCCCCACACCATTACAGAGCCACCAGCTTTAATAATCCCCTGCTGACATGCAGGGTCCATGGATTCATGAGGTTGTCTCCATATCTGTAAATATCCTTACATTTGATACTACTCGAAAAGAGACTTGTGGGACAAGGCAACATGTTTCCAGTCATCAATGGTCCAATGCCTGTGTTGACGGGCCCTGGCGAAGCATAAAGCTTTGTGTCATCCAATCATCAAGGGGTACAAGAGTGGGCATTTGTCTCCGAACACCCATATTGATGGTGATTCACTGAAATGTTCACACTTTGACAGTTACTGATGGACCAGCATTGAAATCTGCAACAATTTGTAGAATGGTTGCACTTCTCTAATGCTGAACGATTCTCTTCAGTCATCATTGGTCCAGCTCTTGCAGGATCTTTTTCCACCTGAAGTGATGTTGGACATTTGATGTTTTACCGGATTACTGACATTCACTGTACACTAATGAAATGGTCGTGTGGGGAAAATCCCCACTTCATTGCTACTTTGGAGATGCTGTGTCCCATTGTTTGTATGCTAACTATAACACCACGCTCAAATTCACTTCAATCTTGATAACCTGCCATTGTAGCTGCAGTAAATTATCTAATAACTGCCCCAGACACTTGCTGTCTTATACAGGCATTGCCAACCACAGTGCTGTATTCTGCCTGTTTACATGTCTCTATATTTGAATACGCATGCCTATACCAGTTCCAACTACAGTTGAGAGAAACACAGTATATGACCAGAAAAAACACTATGGTTACCAGTTAGCAAACTGCAATCTATGGTACTGCTGTGACACCAGTAACATCAAGTGGCACTGACCAACCACAGCTTATTAGCTGTGGCTGTTTGTTTGTTAAATTTCTAAGTATATTGGATTTCACACATCTTGTAGGCACCTTACCTTCCATGTGACAGTAGAATGTTTTGGAAATCATATGACCATCCAAATGATTACAGATGTTCAATGTTTCAACATGGAAAGAAGTCTGGATTTTAAACTTCTGGGGCTTGAAATGTCAACAGCATCTACTGCAGAAACAATGAAAATGTATACTTATGGAGCACATATTTTCATTTCCTGGGAGCCCAGCACAGCTGAAATTTCTTCTTTGGATTAATCTATTTTGGTAACGGTAAATCTATCATGAAGGTACAGTTTACGGAGTTGCTATCATACTGTTTACATTCAAACTATTTTTCTAGATGACTTTTATGCTCAGGAGTCACTTTCACAGCAGTTATTGCCATATGAGAGGCGAAAAACCACTGCTTCAATTAGGAAATTTAGTAAGTGGTCCACTACTAGGTCGCCTGCCTCCATAGCATGGCTGACTGTCGACAAACTGCTTTTCTTTTTGTTGTTACTGTTGTTAGTTTCTGTGACACTGTTTAGTTGACTGAGGATGTTTATAGAGTCCTTAATGTTATATATTTGTTACGTCCATGTCTTTTATACTCACTGAAAGAATAAATTATAGATTTAAATTAGCTTTTGTATAATTGCATTGCAACAATTGGGTTTGTGAATATTGCAGCACAGAAGATAAAAGCAGCAGTAATTTAGTCACATGTTCATAATGTGTTGGGCAATCCCTAAATTGAAGCAGAGTTTATTAAATACATTAGGTATACTCACAATTCAAAAGTCCTTTCACAGTATTCTCATTCAAATTTCTCAGACTTTTCTTCTTAAGTGCATTTTAATGTCATTGCTTACAATATTTGCTTAATTTGTTCTGATAAAATTAATTTAAAACAGTGTGTCAATTTACAAGAACCTCCAAAAATGATTTCCTCTATTTGAAAGATTGACACAGTAAAATCTGTTGAGGAGAAATGTAAGTTCATGTCAAAAACCTGTATTTTTCCAATCTGTTGTTTGCTTTGTATTGGTAGAGTGAAAGACACATTCTATGAAATAACTAGCTTCCACTTAGCATAACTAGCATTATAATATTATTGTTTTCTCCGTTTCCAGGTGTGGGGTGGTTTTATAGATTCGAGTGGTGGTGTAAGTTTTAACATTGGAGAAGAAATGCCATGTTCAAAGCTAATTCCTGGAAGTTGTTTCAAGACACCTGAGACTTCCCCATCACACTCCATATTCCAGATAACAACATGTAATAGGTAAGATTTCTTTACTGCAGATTGATAGTTAAGCTAGCAGGTATAATGTGATCACAACTTCTATATAATGTATAGCTGATTATGTGCCAAGGTGAATTAAAAATAAACCTATCTAACTATTCTGTTACGGGTAGTAGTTTACAGTGAGAGTGGGACTTGTAAATTTGGTTGAACAAACTGGGAGGTTCGCCTCCATGATACCATGGATGCAAGGCTGTATTTGGTCTGTAACTTCGGAAGAAATGAGGAGGGAATGTGAATCACAGTTGTGCAGCATGCAGATGCAATATTTATTGATAACGGAAGTATTTAGCATAATAAAAAATTGTGGACATTGCTCAGACATCCAGAATCAGTGCCATTGAAGTTTCAAGTTAGTTTTTTTTGGCACGAAGAATTTCCTGAAGGATTAGATACTATGAAAAAAGGTCTCTACGGTGGCAGGTAATAGCCCCAACTGTGGAGAGAGTGAAAGAACCTTGGGGAGTAAACCTAGAATGGAAATCATGGGAACTCGGAGGCACTGAGGAGGCAGTGGTGTCACTAAGCTGTCCCTGTGCAGCACTGGAAACAAAGCCCAGGGAAAAATGCATAACTGGTAGGAACCAGCCTTGGATCTAGATGTCCAAGGACAGGATAATTTCTGGAACAGGTTGTAAAGCCAACTCCATGACATAGAGATGGTGATTGTAAAAACAAGTCAGCATCTGTACCATCCCAGAATTTCCATCAGTCCAGACAGCATTAAGGCATTGCAAAAGTTTACTAAAACAATCATCACTTAATGATATCAGAAATTCAGCAGAAAATATGTATTCCCATATTAGCAAATACCTAAAAATATGTAAAATCTTGCTCCCATCAACTGAAAACCATTTTCTTGACAAAGACCCTTCTTAATAACTAAAATGGCCACAGTCTGGATTTTTGAGTTTTTTTGTATATGACCCTACTATGATGGTACTGCTAATGGCTGGAACAATGTAAAAATATAACTATTACACAGCTCTACAAAATAAAATTTTTTTTTCGTTGCCAGGGAAGTTTTAACGAAAATGGGATATTGTTATGATACTCATTCCGAGTATATTTGTACTTTTTCGAAATTGGCTCTGGTTTTTGAGATATAGGTTATTTGTGGAAATGAGAGTTTCATGTGGATAATTTCGACTGCAGGGTCCATATATGGTGTAATGTATTTGCTACCTGTTTTTTAATTAGTGATATTGTACTATCTTTATTAAACAATTGTGCTCAGGGAGTGCATCTGTGTGGTTGAGGATTACATCATGCAAACATCACACTGTCAGCATGTGTTCAGTCCTGTTGTGCAGTGTGTGTGTTGAAGATATTGAGGGTTGTGCAGATTTGAATTCGGCGGTACTCGACATTCATTTGTTGTCCGAGGTAATCCCCGCAACAGCCGATAGGTAGCGTTCAGTGTAAACAAGAAAAATGGCGATGGTCGAAAGTCACACACATGTGCAGTGCAGCTTCAAAGAGATAGAACCTTTTCATCGTGACGTAGCAAATAAGAGGTGAGTATTCATTTCACACAAAACAATTAATGATGTTTGTTGGATGTGATTGACATTCAAATACAAGAAAGTTCTGCATAATATGTAGTATTTGTGCAATTTTGTTTTAGGAAAACATGAGTTCTTCACGCCATCTTTGCGTGAACCATCCAGATGAGTCCTGCTACATTTGTGGTGAATACGTTCTTCAAAAGAACAGGAAGAATATCACTCCTTTTGTGAAGGAAGCGTATCTGGCATATTTCGGAATTAAACTTGGAGATCAAGACAAGGCGTGGGCACCCTATAAAGTTTGTAAATGCTGTGTGGAGTGCTTATGGCAGTGGACAAAACGAAAAAGGAAAAGCTTAAACTTCGGAGTGCCTATGGTATGGCGAGAGCAGAAGAACCATACAGATGATTGCTATTTTTGCATTGTTAATGTGAAAGGTTTTAATAGGTTCAAAAAACGAAAGTGGGAATATCCCGATTTGGAGTCAGCAAGAAGACCGCTGGTGCACAGCAACGATGTTCCTGTACCAACCTTCACAACATTACCCACGCTAACATCATCAGATGACGATCTGCACGGTGAGGAATGTACAAGTAGTGGTTCGGAATACGAATGACGTGAGACACAACCCCAGCAGTTCGACCAGAAGGAGCTCAGTGACTTGATACGAGAACTCAATCTTTCAAAGCAAGCATCAGAACTCTTAGCATCCAGGCTTAAGGAAAAGAACTGTCTTCATCCAAGTGTTAAAATAACAGCTTACCGGACGAGAGAAGAAAACCTTCTTCCATACTTCAACCAAGAAGAGGTTATAGTGTATTGCAGCAATATACCTGGACTTTTACTTGAATTGGGGCTGCCGGAATATAGACCAGAGGACTGGCGTCTCTTCATAGACAGTTCCACTAGAAGTTTAAAATGTGTTCTCCTACACAATGGAAATCGTTACGCATCTATTCCAATTGCCCACTCAACAAAACTTCGTGAAGCATATGCTAACATCAAGATGGTTCTGCAGAAAATTCAGTATATGCAGCACCAGTGGTTGATTTGTGTTGATTTGAAAATGGTGAACTTCTTGCTTGGACAACAAAGTGGATACACAAAGCACCCATGTTTTATCTGCATGTGGGATAGTAGGGCAAAGCACGAACATTGGATGCAGAAAACATGGCCTCCAAGGGAACATATGGCTGTTGGTGAAGCAAACATCATTAATGAACCTCTGGTTAGTAGGGACAAGATTGTTCTTCCACCATTACATATTAAGTTAGGACTAATGAAGCAATTCACCAAGGCTTTAGACAGAAATGGTAATTGCTTCACATACATCTGCAATACGTTCCCTGGACTCAGTAGTGAAAAACTTAAGGCAGGAATATTTGATGATCCTCAAATTCGCAGGCTCATCAACGATACCAATTTAACAAGTGTCATGACTGTCACTGAAGCATCGGCCTGGAACAGTTTTGTCGCTGTTGTAAAATGTTTTTTGGGCAATCATAAAGCTCCCAGTTACGAGGAACTGGTCAAAAACATGCTCACTAACTTTCAAAACTTAGGAGCTAACATGAGCATAAAATTGCACTTCCTTCACAGCCACTTGGATCAATTTCCTCGTAATCTAGGTGATTTCAGTGAGGAACAAGGAGAGCGGTTCCATCAAAATATGAAAGGAATAGAGGAAAGATATAAAGGAAGATGGGACAGGCATATGATGGCAGATTATTGCTGGAATCTGCAACGTGATTGTTCTGAAGAGGCCTATAAAAGGAAAGCGTGCAGGAAGCGGTTCGTCATGGACGGAAAATGATATACTTATAGAGAAACTTTTCAATTATGTTTTATACGTGGACAAATGCCTATCAGGTTTTCATAGAAGCTATTTATAAAGATTATTTTCTTTTTTCATTGTAGTTTGTAGCGCTCGAGTTCAGTATTAGCAATTTTTTCCAATTTTTTGAATAAATCATGAATTATCTCAAAAACTAGAGCCAAACTGCATAAATGGTTGCTATATTCGTCCTCAGCACCACTAACCCATCCTAAAGCCACTCAAATATCCTTGGCAAGAAAATGAGTGTTGACCAGTGTTATACTTCTGAAGGACATGCAGCTCTAATGATGATTGCATCTTCAAGTGTAAAGTACTCCACAGATAAAGCAGTTCCCATTTGGATCTCTGAGTAAGAAATACTGTACTTAGGAGAATGTTTTCACCAGAAAAACAAATTTGGTATTCTATGTGTCAGTGTGTATATCATAGGAATTACGATGGTTGCCCAGAAACTAATACACAATTTTTTTTTTCACTGCCAAAAACAATGCTACAAATGCAAAACATTATGTATGTATTATTTGAAATCTCCCAAGTGGGTGTGCCAAGTTTCCGTCACTTTCACAGATTGTGTAACAAGAATTACTTGCTGGGTGTGGAGGATGAGGTCATCTACATCTACATCTAGATCCATACACCACAAGCCACCTGATGGTGTGTGGCGGAGGGTGCCTTGAGTACCTCTATCGGTTCTCCCTTCTATTCCAGTCTCGTATTGTTCGTGAAAAGAAGGATTGTCGCTATGCCTCTGTGTGGGCTCTAATCTCTCTGATTTTATCCTCATTGTCTCTTCACAAGATATACGTAGGAGGGAGCAATATACTGCTTGACACCTCGGTGAAGGTATGTTCTCGAAACTTCAACAAAAGCCCGTACTGAGCTACTGAGCATCTCTCCTGCAGAATCTTCCACTGGAGTTTATCTATCATCTCCGTAATGCTTTCACGATTACTAAATGTTCCTGTAACAAAGCGCACTGCTCTCTATTGGATCTTCTCTCTCTCTTCTGTCAACCCAATCTGGTACGGATCCCACACTGCTGAGCAGTATTCAACCAGTAGGCGAACAAGCATACTGTAACCTACTTTCTTTGTTTTCGGATTGCATTTCCTTAGGATTCTTCCAATGAATCTCAGTCTGGCATCTGCTTTACCGACAATCAACTTTATATGATCATTCCATTTTCAATCAGTAGGTGATTCAGCGGAGTTCCACAATTTACAGCAGTTGGGGAGACCATCCACGGCTGTCACACCTGACACATTTGACCTAGTCCCTTCACGCTTTGTAGCAGTTCCACCTGCTTTTTATTTCTTTGTTTGCTGGCCTCAGTGTCAATGTACTGCATTGCTACACTGGCTGAAAACTAGGGTTTGTAAGCTGGACACTGATTACTGTAAATAATGTAGCCAACTGGCGCACAGTTGCATTTCATAATACTTTAATTTCACTTTTCACAACCCCCTAATAATACACAGTTATATGTCCAGTGCACTGTTGTTATAACTTTTGATAAGCCTTATTAATAGTTAGCAGGCAAACCTCCACATACTGCTACAATAGTTTACTGTTGAACATCTACAAGCAGTAAAAACCTAACCACAAAGTTCACAGTTCTTGAAGAGGAGAAAGGTACATATAGAGCAGAAACTGTCATTGGTTTAACACATGGCCTATTGGTGTAACACTTATTTCACTCTTAAGTTGAGGCATTGTTGTCGTTCTAACCAACACAGGTTCCTCATCTGAAACTCAACTGTGGATGTACTGTCTCATGACCAAAAATTGGGCCCCTATATATCATCACAATAATAAGTGCTGAAACTACACATTGTTTGAAGTTACATTTATTGAAATTATAATAAAAACTTAACTCATTAACTTAAATGAATACATTAAAAACTTCCATCTTTCTTAACAGTTTCTTCTACTGCAAGAATTAGACCTAATTATTTGTTTAAATCGTGAAATTAACATATATAGTTACCTAAACAATACTTTGGACAAAACTGTTAATTACTTTGGATTTAATTAAGGGCTGGCTTTGCTAACATGTTTTCAAATATAGCCAGATACATACTTTAATGTCACAAGTATTTCATCTTCCAAATGTTTATAACTAGTATAGAATTTATATTTGTTTATATGTCAACAATACAATATAAGTTACGAAACAATTACTCATTTCACCCTATATTGAAAGATACTAACTAGGAATAGTTCAATTAAATTAGAAAATCAATTACATACATAAAATTAAGCATAAAATTATGTCTGGTGTTATATTCTGTCAAACTGATGGCCAACCTTTCTCTTGTATGAAAATGCAGATAATATTCACGTATGTTAATTGTAATTAGTTCAAAAATGAAAAAATAACGAATTTAAGTGGCAAATGGCAAAACAAGAGGGGAATTAAAAATATCCCAGCTTGCTTCGCCACAGCTCCACAAGAGGAGGTGAGAGAGAGCACCTCCATTTGTGTGTAGTGCCATGGACTTGTACTTAATGGTATAATTGGAGGAGCTGAGGAAAATTGCCAAATGCTGGAGCTGTTGTGCTGTCCTTTCCAGGAGCCAACAGCAGCGTCCAAAGAGTTCTGAATTGGAATTTCTCAATGGCAAAGATGATCGCCAAAGCTTCATTTTAGATTTGGAGTAGTTCTCTTGAGTGGGTGTCAGCATCTTGGTTCCATAGGCAAGTGGTTGCTCAGTACTGTCATTATTCCCATGCACCAGCAATGCGTTAATGACATAGAGAGATGCATCAACAGCTAAAACCAGTGGACTTGAGGGAGAATAGGACATAAGGCAAGGCACGGAATGCAGCATATGCTTTAGCTGTGTGAAAGTGTGTGATAATCAGCTGAGCTGTTCACCTGAACTGGACACCCCTCCTTTGCAATCGGAGGATGCATAATGTGGGCCACTTGTGGAAGGAACTTGATGATGATGATAATGATGATAATAATAAAAAAAAAAAAACCGTGGAGGCCGGGGAAAAGAATAGGCCTTCGGTATGTTCTGCCAGTCGTGAAAGGACCAAACCACTAATAGGGCTAACCCCCCTTTTAGTGTGATTAGTTGGTTCAGGACAGAACTAAAGAAGCCTCCGACAAGCGCCATCATGGTCAGGGACGACGCTTGAACCCTATGCCCGTCCACAATGGTAACGACACTGTTAGCCACCTGGAAAATGATTTGAATCCCAGTAGAGGTGTTTTGCAGGATATGCTTCCTGCAACCACCCTAGAAGGAAAACAAAGACAGAGGATGAGATTGTCTGATGAAGTTAACCGACACCTCATGTTCTGTTATTACCAAGCAACAAACCTAGGAACCAACACAACTGGATACAAATCACAAGTATACACAACATTTATTACCAGATACCCAGAATTATAACTTTTAACAGAACAACGACTAGCTGATCGGATCTGTGGAATAATCAAAAATAACAGGACACCCCAGTCGGAATTAGAAAACATCAACAACAAGCACAACAAATACTGGAACAAAATAATGTGCAATCAGAAGAAGAAGAAGAAGAAGAAGAAGAAAATACAGTAATGGACTGAAACATCCCAGAGCAAACAAACAAAGAACAACATGCATCGATTAAACAATCAGAGGAAAATGAAATCTTAAGACAGCCACCAGAACAAGCACAAATAGAACACAAAGTGACACACATGTTAGATGTAGAAGAAAACTTTGAGCTGACATATATAGAATACAAAGACACAAATACAGACATTAGACCATTCTTGCATAGACCACCAAATAACCCACAAGTCAAAACAACAATAAAAACTTTCAACACAATCATACACAACAAAATAAATGAAAATACAACTATGGAAGAGTTACAACTACTGGGTTATATAGGAGCACTCACTACACTAAATATACACACTAGGCAGAGATCAGAACCAACCAACACACAGAAGAAACCCACAAAACCAGCATGGCAACACAGGCTACAGATCAGAATAGAAAAACTGAGAAAAGACATCAGACAGCTAACACAATTTATAAGAAGTGAAATATCAGACAAAAAACGAAACTGGTTAGGTAAAATCTCCCAACAAGAAGCGATAGAGCAATTAGATGAAAAGATGCAGAAATTACAAGCATTGGCCAAACGACTTAGAAGATACAAAAAAAGTGAAAATAGAAGGAAACAAAACCAAACATTCAACACAAACCAAAAGAGATTTTACCAGGCAGTAGATAACACACACATTAAAATAGACAATCCACCAAACATAACAGACATGGAACACTTCTGGAGCAACATAACAGACATGCACGGTGGATACAAGCAGAAACAGACACATACAAGATGATACCACAAATGCCTGAAGTGATAATTTTGCAACTAAATTATTTAACAGTTACATTGCAGACCCATACACATTCTCTGATACACTTACACATGGAATAACCTATCTGAAACAAAAAGATCAAGCAGACACAGCAAACCCAGCAAAATATTGCCCCGCAACATGCCTACCAACAATATACAAAATATTAACTGCAGTCATTACACATAAATTAATGACACATACAACACAGAACAAAATTATAAATGAAGAACAAAAAGCCTGCTGCAAAGGAGCACGAGGATGTAAAGAGCAACTGATAATAGATACAGAGGTGACATATCAAGCTAAAACTAAACAAAGGTCGCTACACTGTGCATACATTGATTACCAAAAAGCTTTTGATAGTGTACCCCACTCATGGTTACTACAAATATTGGAAAGACGCAAAGTAGATCCTAAATTGATACAGTTGCTAAACATAGCAACGAAAAATTGGAAAACCATACTTAATATCCAAACAAATTCAAATAATATCACATCACAGCCAATACATATTAAGTGTGGAATATGCTAAGGAGACTCATTAAGTCCTTTCTGGTTCTGCCTTGCTCTGAACCCACTATCCAACATGCTAAATAATACAAATTATGGATATAATATTACTGGAACATACCAACCGAAAATCATACATTTGCTATACATGGATGATCTAAAACTACTGGCAGCAACAAATCAACAACTCAATCAATTACTAAAGATAACAGAAGTATTCGGCAATGATATAAATACGGCTTTTGGAACAGACAAATGTAAGAAAAATAGCATATTCATGGTAAAACACACTAAACAAGAATATTACATATTGGATAACCACAGGGACTGCATAGAAGTGATGGAAAAAACAGATGCCTATAAATATCTAGGATACAGACAAAAAATAGGAATAGATAATACAAATATCAAAGAAGAACTAAAAGAAAATTATAGACAAAGACTATCAAAAATACTGAAAACAGAATTGACAGCAAGAAACAAGACAAAAGCTATGAATACTTATGCTATACCAATATTGACCTACTCATTTGGAGTAGTGAAATGGAGTAACACAGACCTAGAAGCACTCAATACACTTACACGATCACAATGCCATAAATATAGAATACATCACATACATTCAGCAACAGAAAGATTCACATTAAGCAGAAAGTAAGGAGGAAGGGGATTTATTGTCTTGTGACAGCCAGAGCGAGAGCACCAGCAGCAGCGAGTACTGTTTGTATACGACCTTCCACTAAGGGAGGGATTCTATTTGTGTTTATCTGCTCTGCATAGTAACTAACAGTTCTTGATAAAACTTTACGAAGATTTCGTGTTAGATTTCTTAGTGTTTTCTTGATCGTTTAGAACAGAAAGCGCCCTAAAACCGTCTTTTGTTTGTTTCGCGGCCGTTAGCCACTAGTCACTTGAATCAGCAGTTGTCTTGTGACAGCCAGAGCGAGAGCACCAGCAGCAGCGAGTACTGTTTGTATAAAGCGTTTATTTTGCATTTTGTTTACGACCTTCCACTAAGGAAGGGATTCTATTTGTGTTTATCTGCTCTGCATAGTAACTAACAGTTCTTGATCGTTAGGAGAGAAATTTATTTTGTACTTATTTGCTGCACTTAGCTTTTAAATAGTTTTTCTGGGAAAACCTAGCGTAGTTTTCGCGTCTCGTATTTCAGTGAGTGTTTCTTGATTATCAGAGCAGCTCATCAGAAGATTATCTTGGGAATTTGTCACCGTATAGAGTAGGGTAAACATAGTCATGTGTAGGGACTGTGGTTGTTGTGAGCGGACGCAAGGAGAATTGGCCACTCTTCGGGGGCAGGTGGAGGCTCTGTCTGTTAGGCTCATCGAGCTCGAGGCGCAGGCGTCGGCTCGTAGTGGCGTTGGGGCAACTGTGGTGAGACCTATGCCTACTTCGGTGGCCTTGGAATCACATGGAACCCCTGATGTCGCTGCGTCTTCCGGCAGTGAGCATCTTACCGGTCAGCCATCACTCCAGGGTGAATGGCGGACAGTGGTGGGCTCGCGCGAGCCTGGCCGAAAGGCGAAGGTGGGATCTGGCCACGTGGCAGCTGCCTTACCCCTTTCCAACAGGTACGGGGTGCTTCCTAGTGGTGATGACATCGTTTCCGTGCCACCACAGGATGCCTCGCCTGTTGGGCCAGTGGCCGATTCTCCGGCAAGGTCCCGACAGTCACAGAGGGCGGGCCTATTAGTTATAGGGAGCTCCAACGTTAGGCGGGTTATGGAGCCCCTCAGGAAAATAGCGGGTAGGTCGGGGAAGAATGCCAGTGTGCACTCGGTGTGCTTGCCGGGGGGTCTCGCCCGTAATGTGGAGGAGGCCCTTCCGGCAGCTATTGAACGCAGTGGGTGTGACCGGCGGCAGATAGTAGCACATGTCGGAAGGAATGACGCCTGCCGCTTGGGTTCTGAGGCCATCCTTGGTTCCTTCCGGCGGCTGGCTGATTTGGTGAAGACAACCAGCATCGCACGCGGAGTGCAAGCTGAGCTTAATATCTGCAGCATAGTGCCCAGAGTCGATCGCGGTCCTCTGGTTTGGAGCCGTGTGGAGGGTCTAAACCAGAGGCTCAGACGACTCTGCGACTATAATGGTTGCAAATTCATTGACCTCCGTTATTGGGTGGAGAACTGTAGGGCCCCCCTAGACAGGTCAGGCGTGCACTACACACCGGAAGCAGCTACTAGGGTAGCAGAGTACGTGTGGCGTGCACACGGGGGTTTTTTAGGTTAGAGGGACCCCCCCTTGGGCGAAACGATAAAATACCTGACGGCTTACCAGAGAGAACATTATCATCGTTGATAAAGAACGTCCGTCCTCAGAGACCAAAAACAGGAAAAGTTAACGTAATATTGGTAAACTGCAGGAGTATCCAGGGCAAGGTTCCTGAATTAGTATCTCTTATTGAAGGAAATAGTGCGCATATAGTATTAGGAACGGAAAGTTGGTTAAAACCGGAAGTGAACAGTAACGAAATCCTAGACACAGAATGGAATATATACCGCAAGGATAGGATAAATGCCAATGGTGGAGGAGTATTTATAGCAGTAAAGAATTCAATAATATCCAGTGAAGTTATTAGCGAATGCAAATGTGAAATAATCTGGGTTAAGTTAAGTATCAAAGGTGGGTCAGATATGATAGTCGGATGCTTCTATAGACCACCTGCATCAGCAACCGTAGTAGTTGAGCGCCTCAGAGAGAACCTGCAGAACGTCGTGAAGAAGTTTCGTGATCATACTATTGTAATAGGGGGACTCGTACGTACTCCAGGAAGACCTGCAGAGGATTAATGAATGGTGCGACAGCTGGCAGCTTTCCCTAAACGTAGATAAATGTAATATAATGCGCATACATAGGGGCAGAAATCCATTCCAGTACGATTATGCCATAGGTGGTAAATCATTGGAAGCGGTAACGACCGTAAAATACTTAGGAGTTACTATCCGGAGCGATCTGAAGTGGAATGATCACATAAAACAAATAGTGGGAAAAGCAGGCGCCAGGTTGAGATTCATAGGAAGAATTCTAAGAAAATGTGACTCATCGACGAAAGAAGTAGCTTACAAAACGCTTGTTCGTCCGATTCTTGAGTATTACTCATCAGTATGGGACCCTTACCAGCGAAAAGCAGCGCGATTCGTCATGGGGACATTTAGTCAGCGCGAGAGCGTTACGGAGATGCTGAACAAGCTCCAGTGGCGGACACTTCAAGAAAGGCGTTACGCAATACGGAGAGGTTTATTATCGAAATTACGAGAGAGCACATTCCGGGAAGAGATGGGCAACATATTACTACCGCCCACATATATCTCGCGTAATGATCACAACGAAAAGATCCGAGAAATTAGAGCAAATACGGAGACTTACAAGCAGTCGTTCTTCTCACGCACAATTCGTGAATGGAACAGGGAAGGGGGGATCAGATAGTGGTACAATAAGTACCCTCCGCCACACACCGTAAGTTGGCTCGCGGAGTATAGATGTAGATGTAGATGTAGAAAAAAACCTACATTCTGGACAGGTAGACAATTTAAGAAAATTCTTTATTGAACGAGCAGAAACTAGCAAAATACACAAAGCAATCACTCATATAAATACATCAGCTTCACCACTGCAATTTCATAACCACTTCTACAACCCTTTAGATCACATAACATCAACAGATATGAAGAAAGTAAATTGGAAAAAGGAAACACTACATGGCAAGTACCCATATCATCTAACACAGCCACACATCGATCAAGACCCATCTAACACATGGCTAAGAAAAGGCAATATATACAGTGAGATGGAAGGATTCGTGATTGCAATACAGGATCAAACAATAAACACCAGATATTACAGCAAGCATACTATTAAAGATCCCAATACCACAACAGATAAATGCCAACTTAGCAAACAACAAATAGAAATGGTAGATCACATCACAAGCAGATGTACAATACTAGTAAATACAGAATACACCAGAAGACATGACAATGTAGCAAAAATAATACGTCAACAACTTGCCATACAACATAAACTAATAAAACAACACATACCCGCATACAAGTATGCACCACAAAATGTACTGGAGAATGATGAATACAAATTATACTGGAACAGAACCATTATAACAGATAAAACAACACCACATAACAAACCTGACATCATACTCACCAATAAAATGAAGAAATTTACACAACTAATCGAAATATCCGTACCCAATACAATAAATATACAGAAGAAAACAGGAGAAAAAATTGAAAAATTCATCCAACTGGCTGAGGAAGTCAAGGACATGCAGCATCAGGATGAAGTGGACATTATACCAATAATACTATCAACTACAGAAGTCATACCACACAATATCCACCAGTACATCAACACAATACAGCTATATCCAAACGTATATATACAACTACAGAAATCTGTAATTATTGATACATGTTCAATTACCTGAAAGTTCCTAAATGTAAAGTAACATATACCGTACAGTTAAAAGGAAGTCACGCTTGATCAAGGTCCGCGTCACTTTCCACTTTTGACTAGACATAATGTTTGAGAAGAGAAAGAATAATCATAATAATAATACATCTTCCAAAAAAGGCCTGCAGCTCCTGTAAGCTTTGGCGACAGGGTAGAAAGTCAGTAGCAGCATACATTTGGAGGTTAATCAAAGGGATTGTAACTCATTTGTCAACCTGGATATGGGCATCCTGGTTTGCAACCGTGAGATTGAGAAACAACTTAGTGGCAGGAGAATTGCCCTGAGAAACAACTGTCCAAAGTTCAGGCACCGTTGCTTGATGCATGTGGGGACAAACAGTTCAAAGATGCCAATCTTTCCTACAATGGGCACAGTGTGCCCAGATACCCAGACAGTCCACTCATGGGTTTTCTATGAAGCAATCATGGTGGGAGATCCTGCTGCTTACACCAGTGGGATGTGACAAGCTGTTCAGGGGTCCTTGACGAGTCTGATATCAATGAATCATGACACCACCTTCAGGAGAAAGACTTAAGAGAATTCCACCCCTGAAGCAGTGACTAGACCACTGCTACCTGAGGTTGAGCCATGAAGCATTCGTTTTCTGCATGTGTGTTCTTGAAAGAGTGCATGATTTTCAAAATACTGTCCAAGAAAGGTTTGACTAGTTACAGGGTGGCAGTGCATAGTTCTGGATTTGGAGCGAATTGGACCACTGTATATTGAATAAAAGACTCTTCATACGAAGTTTCGCAAGCCAGGTTTGTACAAGTGAAATCACACTGTCAACTCAGTCCTTGGATGTCTGTCACTCATGACCAGTGCAACTGAGCAGCTCGTTTGTGGTACTGGTGGAACTCAAGACTTCATGCAAGCACGTTGAGTCACTGTGAATAATTTTTTAACAGCAACAAGCACATCTTCTCAAACATGAGTGTGACAGGTTTCGAGAGTGAAGCCAACTTCTGTAATAAGATAAAAGTCTCTGGAGAATCCCAAGACAGGAAGAGCGACTGTTGGAGAACATAATCCGAAACCCAAAAAGTGGCAAGTGCTTTCTCAGCTGCTGCAAGTATATGTCACAGTCCTCTTTGGCTTTGTTGAACAGTGGAAATGCAGGTGGGTGGCTCTCTGTCTGACAAGTGACAGCAGCCTGCATGGGGTGGGAACCCTGTATCTGTAGGCAATCCTAAATTCCATGATGGAGTAAATCAGTTTGCTTTTGTTGCTAAAACTGCTGATGTAACTGCTGCAGCAGGAGGAGCTGTTGCTGTTCTACGAGCTGCATGAGCTCTGCATTCATGGGACTCTAGTAACCTTTGACCTCATTGCAATTATAGTGACTGGAATCAGACAAGACCTGGAATGACTCGAGAACCTGTGGAGACTGTGAGCCACCAGAGAGTAAGGTGGTGGACAACAACATCAAAAAGACAAACAATGGAGGAGGCAGAGCAGAATAACAGTGAAGCGGGTAAACTAAGATTGAAAGACTAAGATGTAGTGAATCCAGAACACCACAACGATGTTAGTGAGATCAGCCTAGTAGTGCAGTGAAATCACAAGTGGCAGCCATGGGTGCTGATAGGCTGGCAGAAAGGGTGTGTCTCTGCATCCAGTGCTGTGGTGGTGACAGCAGCAATTATAGATTAAGGCACTTCCATCTAGCAGCTGGGGTACCAGAGAAAGAAAGGAAGTGAATGTGGACTGGGGGAAAGGAATGAAATAGAAAGCCACCTGGCAGAATTTTTCACAGACTACAGTTTAATCATGGCTAGAACTTTGTTTAAGATAATGAAAGAGGTTTCACTCAATGGAGGTACCTAAAGACAACAGAAGATTTCAGGTTGATTACATAATTGTAAGAAAAATTTTGAAACTAAATTTTATTTTGCAAAACATTTCCAGGGACACCTGTACAATCTGATCATGCTGTACTTATGTCAAGTGCAACTTTGTACAGAAGTAACACATTAACATAAACAGTTGAGGCAAGAAGGAAGTAAGTGGTTTTGATATGAGTTGCTACAGAAGATTGCTGAAGATTAGATAGGTGGATCAGATAACTAATGAAAAGCTGCTGAACTGGATGGTGAGAAACATTTTTGCTACAACTTGGCTAGTAGAAGGGACTGGTTTATAGGACACACCCTGATGCATCAAGGAATAATCAGTTTTGCTCTTCTTGGGGGGGGGGGGGGGGGGGGGGTTACAATAGTACAAGGAGGAGACTAAGCGTTGAATACAGTAAGCTGATTCAAGTTGATTGAGGGTGCTGCAGTTAACTTAGAGAAGAAAAGGCCTGTACAGGATAGACTAGCACGGAAAGCTGCATCAAACAGGACTTCAGACTAAAGATCACACAAACATATAGAGCTACTGTATCAAATGGTGTGTATATGAATATAATTGAGGGAAATATTCTACGCGGGGAAAAATATATCTAAAAACCAAGATGATGTGACTTACCGAACGAAAGTGCTGGCAGGTCGATAGACACACAAACAAACACAAACATACACACAAAATTCAAGCTTTCGCAACAAATGGTTGCTTCATCAGGAAAGAGGGAAGGAGAGGAAAAGATGAAAGGATGTGGGTTTTAAG